>NC_091287.1:270690966-270991266 GCF_032444005.1 Ranitomeya imitator | reverse complement strand
ATCTCAACTCACAGTCATTATATGTGGGGGGCTGCCTTTTCCTTTGGGGTATTTCTCTGAGGCAAGGTAGGCTTATTTTTCCTTCTTAGGCCTAGCTAGTTTCTCAGGCTGTGCCGAGTTGCATAGGGAGCGTTAGGCGCAATTCACGGCTGCCTCTAGTGTGGTTGGATATGATTAGGGATTGCGGTCAGCAGAGTTACCACGTCTCAGAGCTCGTCCTATGTCTTTTGGTTATTGTCAGGTCACTTTGTGTGCTCTGAACTTCAAGGTCCATTGTGGTTCTGAATTACCTATTCATAACAGTACTGGAGGCCCAAAGTACTAATGCTTCTCAATAGAGGGAAAAAAAAAGTTCTGAGACCATTTTTTTTTTTTTGCACTGTGTTTTGCCTTTTTTTTCCCCTAGACATTTGGGTGGTTCAGGACACAGGTGTAGTGATGGACATTAAAGGTCTGTCTTCTTGTGTGGATAATCTCACTGCAAGAGTACAAAAAATTCAAGACATTATGGTTAAGAAATCTATGTTAGAACCTAGAATTCCTATTTCTGATTTGTTTTCTGGAGATAGAACTAATTTTCTCAATTTCAAAAATAATTGCAAACTGTTTCTGGCTTTGAAACCTCGCTCCTCTGGTGACCCAGTTCAACAAGTTAGGATTATTATTTCTTTATTACGTGGCGACCCTCAAGACTGGGCATTTTCCCTTGCGCCAGGGGATCCTGCATTATGTAATATTGATGCGTTTTTCCTGGCGCTCGGATTGCTGTATGATGAACCTAATTCGGTGGATCAGGCAGAGAAAAATTTGCTGGTTCTGTGTCAGGGTCAGGATGAGATAGAGATTTATTATCAGAAGTTTTGAAGGTGGTCCGTGCTCACTCAATGGAATGAAGGTGCGCTGGCAGCTATTTTCAGAAAGGGTCTCTCTGAAGCCCTTAAGGATGTCATGGTGGGATTTCCTATGCCTGCTGGTCTGAATGAGTCTATGTCTTTGGCCATTCAGATTGGTCGACGCTTGCGTGAGCGTAAATCTGTGCACCATTTGGCGGTATTATCCGAGCATAAACCTGAGCCTATGCAGTGCGATAGGACTTTGACCAGAGTTGAACGGCAAGAACACAGACGTCAGAATGGGCTGTGTTTCTACTGTAGTGATTCCACTCATGCTATCTCCGATTGTCCTAAGCGCACTAAGCGGTTCGCTAGGTCTGCCACCATTGGTACGGTACAGTCAAAATTTATTTTGTCCGTTACTTTGATCTGCGCTCTTTGTCATCTTATTCTGTCATGGCATTTGTGGATTCAGGCGCTGCCCTGAATTTGATGGACTTGGAGTATGCTAGGCGCTGTGGGTTTTTCTTGGAGCCCTTGCAGTGTCCTATTCCATTGAGAGGAATTGATGCTACACCTTTGGCCAAGAATAAGCCTCAGTACTGGACCCAGCTGACCATGTGCATGGCTCCTGCACATCAGGAGGATATTCGCTTTCTGGTGTTGCATAATCTGCATGATGTGGTCGTGTTGGGGTTGCCATGGCTACAAGTCCATAACCCAGTATTAGATTGGAAATCAATGTCTGTGTCCAGCTGGGGTTGTCAGGGGGTACATGGTGATGTCCCATTTCTGTCTATTTCGTCATCCACCCCTTCTGAGGTCCCAGAGTTCTTGTCTGATTACCGGGATGTATTTAATGAGCCCAAGTCCAATGCCCTACCTCCGCATAGGGATTGTGATTGTGCTATCGATTTGATTCCGGGTAGGAAGTTTCCTAAAGGTCGACTGTTTAATTTATCTATGCCTGAGCACGCCGCTATGCGGAGTTACGTGAAGGAGTCCTTGGAGAAGGGTCATATTCGCCCGTCATCGTCGCCATTGGGAGCGAGGTTCTTTTTTGTGGCCAAGAAGGATGGTTCGCTGAGACCTTGTATAGATTACCGCCTTCTAAATAAAATCACGGTCAAATTTCAGTACCCCTTGCCGCTGTTATCTGATTTGTTTGCTCGGATCAAGGGGGTTAGTTGGTTCACCAAGATAGATCTTCGTGGTGCGTATAATCTTGTGCGTATTAAGCGGGGCGATGAATGGAAAACTGCATTTAATACCCCCGAGGGCCATTTTGAGTACCTAGTTATGCCATTCGGACTTGCCAATGCTCCATCGGTGTTTCAGTCCTTTATGCATGACATCTTCCGAGAGTACCTGGATAAATTCCTGATTGTATACTTGGATGATATTTTGGTCTTCTCGGATGATTGGGAGTCTCATCTGAAGCAGGTCAGAATGGTGTTCAAGGTCCTGCGTGCTAATTCTTTGTTTGTGAAGGGATCAAAGTGTCTCTTTGGTGTTCAGAAGGTTTCATTTTTGGGGTTCATTTTTTCACCTTCTACTATCGAGATGGACCCTGTTAAGGTCCAGGCCATCTATGATTGGACTCAGCCGACATCTGTGAAGAGTCTGCAAAAGTTCCTGGGCTTTGCTAATTTTTATCGTCGTTTCATCTGTAATTTTTCTAGTATTGCTAAACCATTGACCGATTTGACCAAGAAGGGTGCTGATGTGGTCAATTGGTCTTCTGCTGCTGTGGAAGCTTTTCAAGAGTTAAAGCGTCGTTTTTCTTCTGCCCCCGTGTTGTGTCAACCAGATGTTTCGCTTCCGTTCCAGGTCGAGGTTGATGCTTCTGAAATTGGAGCGGGGGCTGTTTTGTCGCAAAGAGGTTCTGATTGCTCGGTGATGAAACCATGCGCCTTCTTTTCCAGGAAGTTTTCGCCTGCTGAGCGAAATTATGATGTTGGCAATCGAGAGTTGCTGGCCATGAAGTGGGCATTCGAGGAGTGGCGTCATTGGCTTGAAGGAGCTAAGCATCGCGTGGTGGTCTTGACTGATCACAAGAATTTAACTTATCTCGAGTCTGCCAAACGGTTGAATCCTAGACAGGCTCGTTGGTCGCTGTTTTTCTCCCATTTTGACTTTGTGGTTTCGTACCTTCCGGGCTCTAAAAATGTGAAGGTGGATGCCCTGTCTAGGAGTTTTGTGCCCGACTCTCCGGGTTTGTCTGAGCTGGCGGGTATTCTCAAAGAGGGAGTAATTTTGTCTGCCATCTCCCCTGATTTGCGGCGGGTGCTGCAAAAATTTCAGGCTAATAAACCTGATCGTTGCCCAGCGGAGAAACTGTTTGTCCCTGATAGGTGGACGAATAAAGTTATCTCTGAGGTTCATTGTTCGGTGTTGGCTGGTCATCCTGGAATCTTTGGTACCAGAGAGTTAGTGGCTAGATCCTTTTGGTGGCCATCTCTGTCGCGGGATGTGCGTTCTTTTGTGCAGTCCTGTGGGATTTGTGCTTGGGCTAAGCCCTGCTGTTCTCGTGGCAGTGGGTTGCTTTTGCCCTTGCCGGTCCCGAAGAAGCCTTGGACACAAATCTCTATGGATTTTCTTTCGGATCTCCCCGTTTCTCAAAAAATGTCGGTCATTTGGGTGGTTTGTGATCGCTTCTCTAAGATGGTCCATTTGGTACCCTTGTCTAAATTACCTTCCTCCTCTGATTTGGTGCCATTGTTCTTCCAGCATGTGGTTCGTTTACATGGCATTCCAGAGAACATCGTTTCTGACAGAGGTTCCCAGTTTGTTTCGAGGTTTTGGCGAGTCTTTTGTGCTAGGATGGGCATTGATTTGTCTTTTTCCTCGGCTTTCCATCCTCAGACAAATGGCCAGACCGAACGAACCAATCAGACCTTGGAAACATATCTGAGATGCTTTGTTTCTGCTGAACAGGATGATTGGCTTGCCTTTGGCGGAGTTCGCCCTTAATAATCGGGCCAGCTCGGCTACCTTGGTTTCGCCATTTTTCTGGAACTCTGGGTTCCATCCTCGTTTCTCTTCAGGGCAGGTTGAGTCTTTGGACTGTCCTGGTGTGGATACTGTGGTGGACAGGTTACAGCAGATTTGGACTCATGTAGTGGACAATTTGACCTTGTCCCAGGAGAAGGCTCAACGTTTCGCTAATCGCAGACGCTGTGTGGGTCCCCGACTTCGTGTTGGGGATTTGGTTTGGTTGTCATCTCGTCATATTCCTATGAAGGTTTCCTCTCCTAAGTTTAAGCCTTGTTTCATTGGTCCATATAGGATTTCTGAGGTTCTTAATCCTGTGTCTTTTCGTTTGACCATTCCAGATTCTTTTTCCATCCATAACGTATTCCATAGGTCATTGTTGCGGAGATACGTGGCACCTATGGTTCCATCTGTTGATCCTCCTGCCCCAGTTTTGGTGGAGGGGGAGTTGGAGTATATTGTAGAGAAGATTTTGGATTCTCGTGTTTCGAGACGGAAACTCCAGTATCTGGTTAAGTGGAAGGGTTATGGTCAGGAGGATAATTCCTGGGTCTTTGCCTCTGATGTTCATGCTGCCGATCTTGTTCGTGCCTTTCATATGGCTCATCCTGGTCGGCCTGGGGGCTCTGGTGAGGGTTCGGTGACCCCTCCTCAAGGGGGGGGGGTACTGTTGTGAATTCTGTGGCAGTGCTCCCTCCTGGGGTCACAAGTGGTACTGCGGCTTCTGAGTTTCCTTCCTCAGGTGATGTGGTGAAGTCGTTAGGTGCTGCTCTATTTAACTCCACCTAGTGCTTTGCTCCTGGCCTCCAGTCAATGTTCTAGTATTGGTCTTTCTTCTTCCTGGATTGTTCCTGTGGCCTGTCTTCCTGCATAAGCTAAGTTTTGCTTGTGTTATTTTTGTTTGCTATTTTTTCTGTCCAGCTTGCTTATTTGGTTTTTCTTGCTTGCTGGAAGCTCTGGGGCGCAGAGGGAGCATCTCCGTACCGTTAGTCGGTGCGGAGGGTCTTTTTGCCCCCTTTGCGTGGTTGCTTGTAGGGTTTTGTGTTGACCGCAAAGCAATCTTTTCTATCCTCGGTCTGTTCAGTAAGTTGGGCCTCACTTTGCTAAATCTATTTCATCTCTGCGTTTGTATTTTCATCTCAACTCACAGTCATTATATGTGGGGGGCTGCCTTTTCCATTGGGGTATTTCTCTGAGGCAAGGTAGGCTTATTTTTCCTTCTTAGGCCTAGCTAGTTTCTCAGGCTGTGCCGAGTTGCATAGGGAGCATTAGGCGCAATCCACGGCTGCCTCTAGTGTGGTTGGATAGGATTAGGGATTGCGGTCAGCAGAGTTACCACGTCTCAGAGCTCGTCCTATGTCTTTTGGTTATTGTCAGGTCACTTTGTGTGCTCTGAACTTCAAGGTCCATTGTGGTTCTGAATTACCTATTCATAACAATCATCTCTATGTTTTACAGGCCTCATCCACATGCATAAAAAATGTCTTCTGTTACTACTGTCATACAGTAGTGGAGTTCTCACTTTGAAATGGTTTGGAGCATTTTGTCAGGATTCAAACCCAGCAGCTACTGCGCACAAGACAGCAGATCTTCCCTCTGAGCTATTCAGCTCGCTGTCAGTTCTGTGCTAACCCAAATACTTGTGCCTTTGTTGTTTCTGATGGTCTCCACCCTGAGTTCATGTTGGTCAACACCGTGTGTTTCTGAATGGCTAAATCCTGATTGAACACATTATTTAAACCTGGCATAGCACTTCCTTCCTTGTAAGATTATTGAGCTACCAGCCTCTAGTCAAGCTTCCTTTCACCTGCTGCTCATCCTCAAGATACTAAATTGCTGTTCCTGTGTACTAATTTCTGGCTATTCCAGACTATGCTACCTGCCACTGCTGCCACTAGTGGTTGCAATACCTCTTCTCCAAACCAGGTCAGTCCATATCAGAATAATCTTGTACACAAAATGCAGTTTGTTGCTGCATAACTGAGGCAGCAAGTTGCTGAAATTCACAATTTTGTTGCCACACCAAGAAAACTTTTCTTGGCTCAGCAAAAGGAAATCATTGAGTTGCAGAGTCAACTTCTAAACTTGCGCAACTCTGACGCAGAGTCAAACGCACGCATGCTGCTGCATTCAAAATTGAGTGGGGATCGTTATCATTACAGTGGATTCCTAAATCAATGCTGCATCTATTTCCAGATGCAACATTCTCCGTTTACCAGGGATAGAAGCAAGGTACTTTTCATCATTAATCTCCTGAATGATGAGGCTCTTGCATGGGCCTCACCTTATGTGGACAAGAACTCTGACCTCCTAAACTAGTTAGTGTAACGAATGGAAATGGAGGCACAGTTGGTGATGTTCACATTCGCTTATTGAAATATTAATGAAACTACAGGACCAATGCCCAGGGGGCTCCGAAGGGGGCTGTAACTAAGCAAACACCGGACCCCCATACTAAGACCCTTCAAACAGGGCTGGAATGGAACATTCAGGGGACACAAGGTGCTACCTCCAGTTAGACCCTGGGAACATGGAAGCTGACTCTGCCGGACTGGCGGGCAGGCAGGTTCTGCGAGTATGACAGTTGGCACACAGAGAAACAAGTAGAGCAGACATGGTTCCGGAAGGCCTGGTAGGTACTCTAAGGAATCAAACCAGTGTTATTGAGGTGCATACAGAGCATTACACAGTCACTGGGAACCTGAGAACTAGCAAAAGCAGGAGCAGGCTGCGCGGGACATGGGAAGTTTGCCCCAGGAGACCACCGTCCCCACCAGGCACCGCGCCAAGGTGGCAGCCCCGGGGAAAGGGATGAGGGTGCTACAGTACCTCCCTTGACACCACCTCTTTTTCAAGCCTGCAACAAATCTTCCAGTAGAAAAGGGGCCCGGATGTTTTCTTTGGGCTCCCACGACCTCTCCTCAGGCCCAAAGCCCTCCCAATCCACCAAAAAAAGTGCATTTTCCCATTCCCTTAACCTCTTTCTGGCCAAAATATTTTCCACCTCAAATACATCCTCCTCACTGACAGGATCAGGAGTGGTACCCGGGTCCTTAAAAAAAAAGAGCTTAAGATTACCGGTTTGAGAAAGGAAACATGAAAAGAGTTAGGCACATGCAAAGAAGCAGGCAATTTCAACTTATAAGAGACAGCATTAATTAGTTTTAAGACCTCAAAGGTACCAATGAAGCGAGGTCCCAATTTGTAGGACTTTTTATCTTAATGTCAATATAACAATGTGAAGCTTATTTTTTGCGGGACAAGTTGTTCTTTTCAATGACACCAATGGTTTTACCATGTCGTGTACTAGAAAATGGAGAAAAAATCCAAGTGCAGTGAAATTGCAAAAAAACTGCAATCATACACTTGTTTTTTGCTTGGCTTTTTTAGCTAGATTCACTAAATGATAAAATTGACCTCCCATTATGATTCTCCAGGTCATACGAGTTTGCAGACACCATACATGCCTACAGTAGGTTCTTTTTCTATCTACGTGGTAAAAAAAATCCAAACTGCTAAAAAAAAAAAAATTGGGCAAATTTCTGATACCCGCAGCGTCTCCATTTTTCATGATCTGGTATTGAGTGAGGGCTTATTTTTTTGCGAGCTGAGCTGCCGTTTGTTGTGATACGATATTGGTGCAGATAAGATCTTTTGATCGCCCGTTATTGCATTTTACTTCAATGTTGTGACGACCAAAAAAATGTAATTCTGGAGTTTTTAACTTTTTTTTTATCACTACACTGTATAGCGATCAGGTTAATTCTTATTTTATTGATAGATCAGGCGATTCTGAACACGGCGATACCAAGTATGAAAGAATTGATCAATTGTTTGCTAAATGTCTCATTTTGAAAATACAGTTAGAAATTAATATGTACATTTGCACTTTATGTATTGCGTCTTAACCTTAGGCTGCGCTGGCTTCTCCCCTTTTTTGCTCTGATTTTTTTATTGTTTTATTTTGAATGTTTTGTTATTTTTAGCATATTTTTAATTTTTTTTTACTTTTGCAATGCTTCAATAGCCTCCATGGGAGGCTAGAAGCTGGCACAACTTGATTGCCTCTGCTACATAGAGGCGATGCTCAGATCGCACAGGCTGGTGCTCACAGCAATCTGGCATCAACAACCACAGAAGTCTGCAGGAGACCTCTGGTTGTCATACCGACGCAACGATGATCCCAATCACTTGACGGGGGTCACTGGCGCTCGCATATTTGGCCAGATGGCTCAAAGAACATGTTAAATGCCGTTGTCAGAGTTAATTGGAGCGGGCGGATCGCGATTCTGCCCACGCCTATTGTGGGCACATGGCAGCGGTTCAAAGCTATTCGGCTTTGATGTTGATGCAGACTCACCGCCGGGCATTCTGCCATCGGATGTACTATTCCATCTGATGGCAGAAAGGGGTTAAAGACCGCCGACACTTCCTTTAAACGTGGCAGTTAAGGGTATGCATTCCTCAGCACTGCTTTCTAATGGTGTTAAGAAAAAGGTTATAGCACTCCCCAGCATCAGAAATTCTCCAGGGTCTTGGCTACCAGGGGAAGCCGAGACCCCGGAGACAATGATTTGGGTTGTTTTTTACCAACTCCAGTTTTGCTATCACCTTTATTCACAAAATAACGGTAACCACAACAAAGTATGATTTTCTATTTATTTCTCTCTCCTCTGATATGATCTA
Organism: Ranitomeya imitator; assembly: GCF_032444005.1. Taxonomy (NCBI): domain Eukaryota; kingdom Metazoa; phylum Chordata; class Amphibia; order Anura; family Dendrobatidae; genus Ranitomeya; species Ranitomeya imitator. The sequence goes on along the minus strand of NC_091287.1, from coordinate 270,982,753 downwards.
GAACAGGGGTCCCCAACTCCAGTCCTCAAGGCCCACCAACATGTCATGTTTTCAGGATTTCCTTAGTCTTGCCCAGGTAATAATTGCATCACCTGTGCAATGCAAAGGAAATCCTGAAAACATGACCTGTTGGTGGGCCTTGAGGACTGGAGTTGGGGACCCCTGATCTAGAACATGAAATGCTTAGACAGTAAATTGCATCTGGGTTGTGAGTCAGAGGTTGCTGTCTGTCGCACCCCTTCAAACAGGTAAGTCTATAGAGCATATCTTCATACAGGCCTCAGCCACACTCAAACAATTCTTTCTCTGTATGGGGATATAGTATATAGTGATATAGTATGGGGATCTCAGTTTGAAATTGTTTGGAGCATCTAGTCTACGTTATACAGGCCTCACCCGCACACAAAAAAAATATTCTGTTACTAACATCATACAGTGGAGGAGATGTTATTTTAAAATTGTTTGGAGCAAATCTTCTTTGGCAAACAGGTCTCATCCACACTCAAACAAATTTTTCTTTTGGTAGTAACGCAATTCAGCACGTCATAGTTCACCTTGTCATTTAGTGACTCTGAAATTCTGCTGTCTGCAGAGCTGTTGCAGAGTTAAAAAATCTATTTTTTTGTTGATAATGTATGTGGGGTAGGTGGTAATGGTTGTGAAAGCAATAGTGAACCAACAACATCAAGTCCTATGCCAAAACAACCGACAACTTCTGTTACTGGACAAGCTACTCCTCTACCTATCCTTGGCAGAAGCACAGTGGTATGCCTTGTTGATGAGGCCCAGAAAGAGCATGTGCTTGAGTAGATGGCAAGCACAGCCTCAAGTGGCCTCTCCTCCTCTTTGTCCACCTCAACATCACACCCAGTACAGTCAACAAAGGTAACACCCAAATTAATCTTGTTTCTTCTCGCGTCTAGTGTTGAGCATTCCGATACTGCAAATATCGGGTATCGGCCGATATACGCGGTATCGGAATTCCGATACTGAGTTCCTATACTTTCTCAATATCGGATACCGGAATCGGAAGTTCCCATAATTCAATGAGGCAGTTTGATTTAACTCAGCCAATGAGGAATCCTAAGAAGTGGGGGCACATCCTGCTATGCATGTTAGTCATGTAACTACTGGCATGGCTGTGATTGGCTGCTGAATTGATGTCATGATTCACTATAAAAGTCGCCGCCGCCATTTTGGGTTCACTCTGCTGTGAATTCAGTTAGGGGCAGGACGCTGTGTTTTGACTGAGGCCCAGTTTGAGATAGCCATTTTCTTCATTGTGCCTTACCTAGGCTAATTTAGCAACCGCTGTGTGAGAACCTTGTGTTTGCCTTGCAGTGCTGTTCATGGCAGTCTGCAAGGTCTCTCTGTGTGAGTGCAGCTCACGCTGTAGTCTGTTCTGCAGCCAAAGCCAGTTTTAGACAGCTCAGTGTCTGTCACTGCCTCATACTGTTACATTGTCCTTTTTTCAATTAGTGCTGCCTGCTGCACATTTTGTCCTGATTTATCATATTAGTGGGTTTCCATCCGTATGCTGCTAGATTGTGGAAAAACACTATGTAGGAGTACATAGAGGAGCATTTTTAGGCCTTGCAGCACCGTTCACGGCTGTGTGCAAGGTCTCCGTGTGAGTGCAGCTCGCTCTGTAGTCAGTTCTGCAGCCACAGCTGGTTGTAGTCAGCTCAGCGTGCGTCACTGCCTCATACTGTTCCATTGTCCTTTTTTCAATTAATGCTGTCTGCTGCACATTTTTCCTGATTTATCCTATTAGTGGTTTTCCATCCGTATCCTGCTAGATTGTGGAAAAACATTATATAGGAGTACATGGAGGAGCTTTTTTTGGCCTTGCAGCGCCTTTCACGGCTGTTTGCAAGGTCTCTGTGTGAGTACAGCTCATGCTGTATTCTGTTCTGCAAAAAAAACTAAAAGTTAATAAAGTTCACCAAACACTCCACTTTACAGATGTGTAGGCCACATTAGCTCATATTAAAGTCTAGTCCACACTTTATAAAATTAGTGTTTCTTATACCTGTTAGCAGCTGTTCAGGAATAAGCACACTAAGCCCTTAGTACTTTTCTGCCTATCTTTATCAGTTTACCAAGATGAAGAAGGCAGGGAGTTAGGCACGTGGTCGTGGGCGTGGAGTTTCTGCAGGGAGAGGACGTGGGGATTCTGTGCCTGCTGCGGGCACCAGTGACTCATCATCCCCCAGTTTTAGCAGGGAATAGTCCTTCATGCGCAGATTTGTAGGAGATCGTCGTACCCAACTGCTGCCGGACGAACAAATTGAAGCCGTTGTTGGATGGATGGCAGCTAATTCATTGACTTCAATTAGTGCCACATCCTCTCAGGCACAGAGCACTGAAGAGCACCCATCTGTCTCTTCACCACCTGCCAAATTGCCCAGACAGTCAGAGAGCCCAGGACAGGAGCCATCTCTACTTATATTCTCTGAATCTCTTGGCTTGGAAAGAGGGGGCCAGCAAAGCAGCATTCTAGAATCTGAAGAGGTAGTATGCAGTGATGCACAACAGCTTTGTCTCTCTGAACCTGAAGAGGCGGGTGGGCCAGTGCCTATGGTTACCACACCTCAGTATGCATCTGATGATGAGACTCAGGTGCCACTTTCTGGTGCGTACTGTTCTGCCGAATCTACCCAGGAGAAGCAGGTGTTGGAAGAGGGTAGTGTAGATGATGAGGTCCTTGACCCATCATGGCGTGAGGTACAGGAAGGTGGTGGGAGCAGCTCTGAGGAAGAGATTCCCCGAACGGCCCAAAGAGGGAGAGGGAGGGGGAAGACTGCGTTGCCTGTAATATCCACTTTGGCACCCATTAGGAGCGTGCCTCTTCCAAAACCCAAAACGGGCACTCCCAAGACTTGCAGTGCCTGGTCCTTTTTTGACACAGTTGCAGATGACATTTGCTTTGTCACATGCAAGCTGTGTCATCAGAAAGTCAAAAGAGGGAAAAGTGTCAGCAACCTCAATACCACAAAAATGTGGAAACATGTGCGGACCAAGCACGTGGTGGAGTTACAAAAACACACTGAAGACCTAACCTACAGCGGCACCTACCACCTCTTCAGCTCGTGTTGTAGCTTCTTCTTCCAGCTCACACACAGCTGGTTCGGCTTCCTCACAGGATCGCCATGGAAGAACCTCTGGCACTGTTGTACAGAGACCCAGTGTAATTCCACCCACAGCACCACGTTCCCTGTCATCCTCACACTCCCAGCCCAGTCTACAGCCATTGGTAGCACAGGCATGGGAAAAAGGTGGCCATTCTCGGCAAACCACCCCCAAGAACTGGCTCTGAATGCTGGCATTGCAAAACTACTGTCACATGAAATGCTGTCATTCAGGCTGGTGGAGACTGACACATTCCATAACTTGATGGCATTGGCAGTCCCACAATACAACATGCCCAGCTGCTTTTATTTCAGTAGGCAAGCCGTCCCTGCCCTGCAAAAGCATGTGGAGGGAAACATTAAACATTCGCTACTCAACGCCGTCAGTAGGAAGGTCCACCTCCCCACCGATGCATGGACCAGTCACCATGGACAGGGGCAATACCTTTCCCTCACTGCCCATTGGGTAAATGTTGTGGAGCCGGGTACAGATCTTGAAAGTGGCGCTGTATGTGTTCTGCCAACTCCAAGGATTGCAGTAATCCAGTCTGTACACATTGAATCCTCCTCATACTCCAGTTCCTCTGAATCATCGCTGCAGGAGCCGTCACAGTCTACCTCCACATGGACCCGTGAACGCTTACCTGTTACGACAGATATGAGCACAGCCGTGGCCAAACGTCAACAGGCCGTATTGAAATTAATTTCTTTGGGGAATCGAAGCCACACAGTGCAGAAGCTCTGGAACACCATCAAGCAGGAGAGCGACGTGTAGTTTGTGCCAGCGAATCTCCAGCCAGGCATGTTAGTGTATGACAATGGCCGAAATCTGATGGCAGCTCTGGGCCTGGGCAACCTCACTCACATCCCATGTCTGGCACATGTGCTCAACTTGGTCATGCAGAGTTTTTTGAAGGACTATCCGGATCTTGATGCACTGCTGCACAAGGTCCGCCTAGAGTGTGCTCACTTGCGGTGTTTCAGCATGGCAAGTTCGCGCATTGCAACTCTGCAGCGCCGATTCCGCCTTCCGGAACATCGCTTCTTATGTGACCTACCCACCAGGTGGAATTCAACATTACATATGTTGGAGCGGTTGTGAGAGCAGCAGCCAGCAGTAATGGAGTACCAGCTGCATCAGGCGCAAAAAAGTCACACTGCGCACTGTTCAGACTTCACAACCACTGAGTGGGCCACTTTTAAAGACATCTGCCAGGTTTTGCGTGCCTTCGATGATTCCACGCGGATGGCGAGTGCAGATGATGCACTAGTCAGCATGACTTTCCCCCTTATATGCCTGCTTGAAAGAACACTACAAGCGCTAAGGGAGGTGGTTGTGGAAGAGGTGGAGGATGAGGACTCACAAATGCCATCTGCTTCTGGACAGTCTGCGCAACGTGGTTCCTCACAAAGGCCTAGGCAGGGGACACTTTGTGAGGAGGATGAGGAGGAGTCAATGGAGAAGGAAGACATCTGTCCAGAGGAGGGAGTTACATAATGCTCTAGTAGTCAGTATGTAGAGCGAGGGTGGGGTGATGCAGAGCAGGCAGAGATCACACCTCAAGCAGGGGACAGCATTTCTTGGCCAGTTGGCAGTCTGCAGCACATGGTTGATTTCATGCTGCAGTGCCTGAGAAACGACCGCCGCATTGCCCACATTCTCAACACAGCTGATTATTTGGTGTACACCCTCCTAGATCCTCGCTACCGGGACAACTTACAAAGCTTCATAACACCGTTGAAACGGGAGCGGAAAATGCGGGAGTACCAAGACACACTGGTGCATTCCATCATCTTCTCCAGTCCTACCGAGAGCAGTGTTGCTAGTGCTTTATGAAGCAGTTCAATGCATCGAGGCAATGGAGGAAGCTCTGCACAAAGAGGGAGCAGAAGCAGTGCCTTAGCACAAGGCAAGACCAGTATGGCCCAAATGTGGCAAACTTTTGTGTTCCCGCCACAAATGTCCACACTACAGTTGAGCGACTTTGTCAAAAGTCGGGTCGGATGAAATCGGCCGATTATTTTGAAAAGTCGGGGGCCGACCGAAACACGAAACCCAATGCAAGTCAATGGGGAATCAAAGTCGGCAGTGAGTGGAGGACAGGAAAACACCTACAGTGCCCATTTTAATGCCAAAAACATCAATTCTTATTTCTTAAGCTTGTCAATCTTAATTTACTTTATAATAATAGTTAGACTTTGAAAACAGGGGTTCATTTGGCTAAAGTTGTGGGGGGGTAGGGCTGGCTCAAGATTTTCGTGGGCCCAGGAAATGCGGAATACGTCACGGCGGTGGAGCAGGGAGAGGTAAGTATTTCAACTTTGCAAGTGCTGTGATCCTGAGCAAGCAGGGGGGCCCACTCGTTGGCTCTTGGCACTGGCACAGGGCCCCTCATAGTACGCGGGTGTGTTTGACAGCGGGTGGTGCCTCCCACTGCCAGAGACACTTTTGCGTACTATGAGGGGCCCTGTGCCAGTGACGTCGCCAATGATTATGCCCCCCCACCTGATGAAGGAACCGGCACTTTCATGTGCACCTTCCTCTTTGTCCCCGTGTAAGGTGGTATAGTATGCAGGAAGGGGAACCTGACTTTCAGCAGAGTCAGATTCAGGCTGTGTAGAGTGCAAGGGGAATGTAGTGGTCTGGGTCAATGTACCAGCAGACTCATCTAGCAGTGGCTGGGCAATGGGCAGGATGAGGAGGAAACACAGATATAGGCCCAAATAATAAAGTAGGCTAAATGCAGTTCAAAATTGGAAACAGGACTAAACAGGCGGAATAGCTTTGTTCAGTGGAGGACAACTGTAATGAGTGGCACAGACACAGTTAGTAGGCCCAAAATTAAAAAGTAGGCTAAAAGTAGTTCAAAATTGGTAACAGAACTAAACAGGCGGCATTGCTTTGTTCAGTGGAGGACAACTGTAATGAGTGGCGCAGACACAGGTAGTAGCCCCCCCCCCAAAAAAAAAAAAGTTCAAAATTGGTAACAGGACTAAACAGGCGGCATAGCTTTGTTCAGTGGAGGACAACTGTAATGAGTGGCGCAGACACAGTAGGCCCAAAATAAAAAAAGTAGGCTAAATGCAGTTCAAAATTGGTAACAGGACTAAACAGGCGGCATTGCTTTGTGCAGTGGAGGACAACTGTAATGAGTGGCGCAGACACAGTTAGTAGGCCCAAAATAAAAAAGTAGTCTAAATGCAGTTCAAAATTGGTAAAAGGACTAAACAGGCGGCCTAGCTTTGTTCAGTGGAGGACAACTGTAATGAGTGGCGTAGAAACAGTTAGTAGGCCCACAATACAAAACGAGGCTAAATGCAGTTCAAAATTGGTAACAGGACTAAACAGGCAGCATAGCTTTGTTCAGTGGAGGCCAACTGTAATGAGGGGCGCAGACACAGTTAGTAGACCCAAAATAAAAAAGTAGGCTAAATGGAGTTCAAAATTGGTAACAGGACCAAACAGGCGGCATTGCTTTGTTCAGTGGAGGACAACTGTATTGAGTGGCACAGACACAGTTAGTAGGCCCAAAATAAAAAAGTAGGCTAAATGCAATTAAAACCTGGCAAAAGGACTAAACAGGCGGCCTAGCTTTGTTCAGAGAAGGACAACTGTATTGAGTGGTGCAGACACAGTTAGTTGGCCCACAATACAAAAGTAGGCTAAATGGAGTTCAAAATTGGTAACAGGACTAAACAGGCGGCATTGCTTTGTTCAGTGGAGGACAACTGTATTGAGTGGCACAGACACAGTTAGTAGGCCCAAAATAAAAAAAGTAGGCTAAATGCAATTAAAAACTGGCAAAAGGACTAAACAGGCGGCATAGCTTTGTTCAGTGGAAGACAACTGTAATGAGGGGCGCAGTCACAGTTAATAGGCAAAAAATAAAAAAGTAGGCTAAATGCAGTTCAAAATTGGTAACAGGACTAAACAGGCGGCATAGCTTTGTTCAGTGGAGAACAACTGTAATGAGTGGCGCAGACACAGTTAGTAGGCCCAAAATAAAAAAAGAAGGCTAAATGCAGTTCAAAATTGGTAACAGGACTAAACAGGCGGCCTAGCTTTGTTCAGTGGAGGACAACTGTAGTGAGTGGCGCAGGCACAGTTAGTAGGCCTAAATACAAAAGTAGGCTAAAAGCAGTTCAAAATTGGTAACAGGACTAAACAGGCGGCATAGCTTTGTTCAGTGGAGGACAACTGTAATGAGTGGGGCAGACACCGTTAATAGGCCCACAATACAAAAGTAGGCTAAATGCAGTTCAAAATTGGTAAGAGAACTAATCAGGCGGCATAGCTTTGTTTAGTGGAGGACAACTGTAATGAGTGGCGCAGGCACAGTTAGTAGGCCCAAATACAAAAGTAGGCTAAAAGCTGTTCAAAATTGGTAACAGGACTAAACAGGCGGCATAGCTAGGTACTGGGGTGGGCTCCTCTGCTGAGTAGCAGACAGTGGTAGTAGGAGCAAAGTATTAACTGGTCAAAATGGAGGCCAGGGCCCCTGTATATTTTAACTATCATCTATCATTTTAACAAATTTGTATTGGCAGTGCCATTAAAGGATTTAACAGCACAGACTACACAGTGGTGGAGCAGGGATAGGTAAGTATTTGCAAGTGGTAGAGCACTGTTCGAGCTGGGGGGAACACTCTCTCTTGGGCGGCGGTACTGGCACAGGGCCCCTCATATTACGATGGTGTGTCTGACGTTGGTTGTGCGCCACCACCGTCAGAGACACTTCATTGTACTATGAGGGACCCTGTGACAGTGCCGTAGCCCAAGAGTGGGGACACCCACATGTCCAGGCAAATGGCACTTGCACGGGTGCTTGCGCCAGGTGGTGACCACGACCCTGTGGGGGGAGTCAGTTCATTTAGGGAGGTATAAAAATGGTGGACATTCAGCAGCTACAAATGGCGGAATTGGAGAAGTCAGTAAGAGGAGGCCAAAAGCAAGACATTTTTCAGGCAAGCTACATGTCAGCAGGAGAAGGTGGGGCAAAATAATTTGAAATCCATGATTGGTTTATTTTATTGAAGGTTAGATTATCAACATTCTGGGTAGCCAGACGTGTCCTTTTTTCGGTCAGTATTGAACCAGCAGCACTGAAGACTCTGTCTGATAGCACACTAGAAGCAGGGCAAGCGAGCTCCTGTAATGCATATTCTGCCAATTCAGTCCAGGTATCTATTTTATATGCCCAGTAATCAAAGGGAAATGACCTGTGAGGGAGAACATCGATAAGGGAGGAAAAGTAGTTTGTAACCGTACTGGACAAATGCTGTCTCCTGTCACTTTGTATCGATGCAGCACTACCTGTCGAGTCAGCGGTCATTGCGAAATCACTCCACAACCTGGTCATAAAACCCCTCTGTCCAATGCCACTTCGGATTTGTGCACCTCTAGCACCTCTGCCATGCTGTCCCCTACGGCTCGTGTGAGAACCATCACCGCCGCTGTGTGCTGGGAATGCCTGAACCAAACAGTCTACAAGAGTTGCTTGTTTGGTAGCCAATATTTGCTCAAGGTACTCATGTGGCATGATATTTTGTAATTTTCCTTTATATCGTGGATCCTGGAAGCAGGCCAACCAGTAATCGTCATCGGTCATCATTTTGATAATGCGGAGGTCCATTTTTAGGATACGCAAGGCATACTCAGCCATGTGGGCCAATGTTCCAGGTGTCAATTCACTGCTTGTGCTGGGTTGAGGAGCACTTTCTTGCAACAACATCAACATCACTTGTGTCCCGCTAAAACAATGTACCTTACCTTACAATGCCACCAGTTTCTATTGCCCCCTGTGAAGCATCCTCCTCCCATAAATATTCATCCCCATCATCCTCCTTCTCCTTTTCATCCGCCACCTCATCCAGGAGAGTTCCCTGAGCAGACAATGGCTGACTTTCATCAAGTATTCCCTCCTCCTCGGCTGCAGACGCCAGCTCCTTAATATGCGTCAAACTTTGCATCAGCAGATGCATTAGTGGGATGCTCATGCTTATGATGGCGTCATCTGCACTTACCAGCCGTGTGCATTCCACAAAACACTGAAGGACTTGACAGAGGTCTTGGAGCTTCAACCACTGCACAACAGACAACTCCATGTCTGCCATCCAACTGCCTGCCCGTGTATGTTTATCCTCCCACAAATTAATTACAGCACGCCTATGTTCGCACAGCCTCTGAACCATGTGCAGTGTGGAGTTCCACCTTGTTGCAACATCGATTATTAGGCAGTGCTGGGGAAGATTTAGTGATCGCTGATGGTTCAGCATATGGCTGGAGAGTACGGGCAATCGGCGGATGTGCAAGCACAGTCTTCGCACCTTCAGGAGCAGGACTGGTAACTCCGGATAATTTTTGAAGAAGCACTGCACCACCAGGTTCAAGGTGTGAGCCAGGCAAGATATGTGTTTAAGTTCTGAAAGGGCTATGGCAGCCATAAAATTCCTTCCGTTATCACTGACTACCTTACCTGCCTCAAGATGTACACTGTCCAGCCATGACTGAGATTGTTGCTGCAAGTACTCAGCCAGTACTTCAGCGGTGTGTCTGTTGTCACCCAAACACTTAATTTCTAACACAGCCTGCTGATGCTTACCACTAGCTGTTCGATAATGGAACACCTTGGATGCAACACTGCAACTGAGGATAGAGTGGTCATGCGACTGCGCTCTGTGGACAAGCTTTCTCTTCTGGAGGAGGAGGAGGGGTGGCGAACGCCTACAGCCAACTGTTTCCTAGACCGTTGGCTAGGCAGAACTGTCCCACTATAGCTGTCACCTGTGGACCCTGCATCCACCACATTAGCCCAGTGTGCCATGATGGACACGTAACGTCCCTGGCCATGCCTACTGGTCCATGCATCTGTTATGAGGTGCACCTTTCTACTAACTGATTGCCTCAGTGCATGGACAATGCGGTCGTTGACATGCTGGTGGAGGGCTTGGATGGCTTTTCTTGCAAAGAAGTGTCGACTGGGTAGGTCATAGCGTGGTACTGCGTAGGCCATCAGGGCTTTTTTTCAACCAACCAGTAGGGCATCATCTCTAACAAGATTAGTCTAGCAATGTGGGCGTTCAAACCCTGTGTACGGCCATCTTCTCTAACAAGATTAGTCTAGCAATGTGGGCGTTCAAACCCTGTGTATGTGGATGAGAGGATGAGTACTTTCTTTTCCTAACGAGAGTCTCTTGTAGGGTGAGCTGGACTGGATAGCTGCATATGGTGGAACTAGCGGTGGTGGTGGTGGACATAACGGATTGAGAGAGGGTTGGTGATGGTAATCTCGATGTTGGCCTACATACAGTGTTTCCTACCAATAACCTTGTGATTCCCTGACTGCTTTGTCCTTGCGATGATACCTCCACATTTGCTGCTGGTGGTGTCCTAACTGGTGGGCTTACAGTGAGGGAAGCAATGTAGCGTTGCTAACTACCTTCACTCTGAGCAGGTGCACCAACGGTATGGGATGTTTGGTAGTTAGTCCAGGCTTGCAATTGCATGATGGTTAAATGTCTAAGCATGCACGTTGTATTTAAATTTTGAAGTTTCTTCCTTCTGCTAAAGGTCTTTGAGCATTTCTTACAGATAACTTTTGACTGATCATTCGGATCTTGGTTAAAAAATTGCCAGACTGCACTCTTCTACTATCGAATACCTTTTCTGGCATTGCACACTGGCCACACTGTCTTACAACTGTTTTTGGTTTTGACACACGTTTTTGGCCAGACACGAGCCTGCCAGATGAAAGCTGTTGCGATGTAGATGCCTGCTGCGGCTTCTCCTCCTCCGCTTCAGAGCTACTGCCGGCGGCACCCTGTCCACCCAATGGCTGCCAATCAGGGTCAACAACTGGGTCATCTATCACAACCTCTTCTATGTCCTGTGTACCTTCCTCTGTGTCACCGTGTAAGCCGGTGCTATAGTGTTTGGGACGGGGCACCATAGTCTCATCAGGGTCAGATTCTGGATCAGTATACTGTGAGGGCAATGTTGTGATCTGAGTCAATGGAACAGCACAATAATCTAGCTGTGGCTGTGCATCTGTGCACTCCATGTCCGATTCATCTTGTAATGGGCATGGCCTGTTAACAATTTCCCTTTCTAACCCAGGCCCGGTATGTGTAAAGAGCTCCAAGAAGTAACCCATTGTGTCGCCTGACGCATCCTTCTCTGTTGTTCTGGGTGAAGGACACAAGGAAGCAACTTGTTCCTGACCGGGAGCATCCACTGACGACGTGCTGCTTTTAAATTTTGCACTTTCCGAAGAGAAGGTGAAAGAGCTAGAGGCAGAGTCAGCAAGGAAAGCCAAAACTTGTTCCTGCTGCTCCGGCTTTAAAAGCGGTTTTCCTACTCCCAGAAAAGGGAGCGTTCGAGGCCTTGTGTAGCCAGACGATGACGCTGGCTCAACAACTCGAGAATTTGGTGCTATATTGCTTTTCCCACGACCACCTGATGCTCCACCACCACTACCATCATTGCCAGCTAGCAATGACTGCCCACGGCCACGACCTCTTCCACCAGACTTCCTCATTCTTGGAAAAATGTAACCAAACTAACAAGCGTTATATGGTAGTGTAAAACCAGTTAGAAGGTGTACGTTAACTTGTTGTGAATTTAAATCTCCCTTTATAGGTGTGTGAGACTGCTGGGAAAATCAGGCCCACTGTATTACACTACACAGTTTCTGTGTCAGAAAGAGGCTGACAGATATGCCAAAAACAGGACTGACGCAGATGCACTTAGTGGCAATAGAAATTTCCCTTTAAAGAAGTGGAAGACTGCTGCGAAAATCAGGCCCACTGTATTACACTACACAGTTTCTGCGTCAGAAAGTGGCTGACAGATATGCCACAAACAGGACTGACGCAGATGCACTTAGTGGCAATAGAAATTTATCTTTATAGGTGTTGGAAACTGCTGCGAAAATCAGGCCCACTGTATTACACTACACAGTTTCTAAGTCAGAAAGTGGCTGACAGATATGCCACAAACAGGACTCACGCAGATGCCCTTAGTGGCAATAGAAATTTCCCTTAATAGGTGTGGGAGACGGCTGGGAAATTCAGGTCCACTGTATTACACTACACAGCTTCAGTGGCAGACAGTGGCTGACAGATATGCCACAAACAGGACTGACGCAGATGCACTTAGTGGCAATAGAAATTTCCCTTAATAGGTGTGGGAGACTGCTGGTAAATTCAGGCCCACTGTATTACAGTACACAGCTTCAGTGGCAGACAGTGGCTGACAGATATGCCACAAACAGGACTCACGCAGATGCACTTAGTGGCAATAGAAATTTTCCTTTATAGGTGTGTGAGACTGCTGGGAAAATCAGGTCCACTGTATTACACTACACAGTTTCTGTGTCAGAAAGTGGCTGACAGATATGCCACAAACAGGACTCACGCAGATGCACTTAGTGGCAATAGAAATTTCCCTTTAAAGAAGTGGAAGACTGCTGGGAAAATCAGGCCCACTGTATTACACTACACAGCTTCAGTGGCAGACAGTGGCTAGCGGATATATATAAAAAAAGGGATTGTGCTGCAATAACAATCTCCCTACAATGATCTCAGGACAAGTATGGCAGCCAGCAGTAAAAAGGACTGCTGCACACAAAAGTGTGGACATACAAAGAAACAAGAGGACTGTGCAGAAAGAAGCAACAGGATTTTTGCTTTGAAAAAAAGTTGGTTTGCACAGCGGCGTACAAACAGCAATGCAGCTATCAGGGAGCCTTATAAGCTACAGAGCTGATGCACAGAAATCTAGCCTCTACTGTCCCTGCAAAGAAAAGGTGGTACTGGACAGTGGAAATCGCTACAGCACAAGTGGTTTGGGTGTTAATATTCCCTCCCTAACAATATCCCTGCTTCTGACGAAGCTGCAGCAACCTCTCCCTATGCTCAGATCGGCAGAAGTAAGATGGCGGTCGGCGTGCACGCCCCTTTATAACCCCTGTGATGCCGCTGAAAGCAAGCCAATCACTGTAATGCCCTTCTCTAAGATGGTGGGGACTGACACCTATGTCATCACGCTGCCCACACTCTGCGTCCTCCTTCATTGGCTGAGAAAGAGCTGAAGGCATCATGTGAAACGTGACTTTGGCGCGAAGATCGCCGATCGTATGGCCGATCCCACACTGGGATCGGCTCGGGTTTCACGAAATGCCAGCTGCTCTCGTGCTGTGTGTGCGGCAATTTCTCCACTCTGTTTCTAGCATTGACTCTGGGCTCCAACACCGCCAGTTGCTGCTCAGAAGTGCCATCTGCACAGTCAACAGTGGCTCCTCTGTTATTGGGGTTCAGTAACGCCAGCTGCTCCCCTGCTGTGTGTGCAGCAATTTCTCCACTCAGTTACTAGCATTGACCCTGGGCTGCAACACCACCAGTTGCTGCCCGAAACTGCTGTCTGCACAGTCAACAGTTGCTCCTCTCTTATTAGGGTTCAGTAACGCCAGCTGCTGCCCTGCTGTGTGTGCAGAAATTTCTTCACTCTGTTTTTAGCATTGACCCTGGGCTTCAACACCGCCAGTTGCTGCCCAGAAGTGCTGTCTGCACAGTCAACAGTGGCTCCTCTGTTATTGGGGTTCAGTAATGCCAGCTACTCTCGTGCTGTGTGTGCGGCAATTTCTCCACTCTGTTTCTAGCATTGACTCTGGGCTCCAACACCGCCAGTTGCTGCTCAGAAGTGCCATCTGCACAGTCAACAGTTGCTCCTCTGTTATTGGGGTTCAGTAACGCCAGCTGCTCCCCTGCTGTGTGTGCGGCAATTTCTCCACTCAGTTTCTAGCATTGACCCTGGGCTGCAACACCACCAGCTGCTGCCCGAAACTGCTGTCTGCACAGTCAACAGTTGCTCCTCTCTTATTGGGGTTCAGTAACGCCAGCTGCTGCCCTGCTGTGTGTGCAGAAATTACTCCACTCTGTTTTTAGCATTGACCCTGGGCTCCAACACCGCCAGCTGCTCGGAAGTGCCGTCTGCACAGTCAACAGTTGCTTCTCTGTTATTGGGGTTCAGTAATGCCAGCTGCTCCCCTGCTGTGTGTGCGGCAATTTCTCCACTCAGTTTCTAGCATTGACCCTAGGCTCCAACACCACCAGTTGCTGCCCGGAAGTGCTGTCTGCACAGTCAACAGTTGCTCCTCTTTTATTGTGGTTCAGTAATGCCAGCTGCTCCCCTGCTGTGTGTGCAGCAATTTCTCCACTCTGTTTCTAGCATTGACCCTGGGCTCCAACACCGCCAGTTGCTGCTCGGAAGTGCTGTCTGCACAGTCATCACTTGCTGCCGTGTTATTGGGGTTCAGTAATGTCAGCTGATCCCCTGCTGTGTATCCAGCAATTTCTCCTGCTCCCTCCACACTCACACTACTACAGAAATTAAAGGGAACCTGTCCCCCCCAGGCGTATGTAACTAAAAGAGCCACCTTGTGCAGCACTAATGCTGCCCAAGGAAAAGGTGGATCTTTTAGTTATGCTCCTTGCACACGCTGAACTAAACACTTATAAAATGTGTCCCTTCATACCGTGAAAGTCCCGGAGGTGGGACTTTCCTTCCTAATCAGACGGGGCACAGTTGTCATTCATACCCCCTTGGCACCGTGCGCCACCTCCTGATCGTTGTTTTAATCTGTCCTGGAGACTGCACTGTTATGTTATCCCTTGGCCAAGCGCAGATAGCGCTGCCCATCTTCTGACATCTAGTGTTGAGCGATACCTTCCAATATTTGAAAGTATTGGTATCGGATGGTATCGGCCGATACCGACAAAATATCGGATCTCGCCGAAACCGATACCCGATACCAATGCAAGTCAATGGGACACAAATATCGGAAGGTATCCTGGATGGTTCCCAGGGTCTGAAGGAGAGGAAACTCTCCTTCAGGCCCTGGGATCCATATTAATTTAAAAAAGAAAGAATAAAAATAATAAATAAGGATATACTCACCCTCCGAAGGACCCTGGCTGTCACCGCTGCGAGCATCTGCCTCCGTTCCCAAGAATTGCAGAGAGTGAAGGACCTTCGATGATGTCACGGTCAGGTGACCGGTCACCTGACCGCTCACGTGACCGCTCACGTGACTGCTCACGTGACCGTGACGTCATCGAAGGTCCTTCACTCTCTGCAATTCTCAGGAACGGAGGCAGACGCTCGCAGCGGTAACAGCCAGGGTTCGTCGGAGGGGTGAGTATATCCATATTTATTATTTTTATTCTTTATTTTTTACATTAATATGGATCCCAGGGCCTGAAGGAGAGTTTCCTCTCCACCAGACCCTGGGAACCATACGCACCGCACACGCCGATTCTGATTTCCGATATCACAAAAATATCGGAACTCGGTATCGGAATTCCAATACAGCAAATATCGGCCGATACTCGATACTTGCAGTATCGGAATGCTCAACACTACTGACATCATTTGATGTCAGGCTGACTGCACCTGTGCACGGGTACCTCCTGCTTAGTAACCGGGTTCCAGTACCATCAGCTGGTTCTCGGCAGTGTCTTTGGCTCTTGTACATTCTGCTCCCTATCCTGGTTCCAGTACCGTTAGCTGGTTCCAGGCAGAGCCTTTGGCTTAGGTGCATCCTTCTGGGTATCCTAGTTCCACCAACGTCTGGTGGTCCTTGGTAGTGCTTTCTGGCATGGGTACCTCCTGCTTAGTAACTTGGTTCCAGTACCATCAGCTGGTCCTCGGTAGTTCCATTGGCTCTTGAACCTTCGGGTAGCCATCCGGGTTCCAGTACCGTCAGCTGGTTCTCGGCAGTTCCTCAGCCTTCGTGTACCTTCTGCTACATTTCCAAGTTCAAGCTTTCTGAAATGGTTTTTGCTAATCACTCTGGATCTCCCTGACGACGACCTTAAAGACGGCGACCCTGAAGACCGCCCCGAAGAAGACGACGACCTCGGAGACGACGACCCCGGAGACGACGACCCTGAAGACCAAGAAGCAGAAGAACAAGAAGCTGCAGAACAAAAAGCAGAAGAACATTAAGCATAAGACTATAAATAATAGCAAAAGATATTATCTAAATTATAAGCACAAGAAGACTAAGCAGTGAATGGGGGTGAATCCGTTCCTCCTCGTGGTGCCCCTGGAAAAAACCTGCTGCTGCAGGCCAAACTGAACGTGGACAAATCCTGTTGGAAATCTTTTGTGACAGGCAGAACGGAAGGTGTAATCTTCAAACTTTTATAGATAACAACTACAGGAATGCCTGTCACAAATAAGAATATGATGAAGAAGAATACGAAGAAGATGAAGAAGTAGAATATGAAGAAGAATAATAGTTGAATAAAAAGAATATGAAGAATGTTAAAAAAAGAATAATAGGAAGAAGATGATGAAGAAGAAGATGAATAAGGTAAAGGAGAAGTTGATGAAAATGATGCTGCTGAGGAGGATGATGAAGAAGAAAGTGTGGGAGAAGTAAAAAAGAAGGTGAAGAGAATGGAAGTAATGAAACATAAATATCTGACAAAATATAACAAATCTTAACATAGTTAATATCTTTGTAACTCCGAACATCTTAAAAAAAAATAATTCCTATTATTCCATTTGATTGGGCTAAACCTCTATGCCTTTAATGTCTCCTCCACCTCCCCCAATACATCCTACGTTATTCTTAGTTGTTTTCCTTCATGTAAAAT
The DNA here is from genome assembly GCF_032444005.1 of Ranitomeya imitator. Classification (NCBI taxonomy): domain Eukaryota; kingdom Metazoa; phylum Chordata; class Amphibia; order Anura; family Dendrobatidae; genus Ranitomeya; species Ranitomeya imitator. Next base: position 270,965,960 of record NC_091287.1, on the reverse strand, counting down.
TAACCTACAAGGAAAGAAAGGGTTTATTTTAATTCTGATATTTTTGTCCCATTGCCTTGCATTGGTATTGGGTATCCGATATTATATGGATATTGGCCGATCCAATCTGATACGATATTTCCGAATATTGGAAGGTATCGCTTAACACTACTCGCGTCACAACACTCCAAACTACTAAACTGATTGTAGGGAACCACAGATAGGTGAGTCTGAAGAGCTGTTCATACACTCTATGCCATAAGGATCAGAAATGTACTCAAAAGCTTCACAGAGTCAAGAGGAGGAAACCTGCACTGATGCCCAGAATTTTTTCAGCTTGGATAGGGGGCAGTACGATGTAAGGTCCGAGCAGCATCCTGACCCTTGACACCAGACGCTAATTCCCTGGGGGAGGTGATCCTGATGAGACTTGAGTATCTGAGGCTCATGCAGACTGTACTGTGCTGTCAGGGCAGGAAGAGGAGGAGCATGACTCTAAGGGCAAGAAATATAATAACATAGAGGATGGCGTGAACATAGATCCCGGTTGGCGAGAACAAAGAGGCACACAGCTGAGGAGGAGAAAAAGGAAGACAAGGAGGTTACATTGTGCCGTACATCACAGACACATAGTGATGCAGCCACGACAAGCAATGCATCCTCAGCCACAACTGTGGCTGGGACCAGCAGCGTTCTTGGGTCTGCAGCTCACACGGGTGGCAAGGGTTGCCTAGCCTGGGCCATTTTTGACACCACAAAGGATGAGCCAACTCATGTAATCTGCCAACTTTGCAAAAAAAAAGTAGAGGGGAAAAATGCAATAATTTGACTTTTACATGTATGAACCTTCACATGTGCAGTCAATATGTGTTACTATGGGAATCCCACTGCTCTAAAATACAGATCAGTGGACCTGAACAACCATCAGCCACCCGATCAGTTGCATCTGCTGCTTCTTCCTCCTCTTCTGTTGCCGTGCCAATTATTGTGATGCCGGTTTCCAACCGCAGAACCTCGGCTTATTTAACCGCAGTAGACACGAAAGCTGGCCATCATCTGTAATAGAAGCAGACATGCCTGCTGTTTTTGACCGATCTCAGAGAATGAGCACACCACAAATTTATCAATCCTCTGTCCGTTTCACCGTACTCCACCCTCTTTCAGCACTGCCGCCAGCCCTTGGTGATGCAGGTGTGGTCACATAAAAGATTGCTTCCTCCTACACATGACAAAGCTAAGAGGTTAATCTCCACCATCTCCAATCTGTTGGCCATGGAAATGCTGCCTTTCTGGTAGATATAGATGTTTTCTGAAAGCTCATAGCCTTCGCAGTCCCTCAATGCCACTTGTCTAGTCGCTATTACTTTTCAAAGAAAACTTTGCCAGTGCTACATCAGGATGTCGCAGACAGCATCACATATTCCTTGACTAAATCTATGTCTGCTAGGCTGCATTTCACCACAGACACTTGGACTAGACAGCATAGCCAAGGGTGTTACATCTCGCTGACTAGGCACTGGGTTACTATGGTGGCTCTGGAGGCAGGCGGGGAAGGTGCTGTTCCACAAGACTAGGAATCCTCAAGGCTTGCAAATAAGTATCTTTATTTCACACTTCCTCCACTGCTTCTGCCTCCTCCACCTCCTCTAGGGCCTCCACCTGCACCCTCAACCTCTGCCCCAATGACACATGTGTTCCAACAGCTCATTCCCACCACCTTCATACTGAACAGCCAGGTCTCACTACAATCAAGCAGTGGTAAAATTCATATGTCTTGCAGATCGCAGTCATGCAGCTGAAGAGTTGTGAACAGCTCTCCATACTGAGTTTGAGCAATGGCTGTCTCCGTTGAACCTGGATCCAGGGAAGGCCTTGTCCGAATATTGTGCGAGCCTGGTGGCGGCTGTACGCAGAGGCAAGTTCACGCTTGTGGTAAACCAATTTCTCTGCCACTATCCTGGTCTGAATGGGCTGCTGCCGAAAGCATTGAAGCTCTGTGCTCTCTTCAGGCGTTCACACCCCTCACATCATCGACTTGCATTGATACAGAGGTCTTTATCCATGCCAGTTAAAAGGTTGATATGTGATGTGCTGACATGGTGATATTTCACACTGCACATGTGGCAGCGACTGTAGCAGTAGCAATGAGCCCTCACGCAGTATGTCATGTCATATAGCCTGGGCCAACGCAGTACGGACATGGTGCACATAACGTTAATAGAGTGGGTGCAGATTAAGGACCTGCGCTCTTCTGCACAGTTGCAAAATGGCTAGTAAGATGGCTAGCACTGTCAATGCCATCATATGTATCACTATTCTGGTCATCTATATGCTAGAGCTTGCTTTGAATAGCCTGCAGGAGGAGGTGGTGGTTCCAGAAGAAGAGGAGGAAGCAGAGGAGGAAGCAGAGGAGGATGCCAATGGGATAGCATTGTCTCATTGTTCCAGACTGTTGTCACACAGGTGGGTGCCAAGGGAGGGTTTATAACTGCGATTGATGGGGGCTGCTGATGACAGACCTTCTCTTAGTGAAGGTGCAAGAGCCATGGAACAAATTGAGAAGAAAGAGGTGATGGGCGAGCAACTGTCAGGGATGAAGAAGATAATCCTGCCCTCTCTGTTGTTCGTGATTGGTGGGGGGATGAAGGAAGCATGCAACGGGTTACCCAGCCACCAACACAGCTTGGGCTTGGAGCTCATGGAAGAGCCCGACATATGAGTGCCTTCATACTGCACTATCTGCAACATGATCCCCGTATATTTATGATTTTAAAAAGTCCTGACTACTGGGTTGCCACTCCCTTAGATCCACGTTATAAGACCAAATTTTGACAGATGCTTCCCAGTCTCAATAGGGACCCACAAATGCTGGAGTATCAAAACACACTTTTACACAACCTTAAGAGAGGTTTTCTCTAAGACAGCAGTGAGACATACAGTGTGCATGGTTGTCAACATCAAAACATTAGCAGCAGCAGCTTCAGCAGTTGTAGTGTATGTGGCAAAAGTCATTTCTGTGTGTCCTTTGACACAGTTTTCAGATGAGCTATTGGACCAGCACTACAGAGTCCCAGTCTTACATGTGGTGAATGAATGAAGAGGATGGTGCAGGAGTATCCAAAACTGAAAATCAATACCATCAGGGAGAGTTTGGACCCTTTCACATTTTGGTCTTCAAAAATGAATGAGTGGCCTGAGCTCGCCTCTCGTGTGTTGGAGGATTTATCATGCCCAGCAGCCAGCGTTCTATCAGAATGTGTCTTCAGCGCTTCTGATGGTTTCCTGGCAGATGAGCATAGCCATCTTTTCCCTGAAAGTGCAGACCAACCAATTTTCATTAAGAAAAGCCATGGATCTCCAAGGTCTTATGCACCCCAATCACAGACTGTACAAACAAGGCAATGTTAAAGATTTTAGTGTGCTACATTGATTTTTCATAGTTGAAGTCTGTGATATCTTTAGTGTGGCTTGTGTGCCTGCTATTGTTGCTGCTGCAGATGTTAACACAAACTTGTGGAAATGTGAACTTTCAGGGTTTGTCTCCATCTGCTGGGTTAGCTGTGGTGGAAGACATGTCTGTCCCTAATATACTATTTCTATTATGGTGAAATTGATGCCACTTTGTTGGTGCCTACCACTAATTTTTGGAAATGTGGACACTCCTGGTTGGGTCTCTCCATCTTTGGGGTTTGCAGTCATGGAAGATGTGTCAGTCCCTATTATACTATTTTTACTATACTGAAATTGATGCCTTTTAGTTGATGTCTGCCACTAATTTTTTGAAATGTGAACACTCCTGTTTGGGTCTCTCCATCTGTGGGATTGGCTGGAGATTCAGATGTTTTGGTCCCTATAATACTATTTCTGTTTTTATGAAATTGATACCACTTCGGTGGTGTCAGGCCCTCATTCTTTGAAATTTGAAGACTCCTGGCTGGGTGTCCATCTGCTTGGTTGACTGTAGTGGAAGAAGCGTCGGTCACTAGTTTACTATTTCTACTCTAGTGAAATTGATGCCACTTTTTGTGTCTGCTGTTAATTGTTTGAAATGTGAACACTCCTGATTTGGTCTCTCTCCATCTGCTGGGCTGGCTGGAGTGTAAGGTGTGTCGTTCCCTATTATACTATTTTTACTGTGATGATGTTGATGCCTGAGGCATAAAACTAATTATGCCTCAGGACAAAATGAAGAAGATTGATGATAAAGGAGTCATGCATTCTGTCTGAACCTGTTTGTTGCTCCTGGAAAAAGCCAGTTGCTCTCATCCTGTCAGAATGGTTGATGATGGAATATAGGCCTCCACGTCACATGTTATCAAAAGAGCCTGAGTGGAAAGAGCAATTTGACGGCCTATGCTGATAAAGTGCGATGTGTCTTTAAGGAAAGAAGGAAGCTTCAGAACCAGTGGCTCAAGAATTGTCCAGATAAGTGCTGGCCTTTTCACATAAACTGCCAATACTAGAGACAATGGGATGGCCTGTTTGGTGATGTTTTTGTGCACTTTGGGCAAAATTTCAAATATTGAAATTACTGGATACACCATCCATATAAAACTTCTCTCTCTAGCCATGATAATGCCCATCTCTTGTGCAAGAGTGAAAAGGCTCTTGAATGTTTTTGAAAAAGCATCTGTGGGGTCTGAGGCAAGTTTGTGGTAAAAAATGCTGTCATCCAGCTGTCTATTGGCCTCTTCCAGATACATATCATGTGACCAAAGGACCACATTACCCCCTTTGTCTGCTTCTTTAGTAAGGAAGTCATAGTTATTTTTGAGGTTTCTGACAGCTTATTGTTCTCCAACACATAAGATATAAAATTGATTTGGATGTAATGGCAATTTAAATATGTCCTGTTTCACCAATTAAAAAAATATTCTGATCACTGGGAGTGACTGTTATGATTCCTGAGTGGACCCACTGGATCGCGATGATGACCGTTCCCAGGCAAGCTGACCAGGTGGAACTGACCCCTATACAGAGGCAAGCCTAGGAGGGAGATGCACCACAATAGCTTGTGCCAGAGGGGCGGCTTGAGGACTATGAGGAGAATCAGGGTACTCACCGAGGACCAGATAAGCAGAGCAGCCACAGAGAAAACTCAGGGCTCAGGACACAGCAGGGTTCACACAGAGGGTACCGGATCCTGCACAGAGCAGAGCACACACTGGAAGTGTACAGGGACAGAGCAGAGCACGCACTGGAAGCATACAGGGACGCAGCAGATCACGCACGCTTTGGAAGCGTGCAAGGACCTGATGTACAGAAACCTAAGTGGACCTGGAGGGAGCATGGAAAGGCACAATAATATTCAGGCGCTTCCTCTAGCAGGAAATGACCTGATATACACGAAGACTGCTGCCCAGGCAGGACACTGCTTCTGGGTCAGTACAACCCCGCATCATAAAGAAGCCGAGAGTGCGCACGACCGTGACCCAAGCGGCTTAGCACGCATGCGTGAGGAACAGGATCCCCATCACGGCTGAGGACCTGGAAGAGGAGGAGGAGGAGGGATGTAGCGAGGGACCCGGGAAGCAAGGTGAGTATCACAGTGCGCTGTAATAGTGACAATAGAGTTATTGGCGTATGGGAATCACCTCTTACCTGGATCTGACTCATTTTCTTGAAGTAATTCAACCAAATCACGGAAAGCCTGTCTCATCCAGGGTGTTGATGATATTTGTTTTTTGTGCAAGACTTGGAACACCAACATTCTGCAAAAGAGAAAGATTTCCTTCACAAGTGTGAATTTGTCTAAGGCTTGTAAAGGAGAGAATGTCATTCCCTTTTGTAAGACCAACATTTCATCTGTGGAGAGTTGGTAGTCAGACAGTTAATAACATGCAGCATTTCAGAAGGTACCTGCTGATCTTTTGTGGATGGTCCAGGGATCGGGTTTGAGTTCACTTGTGTCATTGTTTCTGTTTGACATAGTGAATAGTTCTGTCACCTCTGTTCCTGGTTGTCCTTGCAAAAACCTCTTGACTGCCTATGCCCTCGTCTGGTCCAGTGTCCAGTTCGCCTTCTACCGAGGACAAAAAGATCACTTGATACCTTGTCTTCCACTTGCGGGTGAACTTATGGATCAATGTGTGTGGATCGCATACGGGACATCTGTCGTTGGTTATAATGATGTCTCCAATTATATTCTTGTTTGTTGTCGAAGTCTCTTTTGTAACTTTGGTATTTAGACCTTTTTCTGGAGACAATATCTTTTTCGGATTTGTCAAGAGTATCATTTAGTTTAGCTTTAAAAGGCTGTAGCATTTGGACTCCATGGATTTGATATTTGATTTGGTACTAGAAAGAATTTCCCTTTCATGCTCTAAAAACATGTTAATAATGATGGCAAAGGATCGAAGCAGACCCTGTTCCCCAGATATGAGAAAACTGGGAATGGGTTCCCAGGCCGTATAAATGGAAACACTGAGGCCTAGTGGTGCTATGTTGGACTTGATGTACTTCTCTATGATCCTAATGTTCCACCATAACCTGATGCCCATTTTATGGGCAGTAATGAGATCAGACGTTAATCGAGAAACATTCTGAATCAGGGATGTGGTTGTCTGATGACATCAAAATATTAGACTTAGCCCTCTAAGTTGACTCACGAGTATGCCAATCCCTGCCCACAATGATTCAGCCAAAGTCACCAGTAATAAAAAATTCAAAAATAACTAGAAGAGCCACAATGGGCCATGTGCTGCCCTGTAAAATGGTACCCAATAGAGACAAAAAAGCAGGACTGGTGAAAGATGTAGATTAGGGCACACTGCAAATGGAGATAAGATAAAGGTGATTGCAGCTGGTATTACATCAGGTATTATACCATGAATGGAAGGGAAAGGAGAAGAAGGACTACCTATGTACAGTATGTACCTTGACTTATCATCTGTGTTTTTAAATACACTCACAGGCAATCACAAGCCACATCCCATCTGACAAAGTTGTGCTACTAGATTTAAACTCCACTTAACGAATGGTCCATTAAGATTCCACCACAGGTATTTCTCTTTTGTCTGAGGCCATCGGCATACTACAATTACTCACACTTATTGTGCCACATGGGCCAGCATTGCCTCTTTCTCAGCCCTCTTCCCTTCGTATGCCGATTAGTGTTGAGCGATACCTTCCGATATCGGAAAGTATCGGTATCGGTTGGGATCGGCCGATATTCAAAAAATATCGGATATCGCCGATACCGATACCCGATCCCAATGCAAGTCAATGGGACCAAAATATCGGAATTAAAATAAACCCTTTCTTTCCTTGTAGGTTCATTCTACATCAAGGAAAACAACTAAGAATAATGTAGGATGTATTGTGGGAGGTGGCGGAGACATTAAAGGCAATGAGGTTTAGCCCAATCAAATAGAATAGCATGAATTTTTTTTTTTTAAAGACGTTCGGAGTGAAAAAGATATTGAGTACGTAAATTTTTTTTTATTTTGTCAGATATTGATGTTTCACTATTCCACGCCCTTCCCCTTCTTTTTTTTCTTTTTTTTTTAACTTTTCCCACACTTTCATCTTCATCATCATCAGCATCTTTGACATCAACTTCTTCTTCACCTTATTCATCTTCTTCTTCATCTTCTACCTATTTTTTTTTTTATTACATTCTTCATATTCATTTTATTCAACTATCATTATTCTTCCTATTCTACATATTCTTTTTATTCCACTGTAATTATTCTTCCTATTCTACTTCTTCATCATATTCTCATTTGTGACAGGCATTCCCGTAGTTGTTATCTATAAAAGTTGGAAGATTACACCTTCCGTTCTGCCAGTCACAAAAGTTACATTTGTCCGCGTTCAGTTTGGCCTGCAGCATCAGGCTTTATCCAGGGGCACCACGAGGAGGAACGGACTCACCCCCATACACTGCTTAGTCTTCTTCTGCATATAATTTAGATAATATCTTTTGCTCTGATATTAAGTCTTATGCTTAATGTTCTTCTGCTCTTTGTTCTGCAGCCTCTTGTTCTTCTGCTTCTCGGTCTTCCATGTCGTCGTCTCCAGGGTCGTCGTCTTCAGTGTCGTCATCTCCGCTGTCGTCGTCTCCGCCGTCGTCGTCGTCTCCGCCGTCGTCGTCGTCATCGGGGTGGTCTTCCGGGTCGTCGTCATCGGGGTGGTCTTCCGGGTCGTCGACTTTAGGGTCTTAAACTTGGAAATGTAGCAGAAGGTACAAGAAGGCTGAGAAAATGCCAAGAACCAGCTGATGGAACTGGAACTCGGATGGCTACCCGAATGTTCAAGAGCCTATGGAACTACCGAGGACCAGCTGATGTTACTGGAACCCGGTTACTAAGCAGGAGGTACCCGTGCTAAAAAGCACTACCAAGGACCGCCTGGCGTTGGCGGAACTTGGATACCCAGAAGGAGGCACCTAAGCCAAAGGCTCTGCCCGGAACCAGCTGACGTTACTGGAACCAGGATGGGGAGCAGAAGGTACAAGAGCAAAAGACACTGCCGAGAACCAGCTGACGGTACTGGAACCCGGATGGGTAGCCGAAGGTCCAAGAGCCAATGGAACTACCGAGGACCAGCTGACGTTACTGGAACCCGGTTACTAAGCAGGAGGTACCCGTGCCTGAAAGCACTACCAAGGACCACCTGACGTTGGTGGAACTTGGATACCCAGAAGGAGGCACCAAAGCCAAAGGCTCTGCCCGGAACCAGCTGACGGTACTGGAACCAGGATGGGGAGCAGAAGGTACAAGAGCAAAAGACACTGCCGAGAACCAGCTGACGGTGCTGGAACCAGGTGGTGGACCCGAAGGTCCACAGGAGAGGAGAGAACAGCTAGGCCGAGAGGCAGCCGCAGTTACCGAACCCCAACAGTCCTACAGGGGGAGCTGGGCCTACTGGCACTACAGAACCAGCCTTGACTACCAGTTCACGCAGCCCACATAGGAAGCTCCTAAACTGGAGGCACCCTGGAGTTGGCTAACCCGACCGCCCCACGACGGGGCAAGCATAGGCGTCTCAGTGAGCTTGACACAACCCGGAAACAGCTGACGGTGCTGAAACCAGGCTTGGCACGAGGGAATACCTGTGACAAGAACACTGCCGAGAACCAGCTGGCGGTGCTGGAACCCAGATGCGTTGCCCCAGTGTGCAAGAGCCAATGGCACGACCGAGGACCAGCTGGCGGTGCTGGAACCTGGTTACTAAGCTGTAGGTGCCCGCGCTTCAAAGCACTACCAAGGACCGCCTGACGTTGGCGGAACTCGGATACCCAGGAGGAGGCACCTAAGCCAAAGGCTCGGCCCGGAACCAGCTGACGGTGCTGGAACCAGGTGGTGGACCCCAAGGTCCACAGGAGAGGAGAGAACAGCTAGGCCGCGAGGCAGCCGCAGTTACCGAACCCCAACAGTCCTACAGGGGGAGCTGGGCCTACTGGCACTACAGAACCAGCCTTGACTACCAGTTCACGCAGCCCACATAGGAAGCTCCTAAACTGGAGGCACCCTGGAGTTGGCTAACCCGACCGCACCACGACGGGGCAAGCATAGGCGTCTCAGTGAGCTTGACACAACCCGGAAACAGCTGACGGTGCTGAAACCAGGCTTGGCACGAGGGAGTACCTGTGACAAGAACACTGCCGAGAACCAGCTGGCGGTGCTGGAACCCAGATGCGTTGCCCCAGTGTGCAAGAGCCAATGGCACGACCGAGGACCAGCTGGCGGTGCTGGAACCCGGTTACTAAGCTGTAGGTGCCCGCGCTTAAAAGCACTACCATGGACCGCCTGACGTTGGCGGAACTCGGATACCCAGGAGGAGGCACCTAAGCCAAAGGCTCGGCCCGGAACTAGCTGACGGTGCTGGAACCAGGTGGTGGACCCCAAGGTCCACAGGAGAGGAGAGAACAGCTAGGCCGCGAGGCAGCCGCAGTTACCCAACCCCAACAGTCCTACAGGGGGAGCTGGGCCTACTGGCACTACAGAACCAGCCTTGACTACCAGTTCACGCAGCCCACATAGGAAGCTCCTAAACTGGAGGCACCCTGGAGTTGGCTAACCCGACCGCACCACGACGGGGCAAGCATAGGCGTCTCAGTGAGCTTGACACAACCCGGAAACAGCTGACGGTGCTGAAACCAGGCTTGGCACGAGGGAGTACCTGTGACAAGAACACTGCCGAGAACCAGCTGGCAGTGCTGGAACCCAGATGCGTTGCCCCAGTGTGCAAGAGCAAATGGCACGACCGAGGACCAGCTGGCGGTGCTGGAACCCGGTTACTAAGCTGTAGGTGCCCGCGCTTAAGAGCACTACCAAGGACCGCCTGACGTTGGCGGAACTCGGATACCCAGGAGGAGGCACCAAAGCCAAAGGCTCGGCCCGGAACCAGCTGACGGTGCTGGAACCAGGTGGTGGACCCCAAGGTCCACAGGAGAGGAGAGAACAGCTAGGCCGCGAGGCAGCCGCAGTTACCGAACCCCAACAGTCCTACAGGGGGAGCTGGGCCTACTGGCACTACAGAACCAGCCTTGACTACCAGTTCACGCAGCCCACATAGGAAGCTCCTAAACTGGAGGCACCCTGGAGTTGGCTAACCCGACCGCACCACGACGGGGCAAGCATAGGCGTCTCAGTGAGCTTGACACAACCCGGAAACAGCTGATGGTGCTGAAACCAGGCTTGGCACGAGGGAGTACCTGTGACAAGAACACTGCCGAGAACCAGCTGGCGGTGCTGGAACCCAGATGCGTTGCCCCAGTGTGCAAGAGCCAATGGCACGACCGAGGACCAGCTGGCGGTGCTGGAACCCGGTTACTAAGCTGTAGGTGCCCGCGCTTAAAAGCACTACCAAGGACCGCCTGACGTTGGCGGAACTCGGATACCCAGGAGGAGGCACCTAAGCCAAAGGCTCGGCCCGGAACCAGCTGACGGTGCTGGAACCAGGTGGTGGACCCCAAGGTCCAGAGGAGAGGAGAGAACAGCTAGGCCGCGAGGCAGCCGCAGTTACCAAACCCCAACAGTCCTACAGGGGGAGCTGGGCCTACTGGCACCACAGAACCAGCCTTGACTACCAGTTCACGCAGCCCACATAGGAAGCTCCTAAACTGGAGGCACCCTGGAGTTGGCTAACCCGACCGCACCACGACGGGGCAAGCATAGGCGTCTCAGTGAGCTTGACACAACCCGGAAACAGCTGACGGTGCTGAAACCAGGCTTGGCACGAGGGAGTACCTGTGACAAGAACACTGCCGAGAACAGCTGGCGGTGCTGGAACCCAGATGCGTTGCCCCAGTGTGCAAGAGCCAATGGCACGACCGAGGACCAGCTGGCGGTGCTGGAACCCGGTTACTAAGCTGTAGATGCCCGCGCTTAAAAGCACTACCAAGGACCGCCTGACGTTGGCGGGACTCGGATACCCAGGATGAGGCACCTAAGCCAAAGGCTCGGCCCGGAACCAGCTGACGGTGCTGGAACCAGGTGGTGGACCCCAAGGTCCACAGGAGAGGAGAGAACAGCTAGGCCGCGAGGCAGCCGCAGTTACCGAACCCCAACAGTCCTACAGGGGGAGCTGGGCCTACTGGCACTACAGAACCAGCCTTGACTACCAGTTCACGCAGCCCACATAGGAAGCTCCTAAACTGGAGGCACCCTGGAGTTGGCTAACCCGACCGCACCACGACGGGGCAAGCATAGGCGTCTCAGTGAGCTTGACACAACCCGGAAACAGCTGACGGTGCTGAAACCAGGCTTGGCACGAGGGAGTACCTGTGACAAGAACACTGCCGAGAACCAGCTGGCGGTGATGGAACCCAGATGCGTTGCCCCAGTGTGCAAGAGCCAATGGCACGACCGAGGACCAGCTGGCGGTGCTGGAACCCGGTTACTAAGCTGTAGGTGCCCGCGCTTAAAAGCACTACCAAGGACCGCCTGACGTTGGCGGAACTCGGATACCCAGGAGGAGGCACCTAAGCCAAAGGCTCGGCCCGGAACCAGCTGACGGTGCTGGAACCAGGTGGTGGACCCCAAGGTCCACAGGAGAGGAGAGAACAGCTAGGCCGCGAGGCAGCCGCAGTTACCGAACCCCAACAGTCCTACAGGGGGAGCTGGGCCTACTGGCACTACAGAACCAGCCTTGACTACCAGTTCACGCAGCCCACATAGGAAGCTCCTAAACTGGAGGCACCCTGGAGTTGGCTAACCCGACCGCACCATGACGGGGCAAGCATAGGCGTCTCAGTGAGCTTGACACAACCCGGAAACAGCTGACGGTGCTGAAACCAGGCTTGGCACGAGGGAGTACCTGTGACAAGAACACTGCCGAGAACCAGCTGGCGGTGATGGAACCCAGATGCGTTGCCTATTAAAGATTGTCTTCCTAGAGCCCCAACTAGCGGTGTTGGAGCTAAGGGTAAGCAGGGGGAGCAGAGTGTAGGCCGAAGCCTGCACTGGAGGCAGCTTTGTGTCTGCGTTGCGTTTGCAGGACACTTTGCCGGCTACACAGTGGGGGAACAGCTGGCGTTGCTGAACCCCACTAACACAATGGCGTGTGTTTTTCTCTGTGCAGCTAGCACTTGCGGGCAAAAACTAGCGATGTTAGAGCCCGTGTTGAAGCAGGAGGAGGAGGAGAGGAGCAGAGTGTAGGCCGAAGCCTATTTGAACCAATTTCAAAGGAAACCTTTAACCCCCCCTCAGGTGTTACAAAGTACAAGAGACACACCTTGTGCAGTATTAATGCTGCACAAGTGAAAGGTTGCTCTATTAATTTGTCTACTTGCACACGCTGAATGAAAGACGTACACAATTTAGCCCATTCTACAGTCAAACTGTAGTGGATGCGTGACTTGGCTTTTTAAGGAGACGCAGCACAGGTGTCCCAAATAACGCCTTGGTGCTTGGCGCAGCTTCCTGAGCGTTGTTATTTGCTGTACAGGAGTCTGCGCTCTTGTGTTATCCCTTGGCAATGCCCTGTTAGAGCTGCCCGTCTTATGACCTCATTTCATGTTGGCCGGTGCGGTTAACGATGGCCATAAATCCCAGACCCACAGTGCCTTTTCATAAAGTCACACTGCGGTGCTGTGATTCGTGGCCTTGAGCAGTAAATATTTTGGCCGCTCACACACGTCCTTACACCTGCTTCAGACTGGGCGGCCTCTGCTGATCCCTTCTCGCATGCCGCGGCCATGAGGCTGCACAGTCTGAAGAAGGCGGAAGGAGATGAGTTAAGACAGGTGAAGATATGCACTGCTCGTGCCCATCAATCACACCCTCGCAGTCAAAATAAGACAACGAGGAGCATTGTTTCAGGCAGGTCGGACGCACAGGCGCAACAAGCCAACCAATGATGTCAGAAGACGGGAAGCGCTACCAAGGGGGGTGCTGCGTATCATTATAAAGGAAAGTCACACCTCAGGGACAGTGGAATGGTCTCAAAGAGACACATTTTGTACGTTTTGAGTTCCACGTGGGCAAGGACAAAAAGTCAGCCACCTTGTACAAATTCAGCAGTACTGCTGTACAAGGTGGCTGTTATACATAGAAACACCTGGGGGTGGGGGGCAGGCTCCCTTCAATTTCAGTTCATGTGCCTGCGTGGCGTTTGCAGGACACGTTGCCAGCTACACAGCAGGGGAACAGCTGGCGGTGCTGAACCCCACTAACACGTTGGCTGGTGTTTTTCTCAGTGCAGCTAGCAGTTCCGGGCAAAAACTAGCGGTGTTAGAGCCCAGGGTCAGCAGGAGGAGGAGAGGAGCAAAGTGTAGGCCGAAGCCTGCACTGGTGGCAGCTTTTGGTCAGTTGTGCCAGCGTGGCTTGTGCTGGACACGATGCCGACTACACAGCAGGGGAACAGCTGGCGGTGCTGAACCCCACTAACACATTGGCTGGTGTTTTTCTCTGTGCAGCTAGCATGTCCGGGCAGAAACTGGCGTTGTTTGAGCCCAGGGTCAGCAGGAGGAGGAGAGGAGCAGAGTGTAGGCCGAAGCCTGCACTGGTGGCAGCTTTTGGTCGGTTGTGCCAGCGTGGCTTGTGCTGGACACGATGCCAACTACACAGCAGGGGAACAGCTGGCGGTGCTGAACCCCACTAACACATTGAATGGTGTTTTTCTCTGTGCAGCTAGCATGTCCGGGCAGAAACTGGCGGTGTTTGAGCCCAGGGTCAGCAGGAGGAGGAGAGGAGCAGAGTGTAGGCCGAAGCCTGCACTGGTGGCAGCTTTTGGTTGGTTGTGCCAGCGTGGCTTGTGCTGGACACGATGCCAACTACACAGCAGGGGAACAGCTGGCGGTGCTGAACCCCACTAACACATTGACTGTTGTTTTTCTCTGTGCAGCTAGCAGTTCCGGGCAAAAACTAGCAGTGTTTGAGCCCAGGGTCAGCAGGAGGAGGAGAGGAGCAGAGTGTAGGCCGAAGCCTAGTTGAACCAATTTCAAAGGTTACCTTTAACCACCCCCCCTCAGGTGTTGCAAGGTACAAGAGCCACACCTTGAACAGCATTAATGATGCACAAGTCAAAGGTTGCTCTATTTAATTTTGCTCCTTGCACACGCTGAATAAAACACGTACACTATTTAGCCCATTATACTATCAAACAGTAGTGGAGGCGTGACTACTAGTCTTTTTAAGGAGACGCAGCACAGGTGTACAAATTTACACCTAGGTGCTGGGTGCAGATTCCTTACCGTTGTTATTTGCAGTACAGGAAACTGCGCTCTTGTGTTATCCCTTGGCAATACCCTGTTAGTGCAGGCCGTCTCATGACCTCATTTCATGTTGGCCGGTGCGGTTAACGATGGCCATAAATCCCAGACCCACAGTGGCTTTTCCTAAAGTCACACTGCGGTGCTGGGATTCGTGGCCTTGTGCAGTAAATATGTTCGCCGCTCACACATGTCCTTACACCTGCTTCAGACTGGGCGGCCTCAGCTGATCCCTTATCGCATGCTGCGGCCATGAGGCCGCACAGTCAGAAGAAGGCGGAAGGAGGGGAGTGAAGACAGGGGAACATATGCACTGCTCGTGCCCATCAATCACACCCTCGCAGTCAAAATATATGAGACAACGGGGGGCGTTGTGTCGGGCAGGGGGGACGCACAGGCACGGCCAGCCAACCAATGATGTCAGGAGACGGGCAGCGCTAACAATGGGGGTGCTGCGTGTCATTAAAAAGGAAAGTCACACCTCAGGGACATTGTAATGGTCTGTAATGAGACACATTTTGTACTTGTTGAGTTCCACGTGTGCAAGGAGAAAAAGTCAGCCACCTTGTACAAATGCAGCAGTACTGCTGTACAAGGTGGCTGTTATACATAGAAACACCTGGGGGGGTGGGGGGCAGGCTCCCTTCAATTTCAGTTCATGTGCCTGCGTGGCGTTTGCAAGACACGTTGCCAGCTACACAGCAGGGGAACAGCTGGCGGTGCTGAACCCCACTAACACATTGGCTGGTGTTTTTCTCTGTGCAGCTAGCATGTCCGGGCAGAAACTGGCGTTGTTTGAGCCCAGGGTCAGCAGGAGGAGGAGAGGAGCAAAGTGTAGGCCGAAGCCTGCACTGGTGGCAGCTTTTGGTCGGTTGTGCCAGCGTGGCTTGTGCTGGACACGATGCCAACTACACAGCAGGGGAACAGCTGGCGGTGCTGAACCCCACTAACACATTGACTGTTGTTTTTCTCTGTGCAGCTAGCAGTTCCGGGCAAAAACTAGCAGTGTTTGAGCCCAGGGTCAGCAGGAGGAGGAGAGGAGCAGAGTGTAGGCCGAAGCCTAGTTGAACCAATTTCAAAGGTTACCTTTAACCCCCCCCCCTCAGGTGTTGCAAGGTACAAGAGCCACACCTTGAACAGCATTAATGATGCACAAGTCAAAGGTTGCTCTATTTAATTTTGCTCCTTGCACACGCTGAATAAAACACGTACACTATTTAGCCCATTATACTGTCAAACAGTAGTGGAGGCGTGACTTGTCTTTTTAAGGAGATGCAGCACAGGTGTAAAAAATTAAACCTAGCTGCTGTGCGCAGATTCCTGAGCGTTGTTATTTGCTGTACAGGAGTCTGTGCTATTGTGATCCCTTGGCCATGCGCTGTGAGCGCTTCCTGTCTTCTGACCTCATTTCATGTCGGCCGTTGCGGTTAGCGATGGACATGAATCCCAGACCCACAGTGTGTTTTCAAAAAATCACACTGCGTGGCTGGGATTCGTGGCCTTGTTCAGTAAATATGTTTGACGCTCACACATGTCCTTACACCTGCTTCAGACTGGGCGGCCTCAGCTGATCCCTTATCGCCTGCCGCGGCCATGAGGACACCCAGTCTGAAGAAGGCGGAAGGAGATGAGTGAACACAGGCAAACATATGCACTGCACATGCCCATCAATCACACCCTCGCTGTCCAAAAAAATAAGACACCGAGGGGCGTTGTTTCGAGCAGGGCAGACGCACAGGCGCAGCCAGCTAACCAATGATGTCAAAAGACGGGCAGCGCTAACAAGGGTGGTGCTGCGTATCATTAGAAAGGAAAGTCACACCTCAGGGACTGTGGAATGGTCTCAATGAGACACATTTAGTACGTGTTTAATTAAACGTGGGCAAGGAGAAAAAGTCAGCCACCTTGTACAAATGCAGCAGTACTGCTGTACAAGGTGGCTATTATACATAGAAACACCTGGGGTTGGGGGGCAGGCTCCCTTCAATTTCAGTTCATGTGCCTGCGTGGCGTTTGCAGGTCACGTTGCAAGCTACACAGCAGGGGAACAGCTGGCATTGCTGAACCCCACTGACACATTGACTGGTGTTTTTCTCTGTGCAGATCGCATGTCCGGGCAAAAACTGGCGGTGTTAGAGCCCAGGGTCAGCAGGAGGAGGAGAGGAGCAAAGTGTAGGCCGAAGCCTGCACTGGTGGCAGCTTTTGGTCGGTTGTGCCAGCGTGGCTTGTGCTGGACA
This sequence comes from Ranitomeya imitator, assembly GCF_032444005.1. Classification (NCBI taxonomy): domain Eukaryota; kingdom Metazoa; phylum Chordata; class Amphibia; order Anura; family Dendrobatidae; genus Ranitomeya; species Ranitomeya imitator. The sequence goes on along the minus strand of NC_091287.1, from coordinate 270,949,085 downwards.
CGATGCCAACTACACAGCAGGGGAACAGCTGGCGTTGCTGAACCCCACTAACACATTGACTGGTGTTTTTCTCTGTGCAGCTAGCATGTCCGGGCAGAAACTGGCGGTGTTTGAGCCCGGGGTCAGCAGGAGGAGGAGAGGAGCAGAGTGTAGGCCGAAGCCTGCACTGGTGGCAGCCTTTGGTCGGTTGTGCCAGCGTGGCTTGTGCTGGACACGATGCCAACTACACAGCAGGGGAACAGCTGGCGGTGCTGAACCCCACTGACACATTGACTGGTGTTTTTCTCTGTGCAGCTAGCAGTTCTGGGCAGAAACTAGCGGTGTTTGAGCCCAGGGTCAGCAGGAGGAGTAGAGGAGCAGAGTGTAGGCCGAAGCCTAGTTGAACCAATTTCAAAGAATACCTTTAACCCCCCCTCAGGTGTTGAAAGGTACAAGAGCCACACCTTGTGCAGCATTAATGCTGCACAAGTAAAAGGTTGCTCTATTTAATTTGCTCCTTGCACACGCTGAATAAAACACGTACACTATTTAGCCCATTATACTGTCAAACAGTAGTGGAGGCGTGACTTGTCTTTTTAAGGAGATGCAGCACAGGTGTCAAAATTTACACCTAGCTGCTGTGCGCAGATTCCTGAGCGTTGTTATTTGCTGTACAGGAGTCTGCGCTATTGTGATCCCTTGGCCATGCGCTGTGAGCGCTTCCTGTCTTCTGACCTCATTTCATGTCGGCCGTTACGGTTAGCGATGGACATGAATCCCAGACCCACAGTGTGTTTTCAAAAAATCACACTGCGTGGCTGGGATTCGTGGCCTTGTTCAGTAAATATGTTTGACGCTCACACATGTCCTTACACCTGCTTCAGACTGGGCGGCCTCAGCTGATCCCTTATCGCCTGCCGCGGCCATGAGGACACCCAGTCTGAAGAAGGCGGAAGGAGATGAGTGAACACAGGCAAACATATGCACTGCACATGCCCATCAATCACACCCTCGCTGTCCAAAAAAATAAGACACCGAGGGGCGTTGTTTCGAGCAGGGCAGACGCACAGGCGCAGCCAGCTAACCAATGATGTCAAAAGACGGGCAGCGCTAACAAGGGTGGTGCTGCGTATCATTAGAAAGGAAAGTCACACCTCAGGACAGTGGAATGGTCTCAATGAGACACATTTAGTACGTGTTTAATTAAACGTGGGCAAGGAGAAAAAGTCAGCCACCTTGTACAAATGCAGCAGTACTGCTGTACAAGGTGGCTATTATACATAGAAACACCTGGGGGTGGGGGGCAGGCTCCCTTCAATTTCAGTTCATGTGCCTGCGTTGCGTTTGCAGGTCACGTTGCCGGCTACACAGCAGGGGAACAGCTGGCGGTGCTGAACCCCACTAACACATTGGCTGGTGTTTTTCTCTGTGCAGCTAGCACTTCCGGGCAGAAACTGGGGGTGTTTGAGCCCAGGGTCAGCAGGAGGAGGAGAGGAGCAGAGTGTAGGCCGAAGCCTGCACTGGTGGCAGCTTTTGGTCTGTTGTGCCAGCGTGGCTTGTGCTGGACACGTTGCCGACTACACAGCAGGGGAACAGCTGGCGGTGCTGAACCCCACTGACACATCACCTAGTGTTTTTTCTGTGTAGACAACACTTCCAGGTGGCAACTGACAGTGTTGAAACCCAGGGAATCAAAGAGGAGCAGAGTGTAGGCCGAAGCCTGCAGTGGAGCAAGTTGAAGGGGAACCTTTAAACCCCCCCAGGCATTTGTTGCTGAAAGAGCCATCTTGTACAGCAGTAATACTGCACATGGTAACATAGTAACATAGTAACATAGTTAGTAAGGCCGAAAAAAGACATTTGTCCATCCAGTTCAGCCTATATTCCATCATAATAAATCCCCAGATCTACGTCCTTCTACAGAACCTAATTGTATGATACAATATTGTTCTGCTCCAGGAAGACATCCAGGCCTCTCTTGAACCCCTCGACTGAGTTCGCCATCACCACCTCCTCAGGCAAGCAATTCCAGATTCTCACTGCCCTAACAGTAAAGAATCCTCTTCTATATTGGTGGAAAAACCTTCTCTCCTCCAGACGCAAAGAATGCCCCCTTGTGCCCGTCACCTTCCTTGGTATAAACAGATCCTCAGCGAGATATTTGTATTGTCCCCTTATATACTTATACATGGTTATTAGATCGCCCCTCAGTCGTCTTTTTTCTAGACTAAATAATCCTAATTTCGCTAATCTATCTGGGTATTGTAGTTCTCCCATCCCCTTTATTAATTTTGTTGCCCTCCTTTGTACTCTCTCTAGTTCCATTATATCCTTCCTGAGCACCGGTGCCCAAAACTGGACACAGTACTCCATGTGCGGTCTAACTAGGGATTTGTACAGAGGCAGTATAATGCTCTCATCATGTGTATCCAGACCTCTTTTAATGCACCCCATGATCCTGTTTGCCTTGGCAGCTGCTGCCTGGCACTGGCTGCTCCAGGTAAGTTTATCATTAACTAGGATCCCCAAGTCCTTCTCCCTGTCAGATTTACCCAGTGGTTTCCCATTCAGTGTGTAATGGTGACATTGATTCCTTCTTCCCATGTGTATAACCTTACATTTATCATTGTTAAACCTCATCTGCCACCTTTCAGCCCAAGTTTCCAACTTATCCAGATCCATCTGTAGCAGAATACTATCTTCTCTTGTATTAACTGCTTTACATAGTTTTGTATCATCTGCAAATATCGATATTTTACTGTGGCGGCTCCGAAAATTATGCTCCTTGCAAACGCTGAAGTACACACTCATATAATGTGTCCCCTCACACCGTCAAACCATCCCGGAAGTGGGACTTTCCTTTGTAATGTGACACAGCACAGCCGTCATTCCAACCCCCTTGGTGCCAGGTGCCACCTCCTCAACGTTGTTTGGTTCTGTCACGGAGCCCGCGCTGTAATGTTATCCCTTGGCCATGCACAGTTAGCGGTGCCCGTCTTCTGACATCATGTAGGTGTCAGGCTGGCAGTGCCTGTGCGTCCAAGCTGCCCGAGATCCAACCTTGCAGTGTCATCTAATGTAGTCCCACTGCGGGCCAGGGATCCATGGGCATGCGCAGTGCATATCATCGCCTCTCACTCACCTCCTTCCTGCTTCTTCAGACTGTGCGGCGTCACGGCCGTGGCATGCTATTAGGGATCAGCTGACGCCGCCTAGTCTGAAGAAGCGTGAAGAAGGGGAGTGAGAGGCTAGTATATGCACTGCGCATGGCCATGGATACCAGGCCCACTGTGGGATCACATTAGACGACACTGCGAGGTGTGATTTCGGGCAGCGTGGACGCACAGGCGCAGCCAGGACGACAACAAATGATGTCAGAGGACGGGCAGCGCAAACTGTGCATGGCCAAGGGATAACATAACAGCGCAGGGTCCATGACGGAATCAAACAACGCTAAGGAGGCAGCGCACGGTGCCAAGGGGGTAGCAATGACGGCTGTGCTGCGTCACATTACAAAGGAAAGTCCCACCTCCGGGACGGTTGGACGGTGTGAGGGGACACATTACATGAGTGTGTAGTTCAGCGTTTGCAAGGAGCATAATTTCAAGAGCGACCTTTCCCTTGTGCAGTATTAGTGCTGCACATGGTGGCTCTTTCAGTAACAAACGCCTAGGGGGGGGGACAGGTCCCCTTACATTTTAGTTGTGCCAGCGTGGCGGTCGCATGACACGTTGCCGGATACACAGCTGGGGATCAGCTGACGTTACTGAACCCCAATAACAGAGGAGCGACTGTTGACTGTGCACACAGCACTTCCAGGCACCAACTGGCGGTGTTAGAGCCCAGGGACAGCAGGAGGAGCAGATTGGAGGTATTGCCGCACACACAGCTGGGGATCAGCTGACGTTACTGAACCCCAATAACAGAGGAGCGACTGTTGACTGTGCACACAGCACTTCCAGGCACCAACTGGCGGTGTTAGAGCCCAGGGACAGCAGGAGGAGCAGATTGGAGGTATTGCCGCACACACAGCTGGGGATCAGCTGACGTTACTGAACCCCAATAACAGAGGAGCGACTGTTGACTGTGCACACAGCACTTCCAGGCACAAACTGGCGGTGTTAGAGCCCAGGGACAGCAGGAGGAGCAGATTGGAGGTATTGCCGCACACACAGCTGGGGATCAGCTGACGTTACTGAACCCCAATAACAGAGGAGCGACTGTTGACTGTGCACACAGCACTTCCAGGCACCAACTGGCGGTGTTAGAGCCCAGGGACAGCAGGAGGAGCAGATTGGAGGTATTGCCGCACACACAGCTGGGGATCAGCTGACGTTACTGAACCCCAATAACAGAGGAGCGACTGTTGACTGTGCACACAGCACTTCCAGGCACAAACTGGCGGTGTTAGAGCCCAGGGACAGCAGGAGGAGCAGATTGGAGGTATTGCCGCACACACAGCTGGGGATCAGCTGACGTTACTGAACCCCAATAACAGAGGAGCGACTGTTGACTGTGCACACAGCACTTCCAGGCACTAACTGGCGGTGTTAGAGCCCAGGGACAGCAGGAGGAGCAGAGGAACAGAGTGTAGGCCGAAGCCTGATTGGAGCAAGTTGAAAGGGAACCTTTAACCCCCCCCCCAAGACGTTTGTAGCTGAAAGAGCCATCTTGTGCAGCACTAAGGATGCAAAAGGAAAAGGTTGCTCTTTTAATTATGCTCCTTGCAAACACCGAAGTAAACACTAAAAATGTGTCCCTTTATACCGTTAAACCGTTCCGGAGGTGCGAATTTCCTTCGTAATGGGACACAGCACAGCTGTCATTCCTATCCCCTTGATGCCGTGCGCTAACTCCTCAGCGTTGTTTTAAGCTGTCACGGAGCCTGCGCTGTTCTGTTAGCCCTTGGCCATGCCCAATTAGCGCTGCCTGTCTTCTGACATAATTTGGTGTCAGGCTGTCAGTGCCTGTGCGTCCACGCTGCTCCAGATCCCACCTCGCAGTCTCGTCTAACGTAATCCCACTGCGGGCCTTGGAACCATGGGCATGCACAGTGCATAACCTCGACTCTCACTCCCCTCCTTCCCTCTTCTTCAGACTGTGCAGTGTCACGGCCGTGGCATGCTAGGGATCAGCTGACGGCGCACAGTCTAAAGAAGGCGGAGGGAAATGAGCGAGAGCCCGAGGGGAAGATATGCACTGCGCATGCCCATGGATCCCAGGCCCGCAGTGTGACTCAATCAGAAGACACTGCGAGGCGGGATCTCGGGCAGCGCGGCCGCACAGGCGCAGCCAGCCTGACACCAAATTATGTCAGAAGACAGGCAGCGCAAATAGGGCATGCCCAAGGGATAACAGAACAGCGCAGGCTCCATGACAGCTTAAAACAACGCTGAGGAGGCAGCGCATGGCACCAAGGGGGTAGGAATGACGGCTGTGCTGCGTCACATTACGAAGGAAAGTCCCAGCTCCGGGACGGTATAACGGTATCAGTGAACACATTTTATAAGTGTTAAGTTCTGCGTGTGCAAGGAGCTAAAAAAAAAGAGCTACCTTTTCCTTGTGCAGCATTACTGCTGCACAAGATGGCTCTTTCAGTAACAAACGATGGGGGGGGGGGAACAGGTTCCCTTACATTTAGGTTGTTGTGCCAGCGTGGCGGTCGCAGGACACATTGCCGGCTACACAGCTGGGGATCAGCTGACGTTACTGAAACCCAATAACACTGGGTCGTATGTTTTTACTGTGCAGCCTGCACTTCTGAGCCGCAACTGGCAACTGGCAACCCAATTACTTAATCAGGCAGACGAGTGGCAAATTCCTGCGAGATCCAGGCCTGGTTCATTTTCAGGAAAGTAAGCCGGTCAACGTTATCGGAGGATAGTCGCATGCGACGGTCTGTTAGTACACCACCTGCGGCACTAAAGACACGTTCCGATAAGACACTAGCCGCAGGGCAAGCCAGCACCTCCAATGCATACTGGCTTAGCTCTGGCCATGTATCCAGCTTAGAGACCCAAAACTTGAATGGGGAAGAGCCGTCTGGGAGTACAGTAAGAGGGCAAGCCATGTAGTCTGTCACCATCTGACGGAACCGTTGCCTCCTGCTGACTGGAGCCGCCGGTGATGGTGTAGACATTTGGGGCGGGCACACAAAAGTGTGCCAGAGTTGTGCCATACTGGGCTTGCCTTGGGCAGAGGCACTGCTTCTGCTCCCTCTTTGGGCAGAGCCTCCCCCACTGCCTCGACGCACTGAGCTGCTTTGTAAAGCACTAGCAGCACTCCTCTCAGTTGGACAGGAGAAGATGATGGAATTCACCAGTGTGTCGTGGTACTCCCGCAATTTACGCTCCCGGGTCAACGCAGGGATGAGGTTTTGGACGTTGTCCCGGTAGCGAGGATCGAGGAGGGTGAACACCCAATAATCAGGCATGTTGAGAATGTGGTCGATGCGGCGGTCGTTTCTCAGGCACTGCAGCATGAAATCCACCATGTGCTGCAGAGTGCCAACTGGCCCAGAAACGCTGTCCCCTGCTTGAGACATGATATCTGCCCGCTCGTCATCACCCCACCCTCGCTGTACACACTGCCCACTGGACAATTGTGTCGCTCCCTCCTCTGGACGGAGCTCTTCCTCCTCCATTGACTCCTCCTCATCCTCCTCACAAATTGGCCCCTGCGTACCCCTTTGTGAGGAACCACGTGGCGCTGACTCTCCAGAAGCTGATGGAAAAGGTGACTCCTCATCCTCCACCTCTTCCACCACATCATCCCTTAACCCTTGCAAAGTTTGCTGAAGCAGGCAGATAAGGGGGACAGTCATGCTGACTAGTGCATCATCTGCACTTGCCATCCACGTGGAATAATCAAAAGGACGCAAAACCTGGCAGACGTCCTTCATAGTGGCCCACTCTGTGGTTGTGAAGTCTGATCGGCGCTGACTGCGACTTCTTTGCGCCTGATGCAGCTGGTACTCCATAACTGCTTGCTGCTGCTCACACAACCGCTCCAACATATGTAACGTGGAATTCCACCGGGTAGGTAGGTCACATATGATGCGGTGTTCCGGAAGGCGGAATCGGCGCTGCAGAGCAGCAATGCGGGATCTGGCCAAGCTGGAACGCCGCAAGTGAGCACACTCTAGGCGGACCTTGTGCAGCAGGGCATCAAGATCCGGATAGTCCCTCAGAAAACTCTGCACAACCAAATTGAGCACATGTGCCAGACATGGGATGTGAGTGAGGTTGCCAAGGGCCAAAGCTGCCACCAGATTTCGGCCATTGTCACACACTACCATGCCTGGCTGGAGATTCGCTGGCAGTAACCACACATCGCTCTCCTGCTTGATGGCATTCCAGAGCTCCTGCGCTGTGTGGCTTCGATGCCCCAATGAAACTAGTTTCAAGACGGCCTGCTGACGTTTGGCCACGGCTGTGCTCATGTCGGTCATAGGTAAACGTTCACGGGTCCATGTGGAGGTGGACTGTGACGGATCCTGCAGAGAGGAATCAGAGGAACTGGTGTAAGAGGAGGAGTCGATGCGTACAGACTGGATTCCTGCAATCCTTGGAGTGGGCAGGACACGTCCTGCGCCACTCGCACGATCTGTACCTGGCTCAACAACATCAACCCAATGGGCAGTGAGGGAAACATATCGCCCCTGTCCATGCTGACTGGTCCACGCATCGGTGGTGAGGTGGACCTTGCTACTGACGGCGTTCAGTAGCGCATGTTTTATGTTTGCCTCAACATGCCTGTGCAGGGCAGGGACAGCCTGCCTGCTGAAGTAAAAGCGGCTGGGCACCTTGTACTGTGGGACTGCCAATGCCATCAAGTCACGGAAGCTGTCAGTCTCCACCAGCCTGAACGAGAGCATTTCCAGGGACAACAGTTTGGCAATGCCTGCATTCAGAGCCTGTGCTCGGGGGTGGTTGGCCGAGAATGCCCGCCTTTTCTCCCATGCCTGGACTACCGATGGCTGTAGAGTAGACTGGGAGTGTAAGGATGACTGGGAAGGTGGTGCTGTGGGTGGAATTACACTAGGTCTCTGGACAACAGTGGAGGAAGAGGCAACACGAGATGAAGAGGTGGTAGCTGCCGCTGTTGGTTGGCCTACGTCTTCACTGTGTTTCTGTAACTCCACCGCGTGCCTGTTCCGCACATGTTTCCACATATTTGTGGTATTGAGGTTGCTGACACTTTTACCTCTTTTTACTTTCTGATGACACAGCTTGCATTTGACAAAACAAATGTCATCTGCAACTGTGTCAAAAAAGGACCAGGCACTGCAAGTCTTGGGAGCGCCCTTTTTGGCTTTGGAAAGAGACAGGCTCCTAACGGGTGCCAAAGTGGAGGCTACAGGCTCCGCAGTCTTCCCCCTCCCTCTCCCTCTTTGGCCCGTAAGGGGAAGCTCTTCCTCAGAGCTGCTCCCACCACCTTCCTGTTCCTCACGCCACGATGGGTCAAGGACCTCATCATCTCCACTACCCTCTGCCACCAACTGCTCCTCCTGGGTAGTCTCGGCAGCACAGTACGCATCAGAAAGCGGCACCTGAGTTTCATCATCAGATGCGTACTGCGCTGTTGTCACCGGAGGCACTGGCCCACCTGCCTCTTCAGAGTCAGAGAGAAAAAGCTGTTGGGCATCACTGCACACTGCCTCTTCTTCCATTTCTCCAATGCTGCTTGTCTGGCCCCCTGTTTCCAAGCCAAGAGATTCAGAGAACAGAAGTAGAGACGGCTCCTGTCCTGGGCTCTCTGACTGCCTGGCCAATTTGGCAGGTGGTGAAGAGACAGATGGCTGCTCTCCAGTGGTCTGTGCCTGAGAGGATGTGGCACTAACTGAAGTCGATGCCAAGGCGTTAGCTGCCATCCACCCGACAACGGCTTCAATTTGGTCTTCACGCAGCAGCGGTGCACGGCGCTCTCCGACAAAGCTGCGCATGAAGGACTGTTCCCTGCTGAAACTGAGTGACGACGAGTCACCGGCGCCCGCAGCAGGCACAGAATCACCACGTCCTCTCCCTGCTCCTCTCCCTGCTCGGCGCCCACGCCCACGTGCCTTACTCCCTGCCCTCTTCATCTTGGTTGACAGATAAAGATAAGCAGAAAAGTACTAAGGCCTTAGTGTGCTTATTCCTGAAATGCTCCTCCTAACAGGTGTAAGAAACACTAATGTTGTAAATTGTGGACTAAACTTTATTATTTTTCAAATGTGGCCTACACAAGTGTTAAGTTGTGTTTGGTGAACTTAACTTTTTTTTTGGTGCAGATCGGGCTACAGAGCTAGTTTAAATCACACGGAGACCGTGCAGACAGCCGTAAACGGCGCTGCAAGGCCAAAAAACCCTCCTCTCGGTTATCCTATATAGTGTTTTTCCACTATTTAGCTGGATACGAGTGGAAAGACACTAATAGGAATTATTTTTTTCAAATTTTAAACTGGCTGCACTATTTGAAAAAAAGGAAATTGTTTTTCAAGGTATGAGGCAGTAACGCACCCTGAGCTGAATCCAACCGGCTATGGCTGCACACAGACTACAGGGCGAGCTGCGCTCACACAGAGACCGTGCAGACAGCCGTAAACGGCTCTGCAAGGCCAAAAAACCCTCCTCTAGGTTATCCTATATAGTGTTTTTCCACTATTTAGCTGGATACGAGTGGAAAGACACTAAAAGGAATTTTTTTTTTCAAATTTTAAACAGGCTGCACTATTTGAAAAAAAGGAAAATTTTTCTCAAGGTATGAGCCAGTAACGAACCCTGAGCTGAATCCAACCGGCTATGGCTGCACACAGACTACAGGGCGAGCTGGGCTCACACGGAGACCGTGCAGACAGCCGTAAACGGCGCTGCAAGGCCCAAAAACCCCCCTCTAGGTTATCCTATGTAGTGTTTTTCCACAATAGAGCTGGAGACTGGTGGAAAAACACTAATAGGAAATTTGAGAAAAAATGTGCAGCAGGCTGCACTAAGAGCAAAAAAGGACAACTGTGTGAGGCAGTGTGAACCCCCCCTGAGCTGAATACAACCGGGTATATGGCTGCACACAGACTACAGAGTGAGCTGCACACACACACACACACACACACACACACAGAGACCTTGCAGAACGCTGTTAAAACAGCGCTGCAAGGCAAGAGCAAGGTGAACAGTGAAGAACACACAGCGTTTTGCTAAATTAGCCTTTGGAAAGGAAAATAAAGCAATTAGCTAGCTCCACTGGCCCTCAGTTAGAACACAGCGTCCTGTCCCTAACTGAAATCACAGCAGAGTGAGCGCAAAATGGCGGCAGCGTTTTTTATAGTGCAGAGTGACATCATTTCAGCAGCCAATCCCAGCCTTGCCAGTACTTACATGCCCACCATGCTAAACAGGATGTGCCCACACTTCCAATCATTCCTCATTGGCTGCTGCGTTCAGTTTGAATTCTGGGAACTTCCGATTCCGGTGTCCGATACGCGGGAAGTATTGGAATTCGGTATCGGAATTCCGATACCGCAAATATCGGCCGATACCCGATACTTGCGGTATCGGAATGCTCAACACTAATGCCGATACATATCCTTATAGACTGGCATTTTCGTCTACACTACCTATGATGTTCCTCTACCTTGATATTGCCTTTACTTTTTTCCATGGAGACTTTATTCACATATCATTGATATTTACACTATGATGGCTCCTCAGTAGGCAGCCTTACTCTTAGTTTTTTAATGTCTTTTTGGGGGCATTATCTTCATTGACTACCACATTACCTTTTTGGCATGTGTAATAATCGATCTACACTTGTGTATCTGTTCAGTACATTATTATGTTGCATTGTTATTGGATGTTTAATTGATCATGCACTGCATTAGGTATTTAGGTCTGGGATCTGTTTGCACGTTTTTAATTGATTTTACGTAATTTTTGCTTTTCTTTGCCTAATAAAATATTAAATATTTCATACCTTGGAGTGTGCACGTCCATAGGTAGTCCTTCTTCTCCTTTCACGTCTTCCACTACAGCCAACCCAGCAGATGGACCCCAACCAGAAGTGTTCACATTTCCAAAAATGATTGTTAGACAACAACAAAGGGGCATCAATTTTAATAGCAATAGTATAATAGGGACCAACACATCTTCAACTACATTCAAATCAGCAGATGGACACCTATCCAGGAGTCTTCAAAAGATGAGAGCTTGACACCATCAAAGTGGCCTAAATTTGATGAGAGTAGAAACAGAATAATAGGAACTGACACATCTTCTACTCCAGCCAACACCGCAGAAAGAGAGACCCAATCAGGATTGTTTATTTCAAATATGTTTGTGGCACACACCACCAAAGTGACATCAATTTGAATACAGCATAACTAGGAAAATGGGGAAATTTCATTTATTTTGCATCCAGACAAAAACAGAAGAAATAAGTGAACGTTTTCGGTCTCACATTAGACCTTCATCAGAGTATCTTGCTGGTACAAAAGGATAAGACAGTGTGCTTCAAATAAGCTTGAAGGATGATAAGAGGAAAATGTCTGAATGATGTTTAAAGAGGCAAGATTATATGGGGCTAAATGAAATGTAGCACGCCCTTAAATAGCAACTGCCGTCGCTATGGCAGAGTACTGGATGCTGCGTGGGAATTAGAAATCAGTTCAGCATTTCCCACATGTCCACTACAGCCTACTCAGCAAATGGACACCAAACCTGAAATGTTTACATTTTCAAAAATTAGTGGCAGACTAATACTATACTAATATACAATTTCTACAGTGGTGATATTGATGCTACTAATTGTTTGAAATGTGAACACACCTGATTGGGTGTCTCCATCTGCTGGATTGTGTGTAGTGGAAGAGGTAACATAGTAACATAGTTAGTAAGGCCAAAAAAAGACATTTGTCCATCCAGTTCAACCTATATTCCATCAGAAAAAATTCTCAGATCTACGTCCTAACTGTAAGATACAATAGTATTACACTCCACAAAGACATCCAGGCCTCTCTTGAACCCCTCAACTGATTTCGCTATAACCACCTTCTCAGGCAAGGAATTCCAGATTCTCACTATCCTAACAGTAAAGAATCCTCTTCTATGTTGGTGGAAAAAGATTGCCTTGCGCAGGCGTGTGCTACGGAGGACAGAGAATGAACTCCAATCCAATATTGCAGCCAGCATGCAGCCAGCGGGTAAGGAAAGAGTGAATCAAACACCCGAAAACTCCGCCCATATGACCCAAAACCAGTCCCGCCAAATTCAGGTGACAGGTTCCCTTTAATTTGAAGTTCAGTTCATAGCTGTAAATGCTAGCCCAGACCCTGATACCTCATGCATGGATGATTGCTGCCATGCCATTCTAAAATTTGTACTGTGGGTGAGTTGAGGCCACTTTCCTGGTGTCTGCCCATAATTTTGTGTTTTGGCAGCTTTTGGGGCCTTTTGAAGGTGGTGTGTATGCGTTTGCTTTTGCCTCCCATTGGCTCCTAAGGTGTTCGGATATGTTTGGTGAATATTGGATGAATAAATTGGTGAATTTTACAAATGAGTGATCGTAATCCAAACAGAACATTGAAATATTTGCTCATCTCTAATTCTGACAGCTATTCCTTTTTTATTTCTCCAATGAAGGATTTATATTCGGACTTGTTTCTTTTCTCTCCACTTCCTAGAAAATCGGATCATACTCTGAGAAAACTCTAATCAGAGTCTGACAGAGTGTGATTAGTAAAAAATTGACTGATTTTCTAATGTGGTAAAAAAAAAAAAGGTCACCTGTGTCTGCCCTAAGTCAGAGCAAATGTCAGGAGGGGGAGGCAAGGAGTGTTGTGTATTTTCCACATGCAGACACCTGTCAGCCATATCAGGGATGACGATGAAGCTGAGGATTCTTTCTGTGATGGAAAAAACCAGGGAGCCAGCACAAGAGGGCGAGAATGTCAGGTTATCACATGTGGAAGTTGCTGTCATAGGCAATTTATAGCACAGGTGACGTGCATCAAAATGATCTTCATGCTGTTTACTGAAGTTGAACAAAATCTCAACTGGTTGATGTCCACCAATGTAGATATGGTTGTATGCAAGATGTGCGGACACATTCTGGTTCCTCAAAATGATGGATCTAAACTGAAAGTGTATATGTCATGTCCCCAAATGTAATTAACTTTCAGATGTGGGGGTTAATTTTCAGGTTAATAGCATGCTATAGCTGCACTGAAAGCACAGCTACCTGGAGGAAATTAATTTTATTCCTCCCAGGAACTTTATGACTGAGAACCAGAGGTTGCTGCGAGGAATAAAGTTCTAGCTAACACAATTATCCTCTAAAATTAAAATTTTATTCAGTTATGATTAAAACTAAAAAATGTAATGCAAATTAACATAAAAAAGCACACTTACAATTAGCAAGTGTAGGATCAGATAGTTGTGTTAATGTGGTTTATGATATAAGTAGAAAGGCTGCAGCATAATATACTTGGTTTGTTGCTATTCAGCTGGTTGGTTTTATATATATATATATATATATATATATATATATACTAGATTGTGGCCCGATTCTAATGCATCGCGTATTCTAGAATATGCATGTCCCCGTAGTATATGGACAATGATGATTCCAGAATTCGCGGCAGACTGTGCCCGTCGCTGATTGGTCGAGGCAACCTTTATGACATCATCGTCGCCATGGCAACCTTTATGACATCTACGTCGATACTGTGCCCGTCGCTGAATCAGAAACGTGAGATGTCTACGTCCTTTATGACATCATCATCGCTGTGCCCGTTGCTGATTGGACGAGGCCTGGCGGCCTCGACCAATCAGAGACGCGGGATTTCCAGGACAGACAGACAGACAGAAAGACAGACAGACAGAAAGACAGACAGACGGAAAAACCCTTAGACAATTATATATATAGATATACTAGATTGTGGCCGGATTCTAACGCATCGGGTATTCTAGAATATGCATGTCCCTGTAATATATGGACAATGATGATTCCAGAATTCGCGGCAGACTGTGCCCGTTGCTGATTGGTCGAGGCAACCTTTATGACATCATCGTCACCATGGCAACCATTATGACATCATCGTCGCTGTGCCCGTTGCTGATTGGTCGAGGCCTGGTGGCCTCGACCAATCAGAGACGCAGGATGTCTACGTCCTTTATGACATCATCGTCGCTGTGCCCGTTGCTGATTGGTCGAGGCCTGGCGGCCTCGACCAATCAGAGACGCGGGATTTCTACGTCGATGCTGTGCCGGTCTCTGATTGGTCGAGGCCTGGCGGCCTCGATCAATCAGAGAGCAGGGATTTCCAGGACAGACAGACAGACAGATGGAAAAACCCTTAGACAATTATATATATAGATATAGCGAAAGGGGAGGATTTCAAGGATACAGATAAAAATATTCAGTTTGTCACTGAAAAGTTATTCCCTACCTTGCCTCAGAGGTTGGCACCCTAAGCAAAATACACAATATTGGTGACCAAACTCACCGTCGCCTATCCCTATGTCATCCTCAACCTATATTACACTCTGATATAGCTGACATTAACCCCTTCATGATCTTGGGATTTTTTGTTTTTCCGTGTTCGTTTTTCACTCCCCTCCTTCCCAGAGCCATAACTTTTTTATTTTTCCGTCAATTTGGCCATGTGAGGGCTTATTTTTTGCAGGACGAGTTGTACTTTTGAACGACTTCATTGGTTTTAGCATGTCGTGTACTAGAAAATGAAAAAAAAAAATTCCAAGTGCGGTGAAATTGTAAAAAAAGTGCAGTCCCACACTTGTTTTTTGTTTGGCTTTTTTGCTAAGTTCACTAAATGCTAAAACTGACATTATGATTCTCCAGGTCAGTACGAGTTCATAGACACCTAACATGACTAGGTTATTTTTTACTTAAGTGGTGAAAAAAAATTCCAAACTTTGCTAAAAAAAAAAAATGCGCCATTTTCCGAAACACGTAGCATCTCCATTTTCCATGATCTGGGGTCGGTTGAGAGCGTATTTTTTGCGTGCAGAGATGACATTTTTAATGATAGCATTTTGGTGCAGATATGTTCTTTTGATCGCCCGTTATTGCATTTTAATGCAATGTCGCAGCGACCAAAAAAACGTAATTCTGGTGTTTTTAATTTTTTTCTCGCTACGCCGTTTAGTGATCAGGTTAATGCTTTTTTTTAATTGATAGAGCAGGCGATTCTGAACGCTGCAATACCAAATATGTGTAGATTTGATTTAAAAAAAAAAAAAAATTAATGATTTATTTTGATTGGGTCAAAAGGTGGGTGATTTAAACTTTTATTTTTTTTTATTTTTTTTCATATTTTTTAACTTTTTTTTTACTTTTGCCATGCTTCAATAGCCTCCATGGGAGGCTAGAAGCAGGCACAGCACGATCGGCTCTGCTACATAGCAGCGATCTGCTGTTTGTTGCTATGTAGCAGAAAATCAGGAGTGCTGTGAGCGCCGACCACAGGGCTTGAGAAAGGCTCTATAGAGACCTGTTCCCCACCGCACATTACTAACGGTTAAGAGGTTAAGAGTGTGATCTTTATCCTCCTGAATCGTCACTCAGATAAGTTCTCTTAATAGTTTGAAGTATGTCTCCTGATGAACTGATTTCAGGGAAACGCGTCGAGAATTTGCATACTTGAGAATTTAGTATCATGATAATTACAGTATTGTATATCTGAGATTTCTTTCTATTTGTTTACAATTTATTGACACTGGTTGGTGTGTTGTTTTTAGCCCTTTTTCATGTGTTGGGGGGCCTGCCGTGAAGTATTTTTTGTTAAGTGTTTTCTTTCCCTTATTAAGTATTTGTTATCCCCTTGCAAGTAGTATAGGGGGAGACCAGGGATAGACTACGTGGAGTGGGGGCGTCATTTGCACAGGATTATAGGGTGCCAACCCCCACAGGCAGGCAGGGTCACCTAGGTATTTTACATAAGTGCCCCTATTCTGTTGCTTCTTATAACAAGTGCAACATCAGAAGAATGCCAATATATTTATGATACACACTAACATATCTGGGCATGTGCAATAAGTTGTTTATTATTGATTATCACTGTGATAATTTGTCTAAGAGTGAATGCTCTGTTGTTTGATTTTTTTCTTCATTTCTTGCACATAAGGGCCCATCAGGGCGATTTAGGGATAGCCTACGTTGAGCGGGGGCGCCATTGCGCAGGATACATAGGGTGCCAACCTCCGCAGCAAGGTAGGGGACAGATAGTCGGTAACCTAGGGATCGAGAGCACCCTGTATCTTTGAATTGTTTTGTTGTTTTTTTGTCAAACAACAGGCACTGGTCTAAGCTTGTATGTGATGTGTGTTTTTATTATAAGAGTATCATTAAAGGTTAAATTTTATTGAGTATATTATTCTATCTTTGATATGGTGTTCCTTTGCTGTGAATTTTGATAAACTTTTTGGCACCTTTATTATATGTTCTGTGATATAAGACCTGAGATGTGGGACCTTTTGTATCTTCTGATGGGAGCAGGGAATACACAATTCATGCTTTTATCTCTTATAACACAACACATGTTATTTATTATGCAATGTGTCCCTGCTCTCTCATTTTCCTTGGTCTCACATCCAGAGAGTTGAAAACAAGAACTTGGGAACACATACAGAACATGACATTGTGGCCGCCAGGCAGGTACTTCACATGCCGGAGCTCAGGACCTTACCAAGGCACTTTAAGGCCTGCTACGGGTCCCATCCCAGTAGTTTGAAGGCGAGGGGGAATTAATGGATTCATGGTGGTGTCGGGGGGGCAATCTAAAGCAGATGTTGGCACAATGCATATGTAGGTGGATTGTCACCCTTGACATCATGTCCCCTAAAGCAGGGGTCCCCAACTCCAGTCCTCAAGGCCCACCAACAGGTCATGTTTTCAGGATTTCCTTTGCATTGCACAGGTGATGCAATTATTACCTGGGCAAGATTAAGGAAATCCTGAAAACATGACATGTTGGTGGGCCTTGAGGACTGGAGTTGGGGACCCCTGCCCTAAAGGACTTAATGAAAAGCTCAGTTTTTCTCCTTTTTTTGAACTGGTCCACCTGTTGCCTGCCACTTTCTTTTGTTGCATTTTCTACCCACTTAGTGCCCTGTATCTATGATGTTCCCTTTTGAAGTACCCTGCCTTTTGATTTTTATTTATTTATTTATTTTGTCTTTTTCTTAGTTTTTCTACTGTGTTAATCATAAGCGTACTTGTACTATGATCCTCTTCAGGACCATCCACCCGGTTGAGTTGTCTCCAAGCCATTGCCGCTTGTTGGTGAAGACCAGGACATCTCACCATCTGCCATGCGAAAAATCACAAAAACAAGGACTCTTGATTAGTGATGAGCGAGCACTAAAATGCTCTCGTGCTCGTTGCTTGAGTTGAGCAATTTGTAATACGCGAATACTTGGCCAGAACAAAGAGCACAACGTAAGTCTATGGGAAACCCAAGCATTTTTACCGCGATCCCCTGGGGGCCTTGTAAGGTCTGACAATGATGGAAACAGTGCTCAAATGACATGGGAGCATCATGTGGAATGCCCCTGGAAGCATTTCTGACTCCCAGGTCACAGCTTTCAGCAATGTCGTCATAGTCTTGTGCCAGTTTTACAGGCACACCCAAAAATATACAATAACGAAACCAAAATGGATTTTCCTGGGAAATATTTTAATGAACATTCATTCCTTGGTAATGAATTATACAAAAGGTAAAATAATTAACCCAAAACAAAAATGTTCCTCCTCTACTTGGGTTATATTCACACGTAGCGTTTTTGATGCATTTTTCAACTTTAGCATTGCTTTCAACCAATACAAATGCATTCACTGGGAAATGTCATTGTAACATTTATCAAACTTAGCTGGCCATGTGGTGTGTGACACATCATTCATCAGACACATCTTGTTTCATTTATGAAGAAGGGACTCTTAATGTTACAAAGCCTATTTTTATAGTGGCATCAGGCGGCATTAATATTTTTAAAGGGCCATTATTAAACAGTGGGTCTCCTATACTGTTATTGCCTATGCAGTGAGTGGCTGGGCTGCCACAAACGCACCCCAATATCTCTTTCACGAGATGAACAGGAGGGCCTCCTGAAAAAATGTTCACATTATAAGACAGTGGGTCTCCCATAATATTTGCCTATGCATTGAATGCAAGGCCTGCCCTGCACCAAAGTAACATGCACAGCAAAAATCTTTTGAGCCCCCGTCCTTGAGGGCCACATGAAGCCAAAGTTCCCATTTTTTTTATTTGGTACTGCAATATTGTTAGCCTATGCATTGTATGCAAGGCATGCCCTGCACCAAAGTTACATGCAGCCCAACAACCTATTGAACAGAAGTCCGGGATGGCCACATGAAACCAAAGTTCCCATTATTATGAATTTGGCACGTCCATACTGTTTACCTATGCATTGAATGCAAGGCCTGCCCTGCACCAAAGTTACACAGACCACAAAAACCTATTGAACACATGAAACCAAAGTTCCTATTATTAGGAATTTGGTACTGCCATACTGTTAGCGTATGCATTGAATGCAAGGCCTGCCCTGCATCAAAGTAACACGCACCCCAATAAGCCTTTGAGCCCACGTACTGGGTGGCCACATGAAACAAAAGTTCCCATTTTGTTAGTCTATGCTCTGCAAGGCCTGCCCTGCATCAAAGTTACATGCACCACAAAAACCCATTGAAGAGACGTCCTGGTTGGCCACATGAAACCAAAGTTCCCATTATTAGGAATTTGGTACTGCCATACTGAATGAATTGAATGCAAGGCCTGCCCTGAACCAAAGTAACACACACCCCAATAAGCCTTGGAAGAGGCGTAGAGGTGGGCCTCCAGAAAACAATGTTCCCATTATTAGGAAGTAGTCCCCCATAGTGTTTGCCTATGCAGTGAATGTAAGGCCTGCAACAAATAAGGAGGCACTCCAATGCCCCATGAAAGAGATGTGGAGAATGGCCTAACAAAAAAATGTTCCTATGAAAAAAGAGAGGGTCTCCTGTACTTGTAATGACCATACACTAAGTGTATGGGTTGACAAATATTTCCCCTGGGGGTACACATTTTTTTGTAATTATTTACAGGCTTCATAAACACCCTTGCCAAAAAATAGAGAGACTGTTACACCACGGAATATGTTCACCCTGGTGTTCTAGTGGTGGTGTCTGAAGAGATGTGGAGGATGTCCTCCTAAGAATCTATTCCCAATTTCAAGGAGCGGGTCTACTATATTTGGAATGCTCATACACTAAGTATATGGGCTGACAAACATTTCCTCCTGGGAGGTACACATTTTTTTTTACTTAATTATTTAAGGGCATCATAAACACCCTTGCAAAAAATGGTGGATGATGATGAGGAGAAGAAGGAGGAGGATAACACCAAATAGCTAAAATCAGGAAGCGTATAACCATATGTGGGTGTGAAGAGGAGCATGGGAATACACCTCCCCAAAAAATACTACACTGTAATGGAGGTTATGTTTCGCTGTTATCATTCGGTGGTTTAGAGTCTGGCCCAATCCAGCCCTTGTTCATTTTTATAAGAATCAGCCTGTCAGCATTTTCAGTTGACAGGCGGATGTGCTTACCAGTTATAATTCCACCAGCGGCACTGAAAAAACACTCTGACAAAACCCCAGAGGAAGGGCAGGCCAGGACCTCCAAGGTGTAGAGAGCCAGTTCATGCCACATGTTAAGCTTGGATACCCAATATTTAAAAGGCACAGAGGAATTACGGAGGACTTTGGTATGGTCAGCAAGGTACTCCCTCAGCATCTTCTCAAATATTCACAAACTTGAGGCGAATATTAAGGTCGTTGTTGTTCAGATCAGACATAAGTTGTTGAAGGTCGATGGCCGTGCCCTTCCAGACAAACAGGATGTCATCAATGTACCGCATCTAAAAAGGGACGCAGTCCATTGCCGACCGGTTGTCTGACAGGAAGAGATGCCTCTACCACAGCCCCAGGAAGAGGATCATATAGGATGGCACAAAGGCCACATCCATGGCAGTCCCCTGGAGCTGTAGGGAGAAGGATCCCTTGAAGGTGAAAAAATTGTGTGTGAGGGTGAACTCCAACAGCTCCAACAGAAGTTCCCTCAGCTCCAGGACAAGATAGATGTCTCTAATAAATATCATACAGCGGTCAGCAAAGTACTCCCTCAGCATCTTCCAAAACATTGCACTCCTTGTAATAGTACCCCTTGCCTCTGTGCAGGGTGATGGGAGGGTCTGAGAAAACTCTCCCAGAACACTGCCAGTGCTCCCCTAGTTCTGCTGGATTGGAGTTGTGCCTCCCTCGCCTGTACTCCTTGGTTGTCCATGAACTATGACATCTGCCACCAGCGTTCTCAGATGGAAATTTTTTTGTAATTCTGCAACAAGGGCCCTCTGGTACTGCACCATTTTAGTAGACCTGTCTGCCTTTGGAAGAAGAGATTAAAAGTTCTCCTTGTTGCATGGGTCTAGAAGTGTCACCAACCAGTAATAAGTGTCACCAAAAATTTTCATATTACGAGGGTCACGGGAAAGGCAGCGCAACATACAGTTAGCCATGTGTGCCAGAATGGTAACAGGCAAGCCTCCCATGTCCTCACCAACAGGACGACTGACAATGCTGTCCTCCTCCTCCTCCCTGTCCTTAGGCCATCCACGCTGAACAGACGGTATGATTGTTGTACTTGTTGTACCATTTATAGTGCCTGAAGGTAGCTCCTGTTCTTCCTCCTTCTCCTCTTCCTCATTATCTATCAATCAACGTTGGGATGACATGAGGCTTGGCTGTGTGTAATCACCCTGCATGGTTCCTTGCTCCATGTCCTCATCCTCCACCTGCAATGCATCTTCTTTCATTGTGAGCAGAAAGCTTTTCAGAATGCAGAGAAGCAGGATGGTAACGCTTATTATGGGGTCATCACCGCTCACCATCTTGAAGGAGTTCTCAAAGTTTTGTAGGATGGTACATATGTCTGACATCCATATCCACTCCTGAGGTCTTATGTGTGGAGTCTGAACTGAATAACGATGGCCTTGTTGATGCTGGTAGTTAACAATTGCCTCTTCTGCTCACAAATCCTTTCCAACATATACAGTGTAGAGTTCCAATGGGTGGGGTCATCATACTCCAGTATGTTAGCTGAAATGTGCAAACGCTGCTGAAGCACGGCAAGTGCGGCTAAAGCTGTAGCTGACTTTCTAAAATGGGCACACAGGCAGTGTACTTTCACAAGCAGACCCGTTAGCTCTGGGTAGCTTTTGAGAAACCGTTGAATGACAAGGTTAAACACATGGACCAGGCATGGTACCTGTGTGATCCAACCTTGCCTCAGAGCCACCACCAGGTTCCGGCCAATGTCACACACAACCATGCCTGGCTGTAGGTTCAGCGGTGTCAGACACAAATCCGACTGCTCTTTCAGAGCTGTCCACAATCCTTTAGCATTGTGTGGTTTGAAAAATAAGCAGATTAGCTTCAGCACAGCCTGTTGCCCCTTGGCTGAGGCAGTGCTTCAGTGCTTCCAGCTTGTGACGGATGAGCTCATTTCAGAGATGGAGGCTGAAGAGGAGGAGGAGGAGGTGCCAGAGCAGTATATTGTCAGGGCAACACTGATTGTTGTAGGGCCTGCCATCCTCGATGTAGGGAGGATGTAGTCCATCCCAAGGTTTGACTGGGTCCCAGCTTCCACTATGTTAACTCAGTGTGCGGTCAGTGAGATGTACCATCCCTGCCCACAAACACTTGTCCATATGTCCGAGGTTAGGTGGACTTTCTCAGTAACAGCATTGTTGAGGACACCGGTAATGTTGTGGGACACATGCTGGTGTAATGCCAGCACGGCAGACCAGGAGAATTAGTAGCGGCTGGAGACCGAGCACCTTGGGCTGGCCGGCACCATCAGGTTGCGTAAATCTTCCATCTCAATGAGCCTAAAAAGCCACAGTTCGAATGGCAAGCAGAAGAGAAATGTGTGAATTTAGTAGTGTGGCCAGTGGGGCGTTGGTTACGTATTTCCGCTTGCATTACAATGACTGGGGTATGGCAACTGAAGGCTGGGCTGGGACAAGGACGTGGACTTGCTTGATAATGGTGAAGTTGACTGTGGGCAACGACAGGTGCAGGGCACGAGGCATCTTTGCATGCACCGTGGACAGGGGATTGGATTTCACGCACAACAGTGGAAGAAGCAGTGGTGTCACCTGCAGACACTGTTCTTGGAGCCTGGGGTTCGGCCCACAAAGTCGGGTGCTTTGCTGCCTTGTGCCTGATCATGTTGTGTGAGTATAATTTACTGTAGCTTGTTTTTCTTATCTTTCAGGTTACATCGGGATGGCTTATCTACAGCATTACAGAATACCCCTTGAGAAAGGCATCAGCCAAAACGCGCGTCGGGGTGGACAGGGGTGAGGTGCCTGTTCGTACTAGGTATACTCCTGCATTAACCGATATGTATACTGTGTATTGTGTGTGGGTGTTTCTGCTAAATTGTGGACTTCATTGTTCTTTACATGCAGCTACTCTTTACTAGTCCTACACGATTTTTGATTTTTCCATATGGTTAGTGAGTGGACTTGTTTATACTGGAGGCACCTACCTCTTGCCCTTTTCAGGTGCATGCCATGGGTAGCACGGGGATTGCTTCCTTCTGTTATGTTTTTATCTGTCATTATTAATAATAAAGTTTTTTGTACATCTATATATATTTGGACTTTTGACTGTTTTCTCTTTGGTTGGTTTAGCATTACAGAATGCTGTAGATAAGGCCCCTGATGGTGGTGGCCGCAGTTGATATACAAAATATCAGGTGACAGATTCCCTTTAAGGCCTAATTATGGAGTATATAGATTGCAGAGCTAGGTAGGTAGGGGAGTGTATGTGCATGTATACACAACAGTGCAAGGCATGCAGGCACTGTATGTGGCTATATAGATATCATGGCATACATAAAGAGGGTCCATTACTGTCTGCTGCTGCTGCCTATTACATATATACCTAGCTCCAGGTATCAGTGGCTAGGAATAATTTTTTTTTGCACCTTAATCATGATTATTTTAGTGCAAAGTAATACAGACTTCATTTTTTACTACATTTATTTGCTTGTTCACACTGCAGACAACTGCCATATCATTTTAATACAACAGCGTGAAAATCCAGCAATTCAAAATGACTTTGTCTGTCCCAAGCATCACATTTGAGTGCACAGAAAATTCTGGCCTTTTTTGTAGTACTGTATTGTTTTTGGAGTGCCTTACAACATTTTTGGACACCATTGTGCTGACCAAAAAATATTTAGCTGGCCAAAAAATATTTAGCTACAGTTGATATATTTATCACTGTGTTTTGTATGCCACACGCATTGCATATCATTGCGCTAAATATTTTACAATTTCAGTACTACAACAATTTTTTTTTAGTGTCAGAGCCTACTTACTGACACAATTTTGATAGGCCAAAAAAAAAGTCCAGGCCACATAATTAACAGTGTTCTATCTCCGTCAGATGCCAGATCTATCTGTAGTCTACAAATTGTGGCATTTCCAGCCTATATCCCACTGTTTTTGTTGGCTGTTACCCTAAGTCTATGTTAGGGCTAGCGGAACGCACCAAATAATAAGACAGATAGAGTATGGTGCGTTCGCAGCCCGGGGTCCACCGTGCAGAGATGGAACCTGCTGCCAAGTAATGACGGACTATATGGCGGTACAAAGTGAATACACACATGGGCTAACCTCACCCTGTGTGAAGGAAACGAACCCTGTTACGTCACAGGGCCGTGGTACCGCACCAAGAGCGCAAGCAACGAGTCTCAGAACTCAATCCCAAGACACAGGATATGAGTACATAGACCTCATGCGCTCGACACCGCTACTGAGGTGTCAGAGTGGCAGCAATAGAAGCACGAGAGTGCATGCAGTGCCGCACTGGCGAACGCCACTAACCACCCAGGCTTGGGTCAGGAAAGCGCTGTGAAAGCACAAGGCGCCGCACTGGCGGTCACAGCAATAAGACGCTGTATTGTGTGTTTACGTGCTGATGGCTAAGTCGGGCGCTAGATAGCAAACATACACCTTCCGCAAACAGTCATCCAATAGGGAGGGTTATTTAAAGAGCGACTTTCACACACAACACACACACATTTACAAATGTACACTAGCGCATGGCCGTGCGGTCATGCGCAGCTTATATAGTTGCAGCACGTTCTGGACCTTCCAATAAAGGACCAATGGGAAGCTGCTACCAAAGTTTTGCCCTTTCAGGACCTTCCTGGAGGACCAATGGGATGTGCTGCAGTACCTGAGCATGTGACCCTTGATCTCCAATGGGAGATCTTGCCCTGGGCATGCTCAGCAAGAGAAAAGCAGGACTTAGCCCCAAAAGCATCTGCTCACCGCTGCCCAACACTGACTTCAATGGCAGAAGCAGGAAAAGCAGCAGTAACTCTTTGTACAGAGTGAGACTGAGCAAGACGCTGGGACCGACGTCTCTGCTGAGCAGACTCCACTGCAGCTGGATAAGAATGGGAGACCGCAGCGGAGATGCCTCAAGATTCCCCTTGTGCAGAAGCGGGAACTCGACACCTAACATTACCCCCCCTCCTAGGACCCTCCCCTCCTTGGGCCTCGCTGCGCTCGAAGGCAGCAATAAGCTGTGGAGCCCGTATGTTTTCAGCAGGCTCCCAGGACCTGTCCTCTGGGCCATAACCCTTCCAATCCACCAGATAGAACTTTTTGCCACATACCACCTTGCACCCCAAAATAGCGTTCACCTCGTAATCGTCCGTAGACGAACCCGATGTCCCAGCAGATGACTCGGAAAACCGGGACATGTATACGGGTTTCAAGAGGGACACATGAAAGGTGTCGGTGATACCCAAGCGTGGAGGAAGGGCCAGACGGTAGACCACAGGGTTAACCTGTTCAAGGACCTTGAAGGGACCCAAGTAGCGAGGTGCAAACTTAGTGGACTCAACACGCAGCCTGATGTTACGGGCGGAGAGCCACACTAAGTCGCCAGGAGCAAAGGTCGGAGTAAGACGCCGATGAGCATCGGCGGAGAACCTCATTCTCTCCTTGGAGGCCCGAATGGCATCCTGAGTGCGGTCCCAAATGTCCCGTGCCTCCACAGCCCAGTCTGCCACCCTGGAGTCAGCAGAAGACACAGGCATGGGCACAGGGACACGCGGATGCTGGCCGTAATTTAGGAGGAATGGAGTCTGACTGGTGGAGTCGGCTACGGCGTTGTTAAGCGCAAACTCTCCCCACGGTAGCAAGGATGCCCAGTCATCCTGCATGGCAGAAACAAAATGTCGTAAATATGTGACCAAGGTCTGGTTGGCCCTCTCTACCAACCCATTCATCTCGGGATGATATGCCGAAGAGAGATTCAACTCAATACTGAGTAGACGACAAAGCTCTCTCCAGAATCGAGACACAAACTGGGGACCCCGGTCACTAACAATTTTGTCTGGCATACCGTGTAGGCGAAAGATATGTTTGTTGAACAAGACAGCCAAAGCCCGTGCAGAAGGTAGCCATGGAAGAGGCACCAAGTGCACCATTTTGGAAAAATGGTCGGTGATCACCCAGATAATGGTGCAGTTACGAGACTTGGGTAAGCCCACCACAAAGTCCATCCCGACCATCTCCCAGGGCCTGTCCGCCACCGGCAGAGGGTAAAGCAAACCAGCTGGCCGTTGCCGAGGGGACTTGTTCTTGGCGCAAGAGACACACGCCCGAACATATTCTGCGACATCACGAGCCATATGCGGCCACCAGTATGTCCTCGCCAGTTACTCAGATGTCCTTTTGGAACCAAAATGTCCACCCACCCTGGACGAGTGTGCCCAAGAGAGAACCTCCGGTCGCAAACTGGATGGTACAAAAATCTTGCCCAGAGGCACAGACTCTAGCGAAACCGGGGCCACAGTTCTCAAGCTCTCGGTGGGGACAATAAGCCGAGGCTCCTCTTCCTCCTCCGCAGATGACACAACGGAGCAAGAGAGAGCGTCGGCCTGAATGTTCTTCTCCCCAGAAAGAAAATGGAGGGTGAAATGAAACCGGGAGAAGAATAAGGACCATCTGGCCTGGCGAGAATTCAACCGCTGGGCTGTCTGCAGGTACACCAAATTTTTATGGTCTGTGAAGACTTGGAAGGGAAAACGTGCTCCCTCCAAGAGATGTCTCCACTCCGAGAAAGCCAACTTCATGGCTAGCAACTCGCTGTCCCCGATGGAATAATTCCTCTCTGCTGGTGAGAAGGTCTTAGAAAAGAAGAAGCAAGGATGCTTCCGACCTTGAGCATCCTTTTGGAAGAGGACTGCTCCAGCACCAACAGAAGAGGCATCCACCTCCATGATAAATGGCTTATCAACATCGGGGCGATGTAGGATGGGAGCGCTAGCGAAGTGTAACTTTATGGAGTTAAAGGCCTTGGAGACCTCCTCAGACCACAATTTGGGATTTGCCCCCTTCTTGGTGAGGGCAACCAAGGGAGCTACCAAAGTTGAGAAGTGCGGAATGAACTGGCGATAATAATTAATGAACCCCATAAAGTGCTGCACCGCTTTAAGAGAATGGGGTTCCTGCCAGTCCATCACAGCCTGTAGTTTGGCAGGATCCATAGCCAATCCCTGGGCAGAGATGATGTAGCCTAGGAAAGGTAAGGACTCCTGCTTGAACATACACTTCTCCAACTTGGCATAGAGGGAGTTTGCCCGTAGGAGGTCGAAGACTTTGCAAACATCTCTCCGGTGGGAGTCAATATCTGGAGAGTAGATGAGAATATCATCCAGATAGACTACGACCGAGGTGGAAAGCATATCCCGGAAGATGTCGTTCACAAAGTCTTGGAAAATGGCTGGGGTATTACAGAGCCCGAAGGGCATCACCAGATATTCATAGTGCCCATCCCTGGTGTTAAAAGCCGTCTTCCATTTGTCCCCCTCACGGATGCGAATCAGGTTGTAAGCACCCCGCAGATCTAATTTAGTAAATAGCCTTGCTCCCCGAAGCCTATCGAAGAGCTCAGATATCAAGGGCAAAGGATACCTATTCTTAACGGTGATGACTTAAGACCCCTGTAGTCTATGCATGGACGCAATTCCCCATTCTTCTTCTGCACGAAGAAGAACCCTGCCCCAGCAGGTGACACTGACTTCCTAATGAATCCTCTTGAAAGATTTTCCTGGATGTACTGTGACATTGCCTCCGTCTCCGGGAGAGATAACGGATAGACTCGACCCCGGGGAGGCTCAGCACCAGGCAAGAGATCAATAGGACAGTCATAGGGGCGATGGGGCGGAAGGATCTCCGCCGCCTTTTTGGAGAACACGTCTGCATAAGACCAATACTGCTTGGGAAGAGAGGATAGATCTGCGGGTACCTCTGTAGTAGCAACCTGAAAGCACTCCCTCTGACACCTACCCCCACAAGATTCGCCCCATCCCAGAATTCTGCCTGAGGACCACTCTATATGAGGAGAGTGGTACCGTAGCCAAGGTATTCCCAACAGGACCTCATCAATTCCCTCAGGAATGACGAGCAGAGATATAATCTCCTGATGAGATGGCGACATCGACAGAGTAAAAGGGATGGTCTGGTGTGTTATCTGTGAGGGCAGTGTCGACCCATTCACCACTTGTACCGTTACTGGTTGAGCTAGCATAACCAGGGGTATTGCGTGACATTGGGCGAAGGCAGAAGACATGAAATTGCCCTCCGCCCCAGAATCCACGCAGAGCTCTACCGAGTGGGAGAATGAGCCTATAATAATTGTCCCCTTAAAGGACAGTTTAGAGGCAAACGTCGCCGTGTCTAGTGTACCTCCACCTACTACCACTAGACGCTGACGTTTCCTCGACCGCTGAGGACATCTGGTGGCTAGATGTCCTGACTGCTGGCAAACATGACAGACCTTGAGTGCACAAGCGGTCCGGGACTTAGATCCCGCTTGTGACACTTCCATGGCCTCATGTGACTCAGGAAGCAAGACCGGAGATTCCAGAGGTTTGGCGAAGGTAGGAGCCAGCCGAAACCTCTGCCTACACTGGGCTCGCTCTAACCTCCGCTCGTTAAAACGGAGGTCAATTCGAGTGGAGACAGTTATTAACTCCTCCAGTGTGGCAGGAATCTCCCTAGTGGCCAGAGCGTCCTTAACGTGATCAGCCAGGCCCCTCCAAAATATGGGGATAAGGGCTTTATCCGACCAGTCCAGCTCAGAAGCTAAAGTGCAGAATTGGATGGCAAAATGACTGACCAAGGACTCACCCTGAGTTAATGCCAGCAGTTGGAGCGCAGTATCATGGGTGACTTGAGGTCCTAAAAACCGGTTTTTACGTACCGGTAATAGGATTTTACGGAGCCACGACAGCACCCCTACGAGAGAGGGGATCCGCCCCCTCACCACTCCAGTTTGTGTTTCAGAGTATAAGGGACACCGCCATTGAGTTAGTACATAAACATATATACTTAAACATTACTAAATACCATCACCTTCTAAAGAGTGATTTTTTAACAAGCACACTTTCCCCAAAGGGTGCAGAAACCAGTGAATAACTACGGGGGGGAATGTGCGGGTCCTGTCGTGGCTCCGTAAAATCCTATTACCGGTACGTAAAAACCGGTTTTCCTATCGCCACGACAGCACCCCTACGAGAGATTTTCAAAGATCAATCACCTGGGAGGGACTACAGCACTAAGTACTGTACGGCCAAAAACTAAATTGGCCTCTGAAGATAAATCAAGGCGATAATGTCTATAAAAGGTGGAAGGAGATGACCAAGTTGCTGCCTTACATATTACGTCTATGGAGATGTCCGCTCTTTCCACCAAGGATGAGGCCAGGGCTCGAGTGGAGTGGGGCCTGATGCCATCTGGTGGTGTCTGGCCTTTGGCAGTATAAGCAAGATATATGGCATCTCTTATCCATCTGGCGATAGACGCTTTAGTTACACTCGCCCCTTTCCTTGGATTCTGAAAGGAAACAAACAGAGCCCTACTCTGCCTTCATGGTTCTGTTTTGTGTAGGTACTCTAATAGAGTTCTTCTGACATCTAACATGTGATATTTCTGCTCGTCAGCTGAATTCGGATTGTCACAGAAAGATGGTAAAATTATTTCCTGACTTCTATGAAATTTGGAAGCTACTTTTGGTAGGTATGCTGGATCAGGTTTTAACACTACCCTGTCCTGAAAGACCATTAAATAAGGAGGGTCTATCGACAAAGCTTGTAAGTCACTCACTCTCCTAGCAGAGGTCAGGGCTACTAGGAAGGCTGTTTTTAAAGTTAAATTTTTTATGGAGACAGAATCTAATGGCTCAAAGGGGGGTTCTGTTAAGGCGTCTAAAACCAAATTTAGATCCCATGGTGGTAATCTAGGAATATATAATGGGTTACTACGTTCAGTGGCCCTGATAAATCGGGAAACCCATCTATTTCCCGCCACATCACTGTTATATAACGCTCCCAAAGCTGATACTTGGACTCTAAGGGTATTTACCGCCAAGCCCAATTCTCGGCCTTTCTGTAAAAACTCCAGAATAGCCGGAATTGGAACCTTGCCGGAAAAGGGATTTTGGTAGAAGGCAAGGAACTTTTTCCAAGTTTTAGCATAGATTTTAGTGGTGACTTCTTTCCGGCTATTTAAAAGGGTAGATATGAGAGCCTCTGAAAACCCTCTTCTCCTCAATAACTCCCTCTCAAATTCCACGCCATCAGATGCAGGGATTCAACATTGGGGTAACTGAATGGACCCTGAGAAAGAAGCTCCGGGCTGGTCGGGAGTACCCAGGGGTCGGACACAGACATGAGTAACGAGAACCATGCCCTCCTGGGCCAAAAGAGGGCAATCAGGATCACTCTCGCCCTGTCCTCCCTGATCTTCCTGAGGACTATCAGGATCAGACACATTGGAGGGAACGCGTAAGCCAGAGAAAAATTCCAGTGTATTTGAAGGGAGTCTATTATACAGGGCTTGTCCGCCACCCGAAGAGAAGCGAACTTCCTGGTCTGCCTGTTCTCTCTCGTTGCGAATAGATCGATAATGGGCAATCCCCACA
Organism: Ranitomeya imitator; assembly: GCF_032444005.1. NCBI lineage: Eukaryota > Metazoa > Chordata > Amphibia > Anura > Dendrobatidae > Ranitomeya > Ranitomeya imitator. The sequence goes on along the minus strand of NC_091287.1, from coordinate 270,919,035 downwards.
GGTCCACTATCTGTCTGAACACCCGTCGATCTAGAACCCATTCTCCCTGACGTAGAGAATGACGGCTGAGGTAATCTGCCTCTGTGTTGAGCTCTCCCCGAATGTGTACAGCTGATAGAGAGCGAAAGTGGGCTTCGGCTATTTTGAGTATGTCTGTGGCGGTGTTCATTAGGGATCTTGACCTTGTACCCCCTTGATGGTTGAGATACGCCACTACTGTTGTGTTGTCTGTCTGGATTCTTACATGTGAATCCTGCCAAGATGGAAGCAACCTGAGTAAGGCCTTCTTCACTGCCGTGAGTTCTTTCCAGTTTGAGGACTCTTGAGCCTCTAAGAGAGACCATTGCCCTTGAGTCCAGACATCTCCTATGTGAGCTCCCCAACCTATTGGACTGGCATCGGTTGTGACCGTGTTGTCTGGTACTACACTCCAGCGTACTCCTTTCCCTAAATGTCTTCTGTTTAACCACCATCTCAGACTGTGTAGAGTGGTGGTGGACAGCCTGAGTCTTCCGCCTAATTGCCCTTGAAGACTTCTCTCTGTATCCAAGACTTGGGCCTGTAACACTCGAGTGTGGAATTGAGCCCACTGGACGGCTGGTATGCAGGACGTTAGAGATCCCAGAAGGGACATAGCGTCTCTTAAAGTCAGATCTGGCTTCCTTATTACCGTACTGACTTTGTGCACCATCCTCTGCTTTTTCTCCTCCGGAAGAAAACATTGTTGCACTTCCGAATCCAGCAGAATACCTAGGAAAGTCTGAGTTGTTGATGGGTCGAGTCTTGACTTCTCCATATTGACTATCCAACCCAAGTCCTGTAAGGAAGATATTACATGATTTAGGCGAGTACTACACTGGCAAAAGGAATTCCCCACTACCAGGAAGTCATCCAAGTAGGGTATAATTAACGTATCCTGTTCTCTGACATAGGCCATTACTTCTGCCATGACTTTAGTAAACACCCTCGGTGCCATAGATAGACCAAAGGGCATTGCAGCAAACTGAAAGTGTCTGACCTGGTCGTTTAAGCGCACCGCCATTCTGAGGAATTGTTGATGATCCTGGTGAATGGGCAGATGGTAATACGCATCTTTTAAATCCAGGACTGTCATATAACATCTGGGAAAGAGAAGTTTCGTTGCCATTTTAATAGATTCCATCTTAAAGGCATGATACTCTAGATGTTTTTTTAATCTCCGTAAGTTTATGATGGTTCTAAAGTATCCATCTGGCTTGGAGATTAAAAATAAAGGGGAATAGAACCCTTTCCCCTGTTGATGTTTTGGAACCTCCACTATGACTTTCTTCCGTCTTAACATTTGGACCTCTTTTTCAAGGGCCTTTTGTTGGTCTAAGGAATCAGGGGCAGTCAAGATATAAAATTCAGAAGGTCTTTCCCGGAACTCTAATTTTAACCCTGAATTGATTATACCCAGAACCCAATTACTCGAAGTTATTTTGGCCCACTGAGCATAAAAGAATTTTAACCTGCCCCCTACTGGAAGATCTCTATTAACGATTGTTTCTTCTTCTTCTTGAGGAAGATGATGAAGCATTAAAGTCCAAACCTTTCTTTTTTGGGTCTGATGGTTCCCAGTCTCGGTTGTGGTAAGGTCTTCGGTATTGGAAGCATCTCCTGAAGGTATTCCTAAAGGTAGGATTGAAAGCTTTAGGAAAACCTTTCTTCCTATCCTCAGCCTTAGCTAGGATATCATCCAATACCGGGCCAAACAGGTACTCACCCCTACACGGTATTGTACACAGTTTAGCTTTCGCCTGGGCATCCCCTTTCCAGGTCTTAAGCCATAGGGCTCGGCGAGCAGCGTTTGAGAGACCTGCTGATCTTGCCGCCAATTTTAAAGAATCCACTGACGCGTCCGCTAAATACGCCACCCCTTCACGTATTTGCGGAAGTGAGTTCAACATCCTGTCTCTGGGCACCTTGGACTTCAGCTGTTCTTCCAGTTGGCATATCCACACCATGACGGATCTAGCCGTACACGTGCTAGAGATAGCAGGTTTGAACGCCCCTGCAGTTGATTCCCATATTTTCCTCAAAAACATGTCCGCCTTCCTATCTGATGGATCTTTCAGAAGGCCCACATCCTCCAGCGGCAAGGTACCTGCTTTAGACGTAGAAGCCACCGCTGCATCCACTTTCGGGACTTTCATCCACTCTGCCAGCTCATTATCTTCAAAGGGATACCTTCTTTTAGCTGATGACGGAAGGAAACCCTTATCCTGCTTATCCCATTCTCTCTTTATAAGAGTCTTAACCGTATCCACCACCGGGAACGCCTTACGACTCCTCTGGCACAAGCCCACAAACATTATGTCCTGTGCGGACCTTGGTTCCTTGCTCTCTGCAACACCCATCGTAGCCCGGACTCCTTTTACTAACATGTCCATGTTGTCCACCGAGAAGCAAGGCCTTCCCTCTTCATCTGAGGAGGATGGAGATGAGGAGCGGGAACATTCCCCTTCTTGCAGGGACAGACTAGATCCTGGCGATATGTCCCTGCCCGACCTTTCCTGGCGGCTGCCTCTAAGGGAATAGCTAATTTCCTCCCTGATGACCGCTCTAAGGTCTGATGACCGAAGGAGAGCTTCCTCTTCTAAGGTCTGAGATATGCAAGCCTGACACAGCCTTTTGGTATAACTGTCAGGCATTGGAGTCATGCATAGAGCACATTGCTTGTGCTTAGATTTTGTGGTCTTTTTTCCCTAAAACAAAGCACAATAACAGACCATATCAGCACCAGGTGTCTGATTTAACACTCACCATAAGGCTGATCCTGTGAATACTGGTTCTGGAGGAGTAGGATCCAAATGTGACGCTGGGGCGCTCGCACGCTGCTGCCCCCGTACCACGCTGCTGCTGCTTCTCCTTGAGCGGCCGCTACCACTCTTACTGCGCTGTTCCGTTCCCTCTCCATGGGGGTGCTCGGCGTCCCTTACTGAGGACATGGTTGCGCGCCTCCTACCCTAGGCGTCACTCTTTTACAGCGCTGCAGCGCTCCTCCCCCGGCTTACCCCGGAAGCGTACCAACTACTTCCGGGTTCACCAGCGCCGGTGTAGACGCTGCACACCGCGCTCAACCGCGGACCAGGACGGCACTGCCCGACTCCTGGGACGCGCTCCTCATGGCCAGACGAGGGGGGGTCTGCACGCAGGACACCCCCGACGCTGCTTCCGAGCCCCCGATTCCGCCGTTCCTAAAAGATACCGCGCGGAGGCATGGAGGCCCGGGTAAGACTGCTGCTGCAGGCTCCCGCCATCCGGACAGGAACCCAAACTGGAGTGATGAGGGGGACCACCCCTTTAAATCCTGTAGGTTCCTGTCCGGAAGGTGGGCGGATCCCCTCTCTCGTAGGGGTGCTGTCGTGGTGATAGGAAACGACCTGTTTCAGAGTGCTCAGGAACAGCGGAGCACTCTGCACCACATGATCGCCACGCTCCCACAGCGGCGTAGCCCATTCCAACGCCCTGTCCGACAAGAGAGACACTATAAATCCCACCTTAGCCCGCTCTGTGGGAAAACGTGCAGCCAGGAGCTCGAGGTGAATATAGCACTGACTCACGAATCCCCTACAAAATTTGCTATCACCAGAAAATTTTTCTGGCAGCGGGAGGCGAGATAATGTCGGAACAGGGGTGGCAATGGACAAGGTTGCTGCAGCCACGCTAGCAGCCTGTACAGCAACTGCGGTAACATCCACAGCTGAGGTTGAGCTCTCGAGAGCCGCCAACCTACCCTCCAGCTGCTGGATATACCGCAAGGATTGCTGTTTGTCCGTCATTACTAGCCAGACCCTGGCGCTAGTGTAATGTTAGGGCTAGCGGAACGCACCAAATGATAAGACAGATAGAGTATAGTGCGTTCGCAGCCCGGGGTCCACCGTGCAGAGATGGAACCTGCTGCCAAGTAATGACGGACTATATGGCGGTACAAAGTGAATACACACATAGGCTAACCTCACCCTTTGTGAAGGAAACGAACCCTGTTATGTCACAGGGCCGTGGTACCGCACCAAGAGCGCAAGCAACGAGTCTCAGAACTCAATCCCAAGACACAGGATTTGAGTACATAGACCTCATGCGCTCGACACCGCTACTGAGGTGTCAGAGTGGCAGCAATAGAAGCACGAGAGTGCATGCAGTGCCGCACTGGCGAACGCCACTAACCACCCAGGCGTGGGTCAGGAAAGCGCTGTGAAAGCACAAGGCGCCGCACTGGCGGTCACAGCAATAAGACGCTGTATTGTGTGTTTACGTGCTGATGGCTAAGTCGGGCGCTAGATAGCAAACATACACCTTCCGCGAACAGTCATCCAATAGGGAGGGTTATTTAAAGAGCGACTTTCACACACAACACACACACATTTACAAATGTACACTAGCGCATGGCCGTGCGGTCATGAGCAGCTTATATAGTTGCAGCACGTTCAGGACCTTCCAATAAAGGACCAATGGGAAGCTGCTACCAAAGTTTTGCCCTTTCAGGACCTTCCTGGAGGACCAATGGGATGTGCTGCAGTACCTGAGCATGTGACCCTCGATCTCCAATGGGAGATCTTGCCCTGGGCATGCTCAGCAAGAGAAAAGCAGGACTTAGCCCCAAAAGCATCTGCTCGCCGCTGCCCAACACTGACTTCAATGGCAGAAGCAGGAAAAGCAGCAGTAACTCTTTGTACAGAGTGAGACTGAGCAAGACGCTGGGACCAACGTCTCTGCTGAGCAGACTCCACTGCGGCTGGATAAGAATGGGAGACCGCAGCGGAGATGCCTCGAGATTCCTCTTGTGCAGAAGCGGGAACTCGACACCTAACAATCTATACATTATTTTGGGGTAAAAAAATTTAAAAAAAATCTCCAAGACACATTGTGAACAGTCTGTTATCTCCAACAGATGCCTGGTCTATCTGTGGTCTACAAATAGTTGCTTTTCAGGCCTACATTCCACTTTTTTTGCTGTCTGCTACCCTAGGTCTATAGATTGTTTTGGGGGAAAAAATTAAAAAAAAAGGACACATATTGAACAGTCTGGTATCTCTGTGACATGCCTCATTCATCTGTTGGCCACAAAGTGTGCTTTTGAGGCTTCCATTCCCTTATTTTGCTGTGTGTTACCCTAGGTCCATACAGTATTTTGGAGTAAAAAAAAATATAAAAACTCCAGGCCACTTTTTTTGCTGTCTGCTACCTTAGGTCTATACACTATTTTGGGGTAAAAAAAAAACTAAAGAAACTCGACATTTTGAAAAGTCTGTTTTCTCCGTCATACGCCTTGTCTATCTGTGCTTTACAAATTGTGGCATTAGAATAGAGAGTTGCATTCACCTTTTTTTAAAATGGGCAATGCGCCTGGCAAGGAGTTGGAAGTGGTCATGATGGTGCATGCAGAGGTCGATGTCGTGGGCAAGCTGAAAATGGGCCACAACAAACACCCACATCTTATCGCTCGACCTTCATATCCAAATTACTGGGGGACCGCAGCATCACACCACTATTGTTGCTAGAGCAGGTTGAAAAGGTTGTTAGATAGTGGATAATACTTCCAGTCTCTTTGCTACCACTAACAGCATCCACCCGATCAAGTCTCAGTAGCCGTGAGTCTGGACCGCATATTCCTTACCCTGATCCTCCCTCAACCCACCATGAAACTACCAGCCTTACCACCACCAGCATGATTAGGCACATGGCAGTGTGCCACAGTGTCAGCAGGTAACACCACTGCTTCTTCCACTGTTGTACATGAAAGCCAATCCCCTGTCTACGGTGTACGTGAAGATGCCTCCTGCTCTGCAACTGTCTTTACCCACACTTAACAAGCCCCATTATCAAGCATGTCCATGTCCTTGTTCCAGCGCAGCCTTCAGTTGTCCATACCCCAGTAATTGGAATGCAAGTGAAATTAAGCATCCAACTCCCAAAAGGCCACACTAATAAATTCACACATTTTTCATCTGCTTGCTCTTGAAATGTTGCCTTTTAGGCTCATGGAGGCGGAAGCTTTTCGCAACCTGATGGCAGCAGCTGTCCCAAGGTATTTGGTCAGTAGTGTATCTTACATATTACTCATCAAACTCAATTTGACAGGTGGACCCGCCCCTATCAAAGTGTATCAAAGTGTGTAACCCCTCCCCTCCTTGTCAGGGCATCTGACTCCCTCCTCTTTTGATAATGTTTGATATTGTTATCACAGTATTTGATACAGTGATTATTATCCCAGGATTTGGTTGTTTTTATATTAGATTTTTCATTTTATACCTAGTTGTTGTGAGCTTACATTCTGTAATCAGAGTAATGTATTTTAGAACCAGTGTTTCTGTCCATGATGCGCAGCATATGGTCATCTCATTTACACAGAGTAGCTGTCTACTCCTTACTCTTACTTAACTACAACCAGATGTAGTTCTGCAAGAATACACCAAATGGTTAGGCAATCAACCCAGCAAAAGAGACGGGTCATAAACTACAGCCAGAGTTTCACATGTTATTCAACACCATACATGACAGCCGGCAAATGGGGACTAGACAATCAGAATTTCTGCAGGCGTCACTGAAAGGTCAATACACAACTGTGACCGAAGCAGCAAAAAACAGATGTAGAAGTACACAGAGAGCGGCTTAAAATATTTATTGTCACGTACCACAACTACAGGAAAAGCACATTATAAGGCAGTTTTAACTAATTGCTAGCATATGTTAGCTAGCAGTGTGAAGCGGACAGACAAGCACATTTTTTATTAAATTGGTAATTTCTGACAGAACAAAGGGTTAAACTTGAAAATTTTGATGACACAAAATCTGATACGATTCTATCATTACTCTGGAAGTCAGAAGTGAAACGCTGTAAAAGCTTCTTGAATGGTAACCCGCGCGCTAAATGGTGTAATACATATATGCAAAAATGTCCGCATACACTACTATACAAAATCCTGGATTTGCGCGTTTTGATAACAATAAGAGTCACAATTCTTGTTCAGGAATGTCACAAATTTGCGTGGAAAGATAATATTGGCCGGACAAAAGCCGTAGCTATCAAAAAATATGCCCGTCTTATCATTGCAGAGTACGATTAAGTGGCGTCCAGCTTGATTCGCCAGGTCTGTATTCAAGATATATGCCGCGGGTCTCTGAGTTACTCTTTCTTCCGGAAGCAAATCACACGGAAACACACCGGCGAATATGCGTTCTGTATAATTATCGGCCTTCAGCATCGCTGTAAGCTGTAGACTGTCCATCGTTACTTAATTAAAATCGTACAAGATCTCTCGCCTATTATTAATTTCCAGAATGGTGTGGTTGACTGCAAAAACAATCATATTTATCGTGTGGGGTGCTGCTAGCGCAAAGCGGACTTCAGCACGTAGGTTACCTGTTTTAATGAGCGAGAAATGGCCTCCGGGCTCTTGATCAAGCGATAAAGCAAAAGCAATTAGAGTGAATCCAGACATAAATTCTTCACGATCTATCGCCATGGCACAATCAGTCTTTTGCTTGCCAGATATATGGGCAAGCACCATATTCTCTCTGATGGCTAAATCAACATTAAAATTAGGATTATAAGGGCTCGCGGGTAGGGTTGAGCGAAATGGATCGTTCATTTTCAAAAGTCGCCGACTTTTGGCACAGTCGGGTTTCACGAAACCCGACCCGACCCCTGTGTGGGGTCGGCCATGCGGTACGCGACTTTTGCGCCAAAGTCGCGTTTCAATTACGCTAAAAGCGCCATTTCTTAGCCAATGAAGGTGGACGCAGAGTGTGGGCAGCGTGATGACATAGGTCCTGGTCCCCACCATCTTAGAGAAGGGCATTGCAGTGATTGGCTTGCTGTCTGTGGCCTCACAGGGGCTATAAAGAGGCGTTCCTGCCGACCGCCATCTTACTGCTGCTGATCTGAGCATAGGGAGAGGTTGCTGCTGCTTCGTCAGAAGCAGGGATAGCGTTAGGCAGGGTCCATTAACCACCAAACCGCTTGTGCTGTAGCGATTTCCACTGTCCAACACCACCTTTTGTTTGCAGGGACAGTGGAAGCTACATTTTTTTTCCTCAGCGCTGTAGCTCATTGGGCTGCCGTAGAAGGCTCCCTGATAGCTGCATTGCTGTGTGTACGCCGCTGTGCAAACCAACTGCTTTTTTCAAAGCACAAATCCTGTTGTTCCTTCCTTTCTGCACAGCTATCTTTTTTGTTTGTCCACACATTTGATTTAATTTGTGCAGCAGTCCCCTCCTTCTTATTGCTGCCTGCAATACCTGGCTGAGATTACTGCAGGGAGATAGTAATTGTAGGACAGTCCCTTTTTTTTTTTTTTTTTTCAATTCTCCCTAAAAAAATAAGTTGTGGGAGATTAAGATTGGCATTTCTGCTAGAGTGCCAGTTCTGTGTGTGCCATCTCTCTTAAATAGTGGGCCATAGAAAGCCTTTTTTTTTTAATTTGGTATCTAAATTCTCCCTGAAAAAATAAAAAAAAATGTGGGAGATTAATATTGGCCTTTCTGCTTGTGTGCCAGTCCTGAGTGTGCCATCTCTCTTAATTAGTGGGCCATAGAAAGCCTACTGTTTTTTTTTTAAAATTTGTTATCTAACTTCTCCCTGAAAAAATTTAAAAAAACAGTGGGAGATAAATATTGGCCTTTCTGCTTGTGTGCCAGTCCTGAGTGTGCCATCTCTCTTAAATAGTGGGCCATAGAAAGCCTAGTGATTTTTTTTTTAAATTTGGTATCTAAATTCTCCCTGAAAAAAAAAAACCGTGGGAGATTAATATTGGCCTTTCTGATTGTGTGCCAGTCCTGAGTTTGCCATCTCTCTTAAATAGTAGGCCATAGAAAGCCTAGTGTTTTTTTTTTAAATTTGGTATCTAAATTATCCCTGAAAAAAAAAAAAACAGTGGGAGATTAATATTGGCCTTTCTGCTTGTCTGCCAGTCCTGAGTGTGCCATCTCTCTTAAATAGTGGGCCATAGAGAGCCTAGTGTTTTTTTTTTTAAATTTGGTATCTAAATTCTCCCTGAAAAAAAAAGTGTGGGAGATTAATATTGGCCTTTCTGCTTGTCTGCCAGTCCTGAGTGTGCCATCTCTCTTAATTAGTGGGCCATAGAAAGCCTAGTGTTTTTTTTTTAATTTGGTTTCTAACTTCTCCCTGAAAAAATTAAAAAAAACAGTGGGAGATAAATATTGGCCTTTCTGATTGTGTGCCAGTCCTGAGTTTGCCATCTCTCTTAAATAGTAGGCCATAGAAAGCCTAGTGTTTTTTTTTTAAATTTGGTATCTAAATTATCCCTGAAAAAAAAAAACAGTGGGAGATTATTATTGGCCTTTCTGCTTGTCTGCCAGTCCTGAGTGTGCCATCTCTCTTAAATAGTGGGCCATAGAGAGCCTAGTGTTTTTTTTTTTAAATTTGGTATCTAAATTCTCCCTGAAAAAAAAAGTGTGGGAGATTAATATTGGCCTTTCTGCTTGTGTGCCAGTCCTGAGTGTGCCATCTCTCTTAATTAGTGGGCCATAGAAAGCCTACTGTTTTTTTTTTAAAATTTGTTATCTAACTTCTCCCTGAAAAAATTAAAAAAAACAGTGGGAGATAAATATTGGCCTTTCTGCTAGTGTGCCAGTCCTGAGTGTGCCATCTCTCTTAAATAGTGGGCCATAGAAAGCCTAGTGATTTTTTTTTTTTAAATCTGGTATCTAAATTCTCCCTGAAAAAAAAAAAACCGTGGGAGATTAATATTGGCCTTTCTGATTGTGTGCCAGTCCTGAGTTTGCCATCTCTCTTAAATAGTAGGCCATAGAAAGCCTAGTGTTTTTTTTTTAAATTTGGTATCTAAATTATCCCTGAAAAAAAAAAAAACAGTGGGAGATTAATATTGGCCTTTCTGCTTGTCTGCCAGTCCTGAGTGTGCCATCTCTCTTAATTAGTGGGCCATAGAAAGCCTAGTGTTTTTTTTTTAATTTGGTTTCTAACTTCTCCCTGAAAAAATTAAAAAAAACAGTGGGAGATAAATATTGGCCTTTCTGATTGTGTGCCAGTCCTGAGTTTGCCATCTCTCTTAAATAGTAGGCCATAGAAAGCCTAGTGTTTTTTTTTTAAATTTGGTATCTAAATTATCCCTGAAAAAAAAAAAACAGTGGGAGATTATTATTGGCCTTTCTGCTTGTCTGCCAGTCCTGAGTGTGCCATCTCTCTTAAATAGTGGGCCATAGAGAGCCTAGTGTTTTTTTTTTTAAATTTGGTATCTAAATTCTCCCTGAAAAAAAAAGTGTGGGAGATTAATATTGGCCTTTCTGCTTGTCTGCCAGTCCTGAGTGTGCCATCTCTCTTAATTAGTGGGCCATAGAAAGCCTAGTGTTTTTTTTTTAATTTGGTTTCTAACTTCTCCCTGAAAAAATAAAAAAAAACAGTGGGAGATAAATATTGGCCTTTCTGCTTGTGTGCCAGTCCTGAGTGTGCCATCTCTCTTAAATAGTGGGCCATAGAAAGCCTAGTGATTTTTTTTTAAAATTTGGTATCTAAATTCTCCCTGAAAAAAAAAAAACCGTGGGAGATTAATATTGGCCTTTCTGATTGTGTGCCAGTCCTGAGTTTGCCATCTCTCTTAAATAGTAGGCCATAGAAAGCCTAGTGTTTTTTTTTAAATTTGGTATCTAAATTATCCCTGAAAAAAAAAAAACAGTGGGAGATTAATATTGGCCTTTCTGCTTGTCTGCCAGTCCTGAGTGTGCCATCTCTCTTAAATAGTGGGCCATAGAGAGCCTAGTGTTTTTTTTTTAAATTTGGTATCTAAATTCTCCCTGAAAAAAAAAGTGTGGGAGATTAATATTGGCCTTTCTGCTTGTCTGCCAGTCCTGAGTGTGCCATCTCTCTTAATTAGTGGGCCATAGAAAGCCTAGTTTTTTTTTTTTAATTTGGTTTCTAACTTCTCCCTGAAAAAATTAAAAAAACAATGGGAGATAAATATTGGCCTTTCTGCTTGTGTGCTAGTCCTGAGTGTGCCATCTCTCTTAAAGGGAACCTGTCACCCCGAAAATCGCGGGTGAGGTAATCCCACCGGCATCAGGGGCTTATCTGCAGCATTCTGTAATGCTGTAGATAAGCCCCCGATGTTACCTGAAAAAGGAGAAAAAGACGTTAGATTATACTCACCCAGGGGCGTTCCCGCTGCTGGTCAGGTCGGATGGGCGTCTCCGGTCCGCTCCGGCTCCTCCTATCTTCTTTCCATGACGTCCTCTTCTGATCTTCAGCCACGGCTCCGGCGCAGGCGTACTTTGCTCTGCCCTGTTGAGGGCAGACAAAGTACTGCAGTGCGCAGGCGCCGGGCCTCTGACCTTTCCGGCGCCTGCACACTGCAGTACTATCCTCTGCCCTCAAGAGGGCAGAGCAAAGTACGCCTGCGCCGGAGCCGTGGCTGAAGATCAGAAGAGGACGTCATGGAACGAAGATAGGAGGCGCCGGAGCGGACCGGAGACGCCCATCCGACCTGACCAGCAGCGGGACCGCCCCTGGGTGAGTATAATCTAACGTCTTTTTCTCCTTTTTCAGGTAACATCGGGGCCTTATCTACAGCATTACAGAATGCTGCTGAAAAAAAAAAAACAGTGGGAGATTAATATTGGCCTTTCTGCTTGTGTGCCAGTCCTGAGTGTGCCATCTCTCTTAAATAGTGGGCCATAGAAAGCCTAGTGTTTTTTTTTTAAAAATTTGGTATCTAAATTCTCCCTGAAAAAAAAAAACAGTGGGAGATTAATATTGGCCTTTCTGCTTGAGTGACAGTCCTGCGTGTGTGGCATCTCTCTCATTTGGTGCCACAGAAAACAGAGTGTGTAACATCGTGCCTGATTTTCCTTGCGGTCTCGCCCACCTATAAAGGGATATCTAAATCATACAGAAGTTAGAGTTCACCCTGTAAGTTGTTTGACAGTAACAAATACCGTTAGTTTGGTGATGTTTTTAAAACAATGAGGAAGTCTGGTGGAAGAGGTCGTGGCCGTGGGCGTTCATTGCCAGCTGGTAATGATGGTAGTGGTAGTGGAGCATCGGGTGGTCGTGGGAAAAACAATATAGCACCTAAGTCTCGAGCTGTGGAGCCAGGTTCGTCGTCTGGCTACACAAGGCTTCGAACGCTCCCTTTTCTGGAAGTAGGAAAACCGCTTTTAACCCCTTCATGACCGTGCCGTTTTTTGCAATTCTGACCAGTGTCCCTTTATGAGGTAATAACTCAGGAACGCTTCAACGGATCCTAGCGGTTCTGAGATTGTTTTTTCGTGACATATTGGGCTTCATGATAGTGGTAAATTTAGGTCAATAAATTCTGCATTTATTTGTGATAAAAACGGAAATTTGGCGAAAATTTTGAAAATTTCGCAATTTTTACATTTTAAATTTTTATTCTGTTAAACCAGAGAGTTGTGTGACACAAAATAGTTAATAAATAACATTTCCCACATGTATACTTTACATCAGCACAATTTTGGAAACAAAATTTTTTTTTGCTAGGAAATTATAAGGGTTAAAATTTGACCAGCGATTTCTCATTTTTACAACGAAATTTACAAAACCATTTTTTTTAGGGACCACCTCACATTTGAAGTCAGTTTGAGGGGTCTATATGGCTGAAAATACCCAAAAATGACACCATTCTAAAAACTGCACCCCTCAAGGTACTCAAAACCACATTCAAGAAGTTTATTAACCCTTCAGGTGCATCACAGCAGCAGAAGCAACATGGAAGGAAAAAATGAACATTTAACTTTTTAGTCACAAAAATTATCTTTTAGCAACAATTTTTTTTATTTTCCCAATGGTAAAAGGAGAAACTGAACCACGAAAGTTGTTGTCCAATTTGCCCTGAGTACGCTGATACCTCATATGTGGGGGTAAACCACTGTTTGGGCGCACGGCATGGCTTGGAAGGGAGGGAGCGCCATTTGACTTTTTGAATGAAAAATTGGCTCCACTCTTTAGCGGACACCATGTCACGTTTGGAGAGCCCCCGTGTGCCTAAAAATTGGAGCTCCCCCACAAGTGACCCTATTTTGGAAACTAGACGCCCCAAGGAACTTATCTAGATGCAGAGTGAGCACTTTGAACCCCCAGATGCTTCACAAATTGATCCATAAAAATGAAAAAGTACTTTTTTTTCACAAAAAAATTCTTTTAGCCTCTATTTTTTTATTTTCACATGGGCAACAGTATAAAATGGATTGTAAAATTTGTTGGGCAATTTCTCCTGAGTACACCAATACCTCACATGTGGGGGTAAACCCCTGTTTGGGCACATGGTAAGGCTCGGAAGGGAAGGAGCGCCATTTGACTTTTTGAATGAAAAATTATCTCCATCGTTAGCGGACACCATGTCGCGTTTGGAGAGACCCTGTGTGCCTAAACATTGGCGCTCCCCCACAAGTGACCCCATTTTGGAAACTAGACCCCCCAAGGATCTTATCTAGATGCCTAGTGAGCACTTTAAACCCTCAGGTGCTTCACAAATTGATCTGTAATAATGAAAAAGTACTTTTTTTTCACAAAAAAATTATTTTCGCCTCAATTTTTTCATTTTCACATGGGCAATAGGATAAAATGGATCATAAAATTTGTTGGGCAATTTCTCCCGAGTACGACGATACCTCATATGTGGGGGTAAACCACTGTTTGGGCACTCGGCAGGGCTCGGAAGGGAAGGCGCGCCATTTGACTTTTTGAATGGAAAATTAGCTCCAATTGTTAGCGGACACCATGTCGCGTTTGGAGAGCCCCTGTGTGCCTAAACATTGGAGTTTCCCCACAAGTGACCCCATTTTGGAAACTAGACCCCCCAAGGAACTTATCTAGATGCATATTGAGCACTTTAAACCCCCAGGTGCTTCACAGAAGTTTATAACGCAGAGCCATGAAAATAAAAAATAATTTTTCTTTCCTCAAAAATGATTTTTAGCCTGGAATTTCCTATTTTGCCAAGGGTAATAGGAGAAATTGGACCGCAAATGTTGTTGTCCAGTTTGTCCTGAGTACGCTGATACCCCATATGTGGGGGTAAACCACTGTTTGGGCGCACGGCAGGGCTCGGAAGGAAAGGCACGCCATTTGGCTTTTTAAATGGAAAATTAGCTCCAATCATTAGCGGACACCATGTCACGTTTGGAGAGCCCCTGTGTGCCTAAACATTGGAGATCCCCCAGAAATGACCCCATTTTGGAAACTAGACCCCCAAAGGAACTAATCTAGATGTGTGGTGAGGACTTTGAACCTCCAAGTGCTTCACAGAAGTTTATAACGCAGAGCCATGAAAATAAAAAAAAATAAAATATTTTCTCAAAAATGATATTTTAGCCTGCAATTTTTTATTTTCCCAAGGGTAACAGGAGAAATTTGACCCCAAAAGTTGTTGTCCAGTTTCTCCTAAGTACGCTGATACCCCATATGTGGGGGTAAACCACTGTTTGGGCACATGCCGGGGCTCGGAAGTGAAGTAGTGACGTTTTGAAATGCAGACTTTGATGGAATGATCTGTGGGCATCATGTTGCGTTTGCAGAGCCCTTGATGTGGCTTAACAGTAGAAACCCCCCACAAGTGACCCCATTTTGGAAACTAGACCCTGAATGGAACTTATCTAGATGTGTGGTGAGCACTTTGAACCCCCAAGTGCTTCACAGAAGTTTATAATGCAGAGCCGTGAAAATAATAAATACTTTTTCTTTCCTCAAAAATAATTATTTAGCCCAGAATTTTTTATTTTCCCAAGGGTTACAGGAGAAATTGGACCGCTAAGGTTGTTGTCCAGTTTCTCCTGAGTACGCTGATACCCCATGTGTGGGGGTAAACCACTGTTTGGGCACACGTCGGGGCTCAGAAGGGAAGTAGTGACTTTTGAAATGCAGACTTTGATGAAATGGTCTGCGGGCGTCACGTTGCGTTTGCAGAGCCCGTGGTGTGCCTAAACAGTAGAAACCCCCCACAAGTGACCCCATTTTAGAAACTAGACCCCCCAAGAAACTTATCTAGATATGTGGTGAGCACTTTGAACCCCCAACGCAGAGCCGTGAAAATAAAAAATCATTTTTCTTTCCTCAAAAATGATGTTTTAGCAAGCATTTTTTTATTTTCACAAGGGTAACAGTAGAAATTGGACCCCAGTAATTGTTGCGCAGTTTATCCTGAGTATGCTGGTACCCCATATGTGGGGGTAAACCACTGTTTGGGCACACGTCGGGGCTCGGAAGTGAGGGAGCACCATTTGACTTTTTGAATACGAGATTGGCTGGAATCAATGGTGGCGCCAAGTTGCGTTTGGAGACCCCTGATGTGCCTAAACAGTGGTAACCCCTCAATTCTACCTCCAACACTAACCCCAACACACCCCTAACTCTAATCCCAACTGTAGCCATAACCCTAATCACAACCCTAACCACAACCCTAATTCCAACCCTAACCCTAAGGCTATGTGCCCACGTTGCGGATTCGTGTGAGATTTTTCAGCATCATTTTTGAAAAATCCACGGGTAAAAGGCACTGCGTTTTACCTGCGGATTTTCCGCGGATTTCCAGTGTTTTTTGTGCGGATTTCACCTGCGGATTCCTATTGAGGAACAGGTGTAAAACGCTGCGGAATCCGCACAAAGAATTGACATGCTGCGGAAAATACAACGCAGCGTTTCCGCGCGGTATTTTCCGCACCATGGGCACAGCGGATTTGGCTTTCCATGGTACTGTAAACCTGATGGAACACTGGTGCGAATCCGCAGCGGCCAATCCGCTGAGGATCTGCAGCCAAATCCGCACCGTGTGCACATGGCCTAATTCTAAAGGTACGTGCACACGCTGCGGAAAACGGGGCGGATTCGCAGCAGTTTCCCATGAGTTTACAGTTCAATGTAAACCTATGGGAAACAAAAATCGCTGTACACATGCTGCGGAAAAACTGCACGGAAACGCAGCGGTTTACATTCCGCAGCATGTCACTTCTTTCTGCGGATTCCGCAGTGGTTTTACAACTGCTCAAATAGAAAATCGCAGTTGTAAAACCGCAGTGAAATGCGCAGAAAAAACGCGGTAAATCCGCCATAAATCCGCAGCGGTTTAGCACTGCGGATTTATCAAATCCGCAGCGGAAAAATCCGCAGAGGACCAGAATACGTGTGCACATACCAAAACCCTAACCCTAGCCCTAACCCTAGCCCTAACCCTAGCCCTTACTCTACCCCTACCCCTAACCCTACCCCTAACCCTACCCCTAACCCTACCCCTAACCCTACCCCTAACCCTAACCCTATTCTAACATTAGTGGAAAAAATTTTTTTTTTACTTTTTTATTGTCCCAACCTATGGGGGTGACAAAGGGGGGGGGGGGTCATTTATAATTTTTTTTATTTTGATCACTGAGATATAATCTATCTCAGTGATCAAAATGTACTTTGGAACGAATCTGCCGGCCGGCAGATTCGGCGGGCGCACTGCGCATGCGCCCGCCATTTTGGAAGATGGCGGCACCCAGGGAGAAGATGGACGGACCCCGGCAGGATCGGTAAGTATGATAGGGTGGGGGGGAGCACGGGGGGGGATCGGAGCATGGGGGGGTGGATCGGAGCGCGGGAGGGGTGGAACGGAGCACGGGGGGTGCATTGGAGCATCTGGGGGTGGATCGGACTTCAGGGGGGGTGGATCGGACTGCAGGGGGGGTGGATCGGAGTTCGGGGGGGTGGTTGGAGCACGGGGGAGGGTGATTGGAGCACGGGGGGAGCGGACAAGAGCACAGGGGAGCGGAGCACAGGACGGAGGGGAGCCGGAGCAGTGTACCGGACAGATCGGAGGGCTGGGGGGGCGATCGGTGGGGTGGGGTGGGGGCACATTAGTGTTTCCAGCCATGGCCGATGATATTGCAGCATCGGCCATGGCTGGATTGTAATATTTCACCAGTTATAATAGGTGAAATATTACAAATCGCTCTGATTGGCAGTTTCACTTTCAACAGCCAATCAGAGCGATCGTAGCCACGGGGGGGTGAACCCCCCCTGGGCTAAACTACCACTCCCCCTGTCCCTGCAGATCGGGTGAAATGGGAGTTAACCCTTTCACCCGATCTGCAGGGACGCGATCTTTCCATGACGCCACATAGGCGTCATGGGTCGGATTGGCACCGACTTTCATGACGCCTACGTGGCGTCATGGGTCGGGAAGGGGTTAAAGCCGGAGGAGCAAGAGCAAGTTTTGGCTTACCTTGCTGACTCAACCTCTAGCTCTTTTGCCTCCTCTTCTGAAACTGGTAAATGTAAAAGCAGCGCGTCGTTAGTGGATGTTCACGGTCAGGGACAAGTCGCTTCCTTGTCCTCTTCAGCAAAAACAGCAACAGAGAAGGATGCAGCAGGCGACACAACGGGTTACTCCATGGAGCTCTTTACACATACCGTCCCTGGCTTAGAAAGTGAAACAGTTAACAGGCCATGCCCATTACAAGTTGAATCTGACATGGAGTGCACTGATGCACAGCCACAGCCAGACTACTATGCTGGTCCTTTGACTCAGACTACAACATTGCCCTCGCAGGGTACTGATCCAGAATCAGACCCTGATGAGACTATGGTGCCCCGTCACAACTGCTATACCACTGACTTACACGGTGACACAGACGAAGTTGCACACAAGCTAGAAGAGGAGGTTATAGATGACCCAGTTGTTGACCCCGATTGGCAGCCATTGGGGGAACAGGGTGCAGGCGGCAGTAGTTCTGAAGCGGAGGAGGAGGGGCCGCAGCAGGCTTCAACATCGCAACAGGTTCCATCTGCCGGGCCCGTATCTGGCCCAAAACGCGTGGCAAAGCCAAAACCTGTCGGAGGACAGCGTGGCCATCCGGTTAAAGCTCAGTCTGCAATGCCTGAAAAGGGATCCAATGCTAGAAAGAGTGCAGTCTGGCATTTTTTAAAACAACATCCAATTGATCAGCGCAAAGTCATCTGTCAAAAATGTTCAACTACCTTAAGCAGAGGTCAGAATCTGAAAAGTCTAAATACAAGTTGCATGCATAGACATTTAACCACCATGCATTTGCAAGCCTGGATTAACTACCAAACGTCCCTTAAGGTTGTAGCACCCTCGGCCAATGAAGCTAGTCAGCAACGCTACATCCCTTCCGTCAGTGTAAGGCCACCATTTTCCGCACCACCTGCAGTGTCTGTGCAGGTTTCTTTGCCAGGCCAAAGCAGTCAGGGTCAGGGAATCACCAGTTTCGTAGTAGGAAACACTGCATCTAGGGCACCGGCGGCAACAATACCGTCTCCAACCGTCTCTCAGTCTGCGATGTCCACCGGCACCCCCGCTAGTTCCACGATCTCCAGCTCTCCAGTCCAGCTCACCCTACATGAGACTCTGGTTAGAAAAAGGAAGTACTTAGCCTCGCATCCGCGTACACAGGGTTTGAACACCCACATAGCTAGACTAATCTCGTTAGAGATGATGCCCTACCGGTTAGTTGAAAGCGAAGCTTTCAAAGCCCTGATGGACTGCGCTGTACCACGCTACGAGCTACCCAGTCGACACTTCTTTTCGAGAAAAGCCATCCCAGCCCTCCACCAGCATGTTAAAGAGCGCATCGTCCATGCACTCAGGCAATCTGTGAGTACAAAGATGCACCTGACAACAGATGCATGGACCAGTAGGCATGGCCAGGGACGTTACGTGTCCATCACGGCACACTGGGTGAATGTGGTAGATGCAGGGTCCACAGGGGACAGCAATTTTGGGACAGTTCTGCCGAGCCCACGGTCTAGGAAACAGTTGGCTGTAGCCGTTCGCACCCCCTCCTCCTCCTCCTCGTCCTCCTGCAGAAGCGAGAGCTCGACCACAGACCGCATTCGCCCAACCACTCGATCCGCAGCTGCCACTGTTGCACACCAGTTGTCCCATTATGGGGCAGCTACTGGCAAGCATCAGCAGGCTGTATTGGCTATGAAGTGTTTGGGCGACAACAGACACACAGCAGAAGTTCTGTCCGAGTTCTTGCAGAAAGAAACGCAGTCGTGGCTGGGCACTGTAGATCTTGAGGCAGGCAAGGTAGTGAGTGATAACAGAAGGAATTTCATGGCTGCCATCTCCCTTTCCCAACTGAAACACATTCCTTGCCTGGCTCACACCTTAAACCTGGTGGTGCAGTGCTTCCTGAAAAGTTATCCGGGGTTATCCGACCTGCTCCTCAAAGTGCGCGGACTTTGCTCGCATATCCGCCGTTCGCCCGTACACTCCAGCCGTATGCAGACCTATCAGTGGTCTTTGAACCTTCCCCAGCATCGCCTAATCATAGACGTTGCAACAAGGTGGAACTCAACACTGCACATGCTTCAGAGACTGTGCGAACAGAGGCGTGCTGTTATGTATTTGTGGGAGGATACACATACATGGGCAGGCAGTAGGATGGCAGACATGGAGTTGTCAGGTGTGCAGTGGTCAAAGATACAAGACATGTGTCAAGTCCTTCAGTGTTTTGAGGAATGCACATGGCTGGTTAGTGCAGACAACGACATACTAAGCATGAGCATCTCCCTAATGCGTCTGCTGATGCAAAGTTTGGCGCACATAAAGGAGCAGGCGTCTGCAGCAGAGGAAGAGGAAAGCCTTGATGACAGTCAGCCATTGTCTGGTCAGGGCAGTGTACAGGACGAGGTAGCGGGCGAACAGGAGGAGGAGGACGAGGAGGATGATGGGGATGAGTATTTTTTTAATGAGGAAGCTTTTCCGGGGCCACTGGAAATTAGTGGCGTGGCAAGGCCGGGTTCTGGTTTTTTGACAAGTGACGTAGATTTGCCTGAAACAGCCCCTCAACCCAGCACAACCGCAGATTTGACAACTGGAACTTTGGCCCACATGGCGGATTATGCCTTACGTATCCTCAAAAGGGACACACGCATTACTAAAATGATGAACGATGACGATTACTGGTTGGCCTGCCTCCTTGATCCTCGCTATAAAGGCAAATTGCAAAATATTATGCCACATGAGAACTTGGAACTAATATTAGCAACCAAACAATCAACTCTTGTTGACCGTTTGCTTCAGGCATTCCCAGCACACAGCGCCCGTGATCGTTCTCACACGAGCTGCAGGGGGCAGCAGACCAGAGGTGTTAGAGGGGCAGAAATCAGAAGTGGCGTTGGACAGAGGGGTTTTCTGACCAGGTTGTGGAGTGATTTTGCTATGACCGCAGACAGGACTGGTACTGCAGCATCAATTCAAAGTGACAGGAGACAACATTTGTCCAGTATGGTTACTAACTATTTTTCATCCCTTATCGAAGTTCTCCCTCAACCGTCATTCCCATTTGATTACTGGGCATCCAAATTAGACACCTGGCCAGAATTGGCAGAATATGCATTGCAGGAGCTTTCTTGCCCGGCAGCTAGTGTCCTATCAGAAAGAGTATTCAGTGCTGCAGGTTCAATATTAACCGAAAAAAGGACTTGTCTGGCTACCCAAAATGTTGATGATCTAACCTTCATTAAAATGAACCACAACTGGATTTCGAATTCTTTTGCCCCACCTTGCCCGGCTGACACCTAGCTTTCCTATGAAAAAGTCTTGCTTGTGGACTACTCTGACTGACTTTTCCAATCGCGTAATTTGCAGCAGCTGATTGTCCAGCATATGACATGTTTACACCTCCCAAAATGGCCAAACTCCCCCCAAGGGGCCGTGGTCTCGCCACTTGGTGCAAGCACCCGTGAGAGTGCCGTTTGTCTGAAGAGGTGGGTGTGCCCGCTTTTGGTCGACGGCACTGCCACTGGGTCCCTCATAGTACAATAAAGTGTCTCTGGCGGTGGTGGTGCGCACCCAACGTCAGACACACTGTTGTAACATGAGGGGCCCTGGGCCTGTACCGCCGGCCACAAGAAAGTCCCCCCCAGCTCAAACATTGCTCTACCACTTGCACAATTATCCCTCACAGTTCCACCAATGTTTAGTCTATGCGCTGACATCATTCAATGCCTGGCACTGACAATACCATTGTGTTGACATGTATGATGGTACTTAGCATAGTCAGGGGCAGTGTCCTATATTTACACCAGTAAATAATTAGCGCCAAATTACTAGGTCTAAATTTCAGTAGAGGAGCCCACCCCTGTACCTAAGTATTCCACCCTTTTGTGTTTTGGTTTTGTTGTAATGCGAGACATTAACATCTATTTATTTTTTTGAAGTACTAACTGGCAGACACTCATTACAATCGGCCTCCGCTGACAACACCAATGCTGCCTGCGTACCCCTGCAAGAGAATTGCAAGTGCCTACAGCCAAATTTTGTTATGTTAGGCCTACTACGCCTGTCTGCAGTCCCTTCTTCCACTAGTCCTCCAGTGTCCTGTCTACTGCTGCCCGTGTACCCCTGGAACCAATTTAAAAGTGCCTACAGCCAAATTTTGTTATGTTAGGCCTACTACGCCTGTCTGCGGTCCCTCCTTCCACTAGTCCTCCAGTGACCTGTCCACTGCTGCCCGTGTACCCCTGGAACCAATTTTAAAGTGCCTACAGCCAAATTTTGTTATGTTAGGCCTACTACGCCTGTCTGCGGTCCCTCCTTCCACTAGTCCTCCAGTGTCCTGTCCACTGCTGCCCGTGTACCCCTGGAACCAATTTAAAAGTGCCTACAGCCAAATTTTGTTATGTTATGCCTACTACGCCTGTCTGCGGTCCCTCCTTCCACTAGTCTTCCACTGACCAGACCACTGCTGCCCGTGTACCCCTGGAACCAATTTTAAAGTGCCTACAGCCAAATTTTGTTATGTTAGGCCTACTACGCCTGTCTGCGGTCCCTCCTTCCACTAGTCCTCCAGTGTCCTGTCCACTGCTGCCCGTGTACCCCTGGAACCAATTTAAAAGTGCCTACAGCCAAATTTTGTTATGTTATGCCTACTACGCCTGTCTGCGGTCCCTCCTTCCACTAGTCCCCCACTGACCAGACCACTGCTGCCCGTGTACCCCTGGAACCAAATTTTAAAGTGCCTACAGCCAAATTTTGTTATGTTAGGCCTACTACGCCTGTCTGCAGTCCCTTCTTCCACTAGTCCTCCAGTGACCTGTCCACTGCTGCCCGTGTACCCCTGGAACAAATGTAAAAGTGCCTACAGCCAAATTTTGTTATGTTAGGCCTACTACGCCTGTCTGCGGTCCCTCCTTCCACTAGTCCTCCACTGACCAGACCACTGCTGCCCGTGTACCCCTGGAACCTATTTTAAATTGCATAGAGCATCCTGTGTCTGCCGCTCCTTGCTGTTCTCCTATAGTGAACAAAGCTGTGCCGCCGGTTTACTACTGTTGCCTATTTTGAACTGCATTTAGAATACTTACTGATTTGGGCCTACTCTCTGTGTCAGCCTCTCATTCCAGTTGTCCTCCACTGAACAAAACAATGCCCCCTGGTTAGTCCTGTTACCAATTTTGAACTGCATTTAGCCCACTTTATTCTTTGGGCCCATATCTGTTTCTCCCTCATCCTGCCCATTGCCCAGCCAGTGATAGATGAGTCTGCTGGTATATTGACCCATAATGCAACATTCCCCATGCATGCTACACTGCAAGATTGTGACCCTGCTGAAAGTCAGGTCCCCCTTCCCGCATACCATACCACCTTACACGGGGACAAAGAGGAAGGTGCAGATGAAGGTGCAGGTTCCTTCATCAGGTAGGGGGAGGAATACTCTTTGGCGACGTCACTGGCACAGGGCCCCTCATAGTACGCAAAAGTGTTGCTGCCGGTGGGAGGCGCCCCCGCCGTGCAAACACACTGCTGTACTTTGAGCGGCCCTGTGCCAGTGCCAATGCCAACGAGTGGGCCCCCCTGCTTGCTCAGGATCACAGCACTTGCAAAGTTGAAATACTTAACTCTCCCTGCTCCACTGCTATGACGTGGTCCAGATTTACTGGGCCCACTAATTACTTGAACCAGCCCTACCCCCCACAACTTTAACCAAATGACCCCCAATTTCAAATGCCTTACAATTATTATAAGCTAAATTAAGATTGACAAGCTTCAGTAACAAGAATGGATGTTTTTGCCATTAAAATGGGCTCTGTTCATGTTTTCCTGGCCTCTACTTACTGCCGACTATGCTCCCCCATTGACTTGCATAGGGTTTCGTGTTTCGGTCGATCCCCGACTTTTCGCGATAATCGGCCGATTCCACTCGACTCGACTTTTGAGATAGTCGGGTTTCGCAAAACCCAACTCGACTCTAAAAAGGTCAAGGTCGCTCAACCCTACTCGCGGGTATCTGTTGGCCGTCCAGATATAAAGCCGCGTGGCTGACGTTGTAGTGGTAGAAATGCAATGTGTTTTTCGTGTAAGAACCCCTAAAGCCCTCATAATCTACAAACCCCAATATAACAGTTTTTGGTATCTGGCCTAGGAAGAGGTTCTCGTGGTTCGTGATCCGTGTCCCTGCGGCGATGCTGTACACTTTCATGCATGTTCGGTCAATAGCGTACTTGGCTGTTGCGGATACGAGGGCCTGGCTGTGACTGATTTGGACAGCCGGAGATACCTGCATTCTGTTCACATAGAGAGACGCTTGCGAGATTTGCACCTTCAGCGGCTCGGTTTCTGCGGACATGAGGCAGAAAGCATCCTTATTTCTTGTTAACTTAACCTTAAGGTCAAGTCCATTCAATATTAACTTTGGTGATTAAATATATCCCCAAAAATGGGCCCCAAGAGGTCGACCGGCTTTGAGCGAGAAGTTGCATTGGCTCTTTTGATAAACCCTGCATTTGCGCCATCCAAGCGCCTGTCATTATGATCGCCCACAGTGTCTTTATAGAACAAACCGGCTGTAAATTGTGATGACAGCGTCTGCAAGCTGTAATTTAAAAGGGTCTCTATGTACGCTCTATAGCTGTAGAGATTTTCCGATTGTGAGATAAGTCAGTCTCCCAGAGTAATATCAACCTGGTTAAAAAGAGTAGCTAGAGGGTAGTTTATGAGCGCCACACGCGAGCCATCGGCGATAGCCGTATTATCTTGCTTGACGATGCGGCAATTTATATACAGCAGTGTGTTGTTCTGATCATAATAATAATCGCCGCTCCCAGATATGAAAAATTCCAACGGCCCATTGTCTGACAGCACCATGACTGGTTGTACTTCTACAAATAGAGATTTCTCTATACTTGTTGTCAGTGGTACGTCAAAAATATCCAGTTCAGATTTTGCACACTCTACAGAAGCGTCATGCAGGAAAGCCATGATAACTGATTAGAAGATGTCGTCCACAGAGCGTCTTACTCGTTTCTGACGGGGGTGTCTCTTGGTTGTAGTTTTATTCATGAGCATCAGCGGTAACGGCGGGCAAGCACGTCTCTTTCTTTTTTTTGCTTTTTTAGCGACATAAATTATCCCAGATCCGTCTTGCTGAGGTTGTGTATTTATCCTATTCATAAGGGCCGTTGAGGCACTAGTCCTTCGCGATGTTCCGGACAGCCATCGTAACATGTGGTTTTACTAATTCTAAGCCTTTTCTGAAAAGTGGTATGGTGCGGCGAAATAAGCCTTTAAATATCCTGGCCAGGCCAGAACCATACATGTACTCACTGCCGCTGAACCCCTCTAGCCCATGCCCCGACTGGGCAGTATAGTAGCGGGCATAAATAGCGGGATCTCCATACACCCTTTGAGACACCATTTTATCGTGTCAATACTGTCGCGGTCTAAAATGTAATTGCACAATACTTTTTCCGTACTTGAATTTAACCGGTGTGCCCTGGTCTGATAAGATAGAGATTGTCACAGAATCAAAATGCTTCTTGCATAAGGGCACGTAATCGGGTCTTGTGTACTGAAGGGTAATAATCTCACCGCTCTTGCCGGTTACCTGAGCGGTTCTCAGAAGTTGGACATAGCTGTCCCCCACAAACTGATGCTGTATTATATCTGAGTACACAAACAATGTATAAAATCCATCTTTTATATCTGCATAAATCTTCTTCCGCTCAACCGGGTTATGGCCTACAGAAGCCTCAATGTATGGTTGGAGGCCTAAAATGTGCACCAATTTGGGGTCGGGGGCAAAATGTATTGATGGTGAATCCAATAGGTTGACGCTCCTCTTCACATCATCATAACGTAACTTAAAACCATCGCTGGATATCTTCAAAATATCAATTCTCTCATTAATAGCGCGTATGAGGTCCGCGATTGTTGAATAAAACCCCGACTTTATGTAATATTCCTTTAGTACATCGCCATGTTTTCCTATATAGAAATTCCCGTCATTCTGTTCAAATGGGTACCATGTATGCGGATATTGAATTTCCGTTAGCGCAACTTCGTACGGGCATCCAAGATGAACCGGCTTAGATAATTTATTGGTATACTCTGCAATTGTGTTGTCCGGAAAAATGGCACTAGACGCGTTTGAAGCTACTGTGATAAAAAACGAACCAGCTTCCATGGTTATATATCTGTCAGCTCATAAGCCGAGATCCAACTATTGAATTTTTCGGGGTACCCCAGCCATTTGACAAAGCAGTGACTCACACCCCTGACACATTTTTTTCTCAAAAACTTTTCTACTCTGTAGACACGATTCTCATCCATAGGTATTTTTTGCAGCTCTTCCATATAAAATGACCCCTCTACAGCGTCACCAGCTAAATCACTAATTTTATGAAGAGGTTTATGAAATTTATTGGAGACGGCGGTAATTAAAAAAATCTCTTCGCTGTACGATTTTTTATAGCCCTTACAGAAGGTCCCTTTACAGCGGGAAATTCTGACATGATCTCCCATCTTTAAAGTCGGTTTAATAGGCCTATTAGTAATCGTAGAACTGTAAATATCGTGCCAGCTTTGCATCGCGTTTTACTCTGTCACAGCAGCGGGACTATAGCGTATCGTTCAGTGGTACGTATGACTGTAGCTATGCACCAAATCCGATAAAATATCAATACACCTAAAGGTATTATGCTGCGTAAGATAGCGCCACATACGAGTTTTTAATGTGCGATTAAAGCGCTCTACCATAGCGGCCTTTACGTCATTGTTGGTAAAAAAGTGGTGAATATTATGCATATTACATAGTTGCTTGAGTGGTGAATTTATAAATTATTTGCCGCGATCCGTCTGCAATTTCTTTGGTATGCGCTTATCATTTTGAAATATTAATTCGAACGATCTGGCTACACTCGCACCGGTCTTGTTTGATAAGGCCACGCACCATGCGTATCTCGATAGAGTATCAATCACCATCAGGATGTATTTGATATTATCATTTTCCCTAGAATAGTCAATTAAACTTACGAGATCCACCTGCCACTGCGCATCAATGTCCGAGACGTAAATTTTATTTGTCAAAAAGTGTTTTCTAGCAGGTTTGTGTAGCGTGTAGGTGTCTTGTTTATTCAACCAGTCAGTCACATCAGATTTCTTTATTCCACTGTCTCTTGTCTCTCTAAATAATTTGTCAATTCCGCTGAATGATCCGGGGGCCTCTGGCGTAAAATATTGTTTCTCTAATATGTGGTCATAGGAAATAGACGCCATGATTGAATAAAATGATTGTGTGTCGATAATCAACAACCACCTGCTTCATTCAGAAATTCAATTGTATAAAATATCAGGTTTTAATCCGGCTATATCATGCTTGAGTTAATACAAGCAATAATTGTCTGTATGGGTGTGTTCTGGGTGTTAACAGAAGGCGTGTGGCGGGGCGTAACTGGGTGTGTTTCTGGGTGTTAATAGTTGGCTTGTTTTCTGACAGTCAGAATATATACAGCTGCCTGTAGCAGTGGAGTACACCACACATCCACCAAAAGCCAGACCAGACTAACCGCAGAGCTATTCTAAATGTAAGTATATACAGAGTGCCGCATTATTCTATTTTGTCTTATTAGTCGCAAATGCTTAATTATATTTAACTATGCATCTCTAAAACCATAATTAAAGTTGTTATTTGTTTTAATAATTTAGTATTATATTGGTGGTTAGCGGCATTATTTGTTTTAATAATTTAACCGTATATTTATTATGACATAATTTGTGTAATACAATAGTTGATAGCTGTTAATACATCATGACTAGCCTATTCAGCGCTTGAGGTATTTAACCGTGTATAAAGACTTATTACATATGTTTTGCATGACATAGACATATTTATACAGTAGGCACAAATTTAGTTGTGCTGTATAATATAGTTTAACTGTATAACCAGTATTTATGGTGTAAAATTAACATAGAAAGACTTATCCGTATTACATATGTTTTGCTTAGTATAAACATATTTATGCAACAAATGTATTTGTTACGGTATATAAAATGTATTTGTCTGTGGTGTAAAATTAATATAGATTGCACAAAAAATTTACACAGTTAATTTATTTTAGATGGAATCCCAAAATTTTTCGGCTTTTTCTGACCTAGTTGAGGATTCGCTATTAGGTATGTTTCAAGCTTTATAGAAATACAGCTGTTAGTGTGCCATTCTAAGTAAGGGCTGTTTTGTATAATATTTTTATATTGTTTTATTCTTTCTTGTTTAAGATGAACTTATGAGGGACATCCCCGATGATTATTTTTTAAACGCCTGCTCTGGAGTGTGATACACCTGGAGCTGAGTATAGTAACACTAATGAAGCTGACGCAGCGGTATGGGATTTGGCGCAAGACATCATAGGTGCGTTGTGTGTCTGTGTGTGTGTGTGTGTATATATATATCTTTTAAGTATTTAGACGTGTAAACATATATTAATTCTTTACAGATGTCGACCTGAATATCTGTTAAGTATTTAGACATGTAAATATATATTGATTCTTTACAGATGTCGACCTGATTCCAGAACCAATTACCTCGGAACACAATCAGATGTCTGCTGAAGACCTGTTGTACTAGACCCCCACACCGAGAAACAGCCCTGTTTCTAGAGCCCCTAAAAAAACGCGAGGGCCTGCGAGCAAGAAAGGAAAAGGTAGCAATCATATGAAAACGTGTTTTTGCACAACCGCTCTGAGAAAATCCCCCTCGCCTCTACTAAGTCCTATATCTTTATTTAGAGCTTGTAAAGTGAAGCCTAGGAGAATTGTATACACAAAAGAGAATATACCGCTGCTAATGGAGAACCTCACAGAAGCTCCAGAAGCCACAACGGCAATCATCCACCCCACATCGCTAGCCCGTAAGTGTATATTTTGATATACATGCACAGTCTCTGTACAATCAATGATACACGTGCTTCTCCAATGAGATCCTGGTCCCACACATATCTGACACATGTATAATCTTTCCAGCAGCTAAACGCAAAGTCGTGAGAAAAACGCCACCAGCACCTCTACAGCCACTACAGCTCTCGGAGAATGGCGCAGCACCAGTGTGGACGGCAATACAGTCGCCTAATGGAGCTGTTAGAACACCCCTGGTATCACCGATCTGTGTGGTGCAGGGTGCAGAAAACCTGGTGTCAGCGGACCAGCGTGAAATACCCCATTCAAGTGGTGGCCAGCCATCAACCAGCTGTGTGAATGACCCAACGCTACTATACCCAGAAGTGATAGAGGCACCCCAAAAACATAAGCGAAAAACAAAACATATTACAGAGCCAGCAAGCACATCCAGCGCCGTGAGTGCCACAGCCACGATGACTCATGAAGAGCTTGATCGCGCGAATGATCAGCTCGCTGATGGTAAGCAATCAGCCGTAGAACTGCTCATTATACGTATGGCCCACACTATGCCGCCGCCAGCAGCATATCTAACTGTACCTGCTAATTCCTCTGGTGCCGGCCCCTCAGGAGCCTCTAGTGTGGATGGCATATCTCATGTCTGTGTATCTAACTCTGTTAATGTTAAGAAACGGTTAAAGAGGTCATTACCAGCGGATGTTAAGGTGTGTAAAAAGCCAAGGATTCATGCAGCGGTGTCAGTACCGACTAACGATACAGAATCTGTATCTGCGGCATCTACAAATCTGCTGCATGAATCCATCGGTTGGGGCCTCGCTGAAATGCCTGTGTTTCAGGAACAGTTCACCCGCTACTTACGCTACAAACTCTGGGTCCCCAAAATAATGTTTTTTTGTGATACTTTTTAAAAATTATTATCAACACTAACCCCAACACATGCTAATAAGGTCGAACTATATGCACTCCGGAATCTGCAGCTCGATGGCGAGATAACAGCTACAGATACCCAATTATGACTGAATATGGTCGGCTACGGCATGCATAAACCACCTAAACCAACACCACCCAGGTATAATAGGGCTAGAGTTATAAAGAGGGCTATAAAATTGTGGGTCAGCGCTAGACGCGCACTATGCGCTAGGAGGCGTCGTGGGGGCATGTGTCCTGCAATACCTCTACAGACTCCCCAGTTGTCGTCACAAGTGTCTGAACAGCA
The DNA here is from genome assembly GCF_032444005.1 of Ranitomeya imitator. NCBI lineage: Eukaryota > Metazoa > Chordata > Amphibia > Anura > Dendrobatidae > Ranitomeya > Ranitomeya imitator. Next base: position 270,889,668 of record NC_091287.1, on the reverse strand, counting down.
TTCACATAGCTGAGACAACTCTGCAAATGCCATGCATGCATCTACACAAAATTCACAAGCCACAGACGCTGGCGCTGTCGCTGTTGGTAATGTGCAGAGCCCCGATCATACAGTATTTTTACAACACATCCATCATTATCAAAGGGCCCTCCGCAATTTCAATGGGCATATACATACAGATCATTTTAGATTTGTAAATTTGGAGCGTGCACGATCATTTGTAGAGGGCATGAATATTGTTCATGACAGCATTCAGTCATTACTGGATAGAATCATCAGGGACATTGAACCTGGAGACTTTGTACAGTTAAGGCTTGAAGGTGGTGATACTTTAGACCCTATTTTCACTACAAAACAAACCCATGAATATTTTAATTCCGAATCTTTTTTAAATGCCATTGCCAGCACACTTCAAAGTAACGCTGAATGCATATCATCTAATTCGCTAAAGCTAGTCGTCACCATCATTAAAAACCAATGCGGTGGTGTAAAAAGGCGCTTGAAATCTATAGCGAGCAGTCAGGTCATTAAACAAAAAGGCGATGGCAGTATGATTTTAACAATTACACGACAAATCTGTGTTTAGCTGCTAGTGTGTGTTAGGAGTCGAGTTTCCTCTGCTGCACAGGAGGAATCTCGATCCGTGTCTGCTGCAGTCTCCCATTCTGCATCGGCCGCAGTGGGGTCTGCTCAGCGGAGGCGTCGCTCCCAGCGTCTTGCTGGGACTGATTCTGTGCAGAGGGTTACTACTGCCTTTTCTGGCTCTCCTGTTGTACCCTGCACTGATCTGCGGCGAGCAGGCTTCTCTGGGACTAAGTCCTTATTTTCACACACTGAGCATGCCCAGGGCAAGATCTCCCATTGGAGATCAAGGGTCACATGCTCAGGTGCTGCAGCACATTCCATTGGTCCTCCAGGAAGGTCCTGAAAGGGCAAAACTTCGGTAGCAGCTTCCTGTGCTGCAACTATATAAACTGCGCATGACCGCACAGCCATGCGCTTGTATTGTCTTGATAATATGTGTGTGTGTTGTGAGTAGTGTTGAGCATTCCGATACCGCAAGTATCGGGTATCGGCCGATATTTGCGGTATCGGAATTCCGATACCGAATTCCGATACTTCCCGCGTATCGGATACCGGAATCGGAAGTTCCCAGAATTCAAACTGAACGCAGCAGCCAATGAGGAATGATTGGAAGTGTGGGCACATCCTGTTTAGCATGGTGGGCATGTAAGTACTGGCAAGGCTGTGATTGGCTGCTGAAATGATGTCACTCTGCACTATAAAAAACGCTGCCGCCATTTTGCGCTCACTCTGCTGTGATTTCAGTTAGGGACAGGACGCTGTGTTCTAACTGAGGGCCAGTTGAGCTAGCTAATTGCTTTATTTTCCTTTCCAAAGGCTAATTTAGCAAAACGCTGTGTGTTCTTCACTGTTCACCTTGCTCTTGCCTTGCAGCGCTGTTTTAACAGCGTTCTGCAAGGTCTCTGTGTGTGTGTGTGTGTGCAGCTCACTCTGTAGTCTGTGTGCAGCCATATACCCGGTTGTATTCAGCTCAGGGGGGGTTCACACTGCCTCACACAGTTGTCCTTTTTTGCTCATAGTGCAGCCTGCTGCACATTTTTTCTCAAATTTCCTATTAGTGTTTTTCCACCAGTCTCCAGCTAAATTGTGGAAAAACACTACATAGGATAACCTAGAGGGGGGTTTTTGGGCCTTGCAGCGCCGTTTACGGCTGTCTGCACGGTCTCCATGTGAGCCCAGCTCGCCCTGTAGTCTGTGTGCAGCCATAGCCGGTTGGATTCGGCTCAGGGTTCGTTACTGGCTCATACCTTGAGAAAAATTTTCCTTTTTTTCAAATAGTGCAGCCTGTTTAAAAATTAAAAAAAAAATTCCCTATTAGTGTTTTTCCACCCGTCTCCAGCTAAATTGTGGAAAAACACTACATAGGATAACCTAGAGGGGGGTTTTTGGGCCTTGCAGCGCCGTTTACGGCTGTCTGCACGGTCTCCGTGTGAGCCCAGCTCGCCCTGTAGTCTGTGTGCAGCCATAGCCGGTTGGATTCAGCTCAGGGTTCGTTACTGGCTCATACCTTGAGAAAAATTTTCCTTTTTTTCAAATAGTGCAGCCTGTTTAAAAATTTTAAAAAAAATTCCCTATTAGTGTTTTTCCACCCGTCTCCAGCTAAATTGTGGAAAAACACTACATAGGATAACCTAGAGGGGGGTTTTTGGGCCTTGCAGCGCCGTTTACGGCTGTATGCACGGTCTCCGTGTGAGCCCAGCTCGCCCTGTAGTCTGTGTGCAGCCATAGCCGGTTGGATTCAGCTCAGGGTTCGTTACTGGCTCATTTCTTGAGAAAAATTTTCCTTTTTTTCAAATAGTGCAGCCTGTTTAAAATTTAAAAAAAAAAATTCCTATTAGTGTTTTTCCACCCGTCTCCAGCTAAATAGTGGAAAAACACTACATAGGATAACCTAGAGGGGGTTTATTGGGCCTTGCAGCGCCGTTTACGGCTCTCTGCACGGTCTCTGTGTGAGCGCAGCTCGCCCTGTAGTCTGTGTGCAGCTATAGCCGGTTGGATTCAGCTCAGGGTGCGCTACTGCCTCATACCTTGAAAAACAATTTCCTTTTTTTCAAATAGTGCAGCCTGTTTAAAATTTAAAAAAAAAAATTCCTATTAGTGTCTTTCCACCCGTCTCCAGCTAAATAGTGGAAAAACACTACATAGGATAACCTAGAGGAGGGTTTTTTGGCCTTGCAGCGCCGTTTACGGCTGTCTGCACGGTCTCCGTGTGATTTAAACTAGCTCTGTAGCCCGATCTGCACAAAAAAAAAAGTAAAGTTCACCAAACACAACTTAACACTTGTGTAGGCCACATTTGAAAAATAATAAAGTTTAGTCCACACTTTACAACATTAGTGTTTCTTACACCTGTTAGGAGGAGCATTTCAGGAATAAGCACACTAAGGCCTTAGTACTTTTCTGCTTATCTTTATCTGTCAACCAAGATGAAGAGGGCAGGGAGTAAGGCACGTGGGCGTGGGCGCGGAGCAGGGAGAGGAGCAGGGAGAGGACGTGGTGATTCTGTGCCTGCTGCGGGCGCCGGTGACTCGTCGTCACTCAGTTTCAGCAGGGAACAGTCCTTCATGCGCAGCTTTGTCGGAGAGCGCCGTGCACCGCTGCTGCGTGAAGACCAAATTGAAGCCGTTGTCGGGTGGATGGCAGCTAATGCCTCGGCATCGACTTCAGTTAGTGCCACATCCTCTCAGGCACAGAGCACTGGAGAGCAGCCATCTGTCTCTTCACCACCTGCCAAATTGGCCAGGCAGTCAGAGAGCCCAGGACAGGAGCCGTCTCTACTTCTGTTCTCTGAATCTCTTGGCTTGGAAACAGGGGGCCAGCCAAGCAGCATTGGAGAAATGGAAGAAGAGGCAGTGTGCAGTGATGCCCAACAGCTTTTTCTCTCTGACTCTGAAGAGGCAGGTGGGCCAGTGCCTCCGTTGACCACAGCGCAGTACGCATCTGATGATGAAACTCAGGTGCCGCTTTCTGATGCGTACTGTGCTGCCGAGACTACCCAGGAGGAGCAGTTAGTGGCAGAGGGTAGTGGAGATGATGAGGTCCTTGACCCATCGTGGCGTGAGGAACAGGAAGGTGGTGGGAGCAGCTCTGAGGAAGAGCTTCCCCTTACGGGCCAAAGAGGGAGAGGGAGGGGGAAGACTGCGGAGCCTGTAGCCTCCACTTTGGCACCCGTTAGGAGCCTGTCTCTTTCCAAAGCCAAAAAGGGCGCTCCCAAGACTTGCAGTGCCTGGTCCTTTTTGACACAGTTGCAGATGACATTTGTTTTGTCAAATGCAAGCTGTGTCATCAGAAAGTAAAAAGAGGGAAAAATGTCAGCAACCTCAATACCACAAAAATGTGGAAACATGTGCAGACCAGGCACGCGGTGGATTTACAGAAACAGACTGAAGATGTAGGCCAACCAACAGCGGCAGCTACCACCTCTTCAGCTCGTGTTGCCTCTTCCTTCAGCTCACGCACAGCTGGTTTGGCTTCCTCCCAGGATCGCCATGGAAGAACCTCTGGCACTGTTGTCCAGAGACCTTGTGTAATTCCACCCACAGCACCACCTTCCCAGTCATCCTCACACTCCCAGTCTACTCTACAGCCATCGGTAGTACAGGCATGGGAGAAAAGGCGGGCATTCTCGGCCAACCACCCCCGAGCACAGGCTCTGAATGCAGGCATTGCCAAACTGTTGTCCCTGGAAATGCTCTCGTTCAGGCTGGTGGAGACTGACAGCTTCCGTGACTTGATGGCATTGGCAGTCCCACAGTACAAGGTGCCCAGCCGCTTTTACTTCAGCAGGCAGGCTGTCCCTGCCCTGCACAGGCATGTTGAGGCAAACATAAAACATGCGCTACTGAACGCCGTCAGTAGCAAGGTCCACCTCACCACCGATGCGTGGACCAGTCAGCATGGACAGGGGCGATACGTTTCCCTCACTGCCCATTGGGTTAATGTTGTTGAGCCAGGTACAGATCGTGCGAGTGGCGCAGGACGTGTCCTGCCCACTCCAAGGATTGCAGGAATCCAGTCTGTACGCATCGACTCCTCCTCTTACACCAGTTCCTCAGATTCCTCTCTGCAGGATCCGTCACAGTCCACCTCCACATGGACCCGTGAACGTTTACCTATGACCGACATGAGCACAGCCGTGGCCAAACGTCAGCAGGCCGTCTTGAAACTAGTTTCATTGGGGCATCGAAGCCACACAGCGCAGGAGCTCTGGAATGCCATCAAGCAGGAGAGCGATGTGTGGTTACTGCCAGCGAATCTCCAGCCAGGCATGGTAGTGTGTGACAATGGCCGAAATCTGGTGGCAGCTTTGGCCCTTGGCAACCTCACTCACATCCCATGTCTGGCACATGTGCTCAATTTGGTTGTGCAGAGTTTTCTGAGGGACTATCCGGATCTTGATGCCCTGCTGCACAAGGTCCGCCTAGAGTGTGCTCACTTGCGGCGTTCCAGCTTGGCCAGATCCCGCATTGCTGCTCTGCAGCGCCGATTCCGCCTTCCGGAACACCGCATCATATGTGACCTACCTACCCGGTGGAATTCCACGTTACATATGTTGGAGCGGTTGTGTGGCAGCAGCAAGCAGTTATGGAGTACCAGCTGCATCAGGCGCAAAGAAGTCGCAGTCAGCGCCGATCAGACTTCACAACCACAGAGTGGGCCACTATGAAGGACGTCTGCCAGGTTTTGCGTCCTTTTGATTATTCCACGCGGATGGCAAGTGCAGATGATGCACTAGTCAGCATGACTGTCCCCCTTATCTGCCTGCTTCAGCAAACTTTGCAAGGGTTAAGGGATGATGTTGTGGAAGAGGTGGAGGATGAGGAGTCACCTTTTCCATCAGCTTCTGGAGAGTCAGCACCACGTGGTTCCTCACAAAGGGGTACGCAGGGGCCAATTTGTGAGGAGGATGAGAAGGAGTCAATGGAGGAGGAAGAGCTCTGTCCAGAGGAGGGAGCGACACAATTGTCCAGTGGTCAGTGTGTACAGCGAGGGTGGGGTGATGACGAGTGGGCAGAGATCATGTCTCAAGCAGGGGACAGCGTTTCTGGGCCAGTTGGCACTCTGCAGCACATGGTGGATTTCATGCTGCAGTGCCTGAGAAACGACCGCCGCATCGACCACATTCTCAACATGCCTGATTATTGGGTGTTCACCCTCCTCGATCCTCGCTACCGGGACAACGTCCAAAACCTCATCCCAGCGTTGACCCGGGAGCGTAAATTGCGGGAGTACCACGACACACTGGTGAATTCCATCATCTTCTCCTGTCCAACTGAGAGGAGTGCTGCTAGTGCTTTACAAAGCAGCTCAGTGCGTCGAGGCAGTGGGGGAGGCTCTGCCCAAAGAGGGAGCAGAAGCAGTGCCTCTGCCCAAGGCAAGCCCAGTATGGCACAACTCTGGCACACTTTTGTGTGCCCGCCCCAAATGTCTACACCATCACCGGCGGCTCCAGTCAGCAGGAGGCAACGGTTCCGTCAGATGGTGACAGACTACATGGCTTGCCCTCTTACTGTACTCCCAGACGGCTGTTCCCCGTTCAAGTTTTGGGTCTCTAAGCTGGATACATGGCCAGAGCTAAGCCAGTATGCATTGGAGGTGCTGGCTTGCCCTGCGGCTAGTGTCTTATCGGAACGTGTCTAACAGACCGTCGCATGCGACTGTCCTCCGATAACGTTGACCGGTTTACTTTCCTGAAAATGAACCAGGCCTGTATCTCGCAGGAATTTGCCACTCCTCTGCCTGATTAAGTAATTGGGTGTCATCCAGGTCTCCTGCTGTGTTCATCTTTCTACCACCTGAACTGCTATTCCTGGGCTCCAACACCGCCAGTTGCGGCTCAAAAGTGCAGGCTGCACAGTAAAAACATACGACCCAGTGTTATTGGGTTTCAGTAACGTCAGCTGATCCCCAGCTGTGTAGCCGGCAATGTGTCCTGCGACCGCCACGCTGGCACAACAACCTAAATGTAAGGGAACCTGTCCCCCCCCCCCTGTCGATTGTTACTGAAAGAGCCATCTTGTGCAGCAGTAATGCTGCACAAGGAAAAGGTAGCTCTTTTGGTTTAGCTCCTTGCACACGCAGAACTTAACACTTATAAAATGTGTTCACTGATACCGTTATACCGTCCCGGAGCTGGGACTTTCCTTCGTAATGTGACGCAGCACAGCCGTCATTCCTACCCCTTGGTGCCATGCGCTGCCTCCTCAGCGTTGTTTTAAGCTGTCACGGAGCCTGCGCTGTTCTGTTATCCCTTGGGCATGCCCTATTTGCGCTGCCTGTCTTCTGACTTAATTTGGTGTCAGGCTGGCTGCGCCTGTGCGGCCGCGCTGCCCGAGATCCCGCCTCACAGTGTCTTCTGATTGAGTCACACTGCGGGCCTGGGATCCATGGGCATGCGCAGTGCATATACTAGCCTCTCACTCCCCTTCTTCACGCTTCTTCAGACTAGGCGGCGTCAGCTGATCCCTAATAGCATGCCACGGCCGTGACGCCGCACAGTCTGAAGAAGCAGGAAGGAGGTGAGTGAGAGGCGATGATATGCACTGCGCATGCCCATGGATCCAAGGCCCGCAGTGGGATTACGTTAGACGAGACTGCGAGGTGGGATCTGGAGCAGCGTGGACGCACAGGCACTGCCAGCCTGACACCAAATTATGTCAGAAGACAGGCAGCGCTAATTGGGCATGGCCAAGGGCTAACAGAACAGCGCAGGCTCCGTGACAGCTTAAAAACAACGCTGAGGAGGCAGCGCACGGCACCAAGGGGATAGGAATGACAGCTGTGCTGTGTCCCATTACGAAGGAAATTTGCACCTCCGGGACGGTTGAACGGTATAAGGGGACACATTTTTAGTGTTTACTTCAGTGTTTGCAAGGAGCATAATTAAAAGAGCAACCTTTTCCTTTTGCATCCTTAGTGCTGCACAAGATGGCTCTTTCAGCTACAACCGTCTGGGGGGTGTGTTAAAGGTTCCCTTTCAACTTGCTCCAATCAGGCTTCGGCCTACACTCTTTTCCTCTGCTCCTCCTGCTGACCCTGGGCTCTAACACCGCCAGTTGGTGCCTGGAAGTGCTGTGTGCACAGTTAACAGTCGCTCCTCTGTTATTGGGGTTCAGTAACGTCAGCTGATCCCCAGCTGTGTGTGCGGCAATACCTCCAATCTGCTCCTCCTGCTGTCCCTGGGCTCCAACACCGCCAGTTGGTGCCTGGAAGTGCTGTGTGCACAGTTAACAGTCGCTCCTCTGTTATTGGGGTTCAGTAACGTCAGCTGATCCCCAGCTGTGTGTGCGGCAATACCTCCAATCTGCTCCTCCTGCTGTCCCTGGGCTCTAACACCGCCAGTTGGTGCCTGGAAGTGCTGTCTGCACAGTCAACAGTCGCTCCTCTGTTATTGGGGTTCAGTAACGTCAGCTGATCCCCAGCTGTGTATCCGGCAACGTGTCATGCGACCGCCACGCTGGCACACCTAAAATGTAAGGGGACCTGTCCCCCCCCCCCCTAGGCGTTTGTTACTGAAAGAGCCACCATGTGCAGCACTAATACTGCACAAGGGAAAGGTCGCTCTTGAAATTATGCTCCTTGCAAACGCTGAACTACACACTCATGTAATGTGTCCCCTCACACCGTCCAACCGTCCCGGAGGTTGGACTTTCCTTTGTAATGTGACGCAGCACAGCCGTCATTGCTACCCCCTTGCCACCGTGCGCTGGCTCCTTAGCGTTGTTTGATTCCGTCATGGACCCTGCGCTGTTATGTTATCCCTTGGCCATTAACAGTTTGCGCTGCCCGTCCTCTGACATCATTTGTTGTCGTCTTGGCTGCGCCTGTGCGTCCACGCTGCCCGAAATCCCACCTCGCAGTGTCGTCTAATGTGATCCCACAGTGGGCCTGGTATCCATGGCAATGCGCAGTGCATATACTAGCCTCTCACTCCCCTTCTTCACGCTTCTTCAGACTAGGCGGCGTCAGCTGATCCCTAATAGCATGCCACGGCCGTGACGCCGCACAGTCTGAAGAAGCAGGAAGGAGGTGAGTGAGAGGCGATGATATGCACTGCGCATGCCCATGGATCCCTGGCCCGCAGTGGGACTACATTAGATGACACTGCAAGGTTGGATCTCGGGCAGCTTGGACGCACAGGCACTGCCAGCCTGACACCTACATGATGTCAGAAGACGGGCACCGCTAACTGTGCATGGCCAAGGGATAACATTACAGCGCGGGCTCCGTGACAGAACCAAACAACGTTGAGGAGGTGGCGCTCGGCACCAAGGGGGTTGGAATGACGGCTCTGCTGTGTCACATTACAAAGGAAAGTCCCACTTCCGGGACGGTTTGACAGTGTGAGGGGACACATTATATGAGTGTGTACTTCAGCGTTTGCAAGGAGCATAATTTTCGGAGCCACCATTTTCCATGTGCAGTATTACTGCTGTACAAGATGGCTCTTTCAGCAACAAATGCCTGGGGGGGGGGTAAAGGTTCCCTTTCAACTTGCTCCACTGCAGGCTTCGGCCTACACTCTGCTCCTCTTTGATTCCCTGGGTTTCAACACTGTCAGTTGCCACCTGGAAGTGTTGTCTACACAGAAAAAACACTAGGTGATGTGTCAGTGGGGTTCAGCACCGCCAGCTGTTCCCCTGCTGTGTAGTCGGCAACGTGTCCAGCACAAGCCACGCTGGCACAACAGAACAAAAGCTGCCACCAGTGCAGGCTTCGGCCTACACTCTGCTCCTCTCCTCCTCCTGCTGACCCTGGGCTTAAACACCGCTAGTTTTTGCCCGGAAGTGCTAGCTGCACAGAGAAAAATACCAGCCAATGTGTTAGTGGGGTTCAGCAATGCCAGCTGTTCCCCTGCTGTGTAGCCGGCAACGTGACATGCAAACGCCACGCAGGCACATGAACTGAAATTAAAGGGAACCTGGCCCCACCCCCCCAGGTGTTTCTATGTATAACAGCCACCTAGTACAGCAGTACTGCTGCATTTGTACAAGGTGGCTGTTTTTTTATCCTTGCCCACGTAGAATTAAACACGTAAAATATGTGTCTCATTACAGACCATTACAATGTCCCTGAGGTGTGACTTTCCTTTTTAATGACACGCACCACCCCCCTTGGTAGCGCTGCCCGTCTTCTGACATCATTGGTTGGCTGCCTGTGCCTGTGCGTCCGCCCTGCCCGACACAACGCCCCTCGTTGTCTCATATATTTTGACTGCGAGGGTGTGATTGATGGGCACGAGCAGTGCATTTGTTCGCCTGTCTTCACTCCCCTCCTTCCGCCTTCTTCAGACTGTGCGGCCTCATGGCCGTGGCAGGCAATAAGGGATCAGCTGAGGCCGCCCAGTCTGAAGCAGGTGTAAGGACATATGTGAGCGGCGAACATATTTACTGCACAAGGCCACAAATCCCAGCACCGCAGTGTGACTTTATGAAAAGGCACTGTGGGTCTGGGATTTATGGCCATCGTTAACCGCACCGGCCAACATGAAATGAGGTCATAAGACGGCCTGCACTAACAGGGTATTGCCAAGGGATAACACAAGAGCGCACTCTCCTGTACTGCAAATAACAACGGTAAGGAGTCTGCGCCCAGCACCTAGGTGTAAATTTTGACACCTGTGCTGCGTCTTCTTCAAAAGAAAAGTCACGCCTCCACTACTGTTTGACAGTATAATGGGCTAAATATTGTACGTGTTTTATTCAGCGTGTGCAAGGAGCAAAATGAAGAGAGCAACCTTAGACTTGTGCAGCATTAATGCTGTTCAAGGTGTTGCTCTTGTACCTTGCAACACCTGAGGGGGGGTTAAAGGTTTCCTTTGAAATTGGTTCAACTAGGCTTTGGCCTACACTCTGCTCCTCTCCTCCTCCTGTTGACCCTGGGCTCTAACACCTCCAGTTTTTGCCCGTACGTGCTAGCTGCACAGAGAAAACACCAGCCAATGTGTTAGTGGGGTTCAGCACCGCCAGCTGTTCCCCAGCTGTGTAGCCGGCAACGTGACCTGCAAGCGCCACGCAGGCACAACAGAACAAAAGCTGCCACCAGTGCAGGCTTCGGCCTACACTCTGCTCCTCTCCTCCTCCTGCTGACCCTGGGCTCTAACACCGCTAGTTTTTGCCCGGAAATGCGAGCTTCACAGAGAAAAACACCAGCCAATGTGTTAGTGGGGTTCAGCACCGCCAGCTGTTCCCCTGCTGTGTAGCCGGCATCGTATCCAGCACAAGCCATCCTGGCACAACCGACCAAAAGCTGCCACCAGTGCAGGCTTCGGCCTACACTTTGCTTCTCTCCTCCTCCTGCTGACCCTGCGCTCTAACACAGCTAGTTTTTGCCCGGAAATGCGAGCTTCACAGAGAAAAACAACAGCCAATGTGTTAGTAGGGTTCAGCACCGCCAGCTGTTCCCCTGCTGTGTAGCTGGCAACGTGTCCTGCAAATGCCACGCAGGCACATGAACTGAAATTGAAGGAAGCCTGCCCCCCACCCCCAGGTGTTTCTATGTATAACAGCCACCTTGTACAGCAGTACTGCTGCATTTGTACTAGGTGGCTGACTTTTTCTCCTTGCCCACGTGGAACTCAACACGTACAAAATGTGTCTCATTGAGACCATTAAACTGTCCCTGAGGTGTGACTTTCCTTTCTAATGATACGCAGCACCACCCTTGGTAGCGCTGCCCGTCTTCTGACATCATTGGTTGGCTGCCTGTGCCTGTCCGTCCGCCTTGCCCAACACAACGCCCCTAGTTGTCTCATATATTTTGGCTGCGAGGGTGTTATTGATGGGCATGTGCAGTGCATATGTTCGCCTGTCTTAACTCATCTCCTTCCGCCTTCTTCAGACTGTGCGGCCTCATGGCCGCGGCATGCGATAAGGGATCAGATGAGGCCGCCCAGTCTGAAGTAGGTGTAAGGACATGTGTGAGCGGCAAACATATTAACTGCACAAGGGCACGAATCCCAGCCACGCAGTGTGATTTTTTCCAAACACACTGTGGGTCTGGGATTCATGTCCACCGCTAACCGCATCGGCCAACATGAAATGAGGTCAGAAGACAGGAAGCGCTCACAGCGCATGGCCAAGGGATAACAAGAGCGCAGACTCCTGTACAGCAAATAACAACGCTCAGGAAGCTGCGCCCATGCACCAAGGTGTTATTTTCGACACCTGTGCTGCTTTTCTTTAAAAAGACAAGTCACGCCTCCACTACTGTTTTACAGTAGAATGGGCTAAATAGTGTACGTGTTTTATTCAGCGTGTGCAAGGAGCAAAATTAATAGAGCAACCTTTTACTTGTGCAGCATTAATGCTGCACGAGGTGTGGCTCTTGTACCTTGCAACACCTGAGGGGGGTTAAAGGTTACCTTTGAAATTGGTTCAACTAAGCTTCGGCCTACACTCTGCTCTTCTTCTCCTCCTGCTGACCCTGGGCTATAACACCGCCAGTTTTTGCCCGGACGTGCTAGCTGCACAGAGACAAACACCAGCCAATGTGTTAGTGGGGTTCAGCACCGCCAGCTGTTCCCCAGCTGTGTAGCCGGCAACGTGACCTGCAAACGCCACGCAGGCACAACAGAAGAAAAGCTGCCACCAGTGCAGGCTTCGGCCTACACTCTGCTCCTCTCCTCCTCCTGCTGACCCTGAGCTCATAACACCGCCAGTTTTAGCCTGGAAGTGCTAGCTGCACAGAGAAAAACACCAGCCAATGTGTTTGTGGGGTTCAGCACCGCCAGCTGTTCCCCAGCTGTGTAGCCGGCAACGTGACCTGCAAACGCCACGCAGGCACAACAGAACAAAAGCTGCCACCAGTGCAGGCTTCGGCCTACACTCTGCTCCTCTGCTCCTCCTGCTGACCCTGGGCTCATAACACCGCCAGTTTTAGCCTGGAAGTGCTAGCTGCACAGAGAAAAACACCAGCCAATGTGTCAGTGGGGTTCAGCACCGCCAGCTGTTCCCCAGCTGTGTAGCCGGCAACGTGCCCTGCAAACGCCATGCAGGCACATGAACTGAAATTGAAGGGAGCCTGCCCCCCACCCCCAGGTGTTTCTATGTATAACAGCCACCTTGTTCAGCAGTACTGCTGCATTTGTACAAGGTGGCTGACTTTTTCTCCTTGCCCACGTGCAACTCAACACGTACAAAATGTGTCTCATTGAGACCATTCCACTGTCCCTGAGGTGTGACTTTCCTTTGTAATGATACGCAGCACCCCCCTTGGTAGCGCTTCCCGTCTTTTGACATCATGGTTAGATGGCTGCGCCTGTGCATCCGCCCTGCGTGAAACAACGCCCCTCGTTGTCTTATTTATTTTGTCAGCGAGGGTGTGGTTTATGGGCACGAGCAGTGCATATGTTCGCCTGTCGTCACTCATCTCCTTCCGCCTTCTTCAGACTGTGCTGCCTCCTGGCCGCGGCATGCGAAAAGGGATCAGCAGAGGCCGCCCAGTCTGAAGCAGGTGTAAGGACGTGTGTGAGCGTCGAAAATATTTACTGCTCAAGGCCACGAATCCCAGCACCGCAGTGTGACTTTATGAAAAGGCAGTGTGGGTCTGGGATTTATTGCCATCGTTTACCGCAGCGGCCAACATGACATGAGGTCATAAGACGGGCAGCGCTAACAGGGCATTGCCAAGGGATAACACAAGAGCGCAGACTCCTGTACAGCAAAAAACAACGCTCAGGAAGCTGCGCCAAGCACAAAGGCGTTATTTGGGACACCTATGCTGCGTCTCCTTAAAAATACAAGTCACGCCTCAACTACAGTTTGACTGTAGAATGGGCTAAATTGTGTACATGTTGCATTCAGCGTGTGCAAGTAGACAAATTAATAGAGCAACCTTTTCTTGTGCAGCATTAATGCTGCACAAGGTGTGGCTCTTGTACTTTGTAACACCTGAGGGGGGGTTAAAGGTTACCTTTGAAATTGGTTCAACTAGGCTTCGGCCTACACTCTGCTCCTCTCCTCCTCCTGCTGACCCTGGGCTGTAACAACGCTAGTTTTTGCCCGGAAGTGCTAGCTGCACAGAGAAAAACACCAGCCAATGTGTTAGTGGGGTTCAGCACCGCCTGCTGTTCCCCCACTGTGTAGCCGGCAAAGTGTCCTGCAAACGCAACGCAGACACAAAGCTGACTCCAGTGCAGGCTTCGACCTACACTCTGCTCCCCCTGCTTACCCTTTGCTCCAACACCGCTAGTTGGGGCTGTAGGAAGACAATGTTTGATAGGCAAAGCATCCGGGTTCCAGCACCGCAAGCTGGTTCTCGGCAGTGTTTTTGTCACAGGTACTCCCTCGTGCCAAACCTGGTTTCAGCACCGTCAGCTGTTCCCGGGTTGTGTCAAACTCGCTGAGACGCCTATGCTTGCCCCGTCGTGTTGCAGTCGGGTTAGCCAACTCCAGGGTGCCTCTAGTTTAGGAGCTTCCTATGTGGGCTGCGTGAACTGGTAGTCAAGGCTGGTTCTGTAGTGCCAGTAGGCCCAGCTCCCCCTGTAGGACTGTTGGGGTTCGGTAACTGCGGCTGCCTCGCGGCCTAGCTGTTCTCTCCTCTCCTGTGGGCCTTGGGGTCCACCACCTGGTTCCAGCACCGTCAGCTGGTTCCGGGCCGAGCCTTTGGCTTAGGTGCCTCCTCCTGGGTATCCGAGTTCCGCCAACGCCAGGCGGTCCTTGGTAGTGCTTTTAAGCGCGGACACCTACAGCTTAGTAACCGGGTTCCAGCACCGTCAGCTGGTCCTCGGTCGTGCCATTGGCTCTTGCACACTGGGGCAACGCATCTGGGTTCCAGCACTGCCAGCTGGTTCTCGGCAGTGTTTTTGTCACAGGTACTCCCTCGTGCCAAGCCTGGTTTCAGCACCGTCAGCTGTTTCCGGGTTGTGTCAAGCTCACTGAGACGCCTATGCTTGCCCCGTCGTGGTGCGGTCGGGTTAGCCAACTCCAGGGTGCCTCCAGTTTAGGAGCTTCCTATGTGGGCTGCGTGAACTGGTAGTCAAGGCTGGTTCTGTAGTGCCAGTAGGCCCAGCTCCCCCTGTAGGACTGTTGGGGTTCGGTAACTGCGGCTGCCTCGCGGCCTAGCTGTTCTCTCCTCTCCTGTGGGCCTTGGGGTCCACCACCTGGTTCCAGCACCGTCAGCTGGTTCCGGGCCGAGCCTTTGGCTTAGGTGCCTCCTCCTGGGTATCCGAGTTCCGCCAACGCCAGGCGGTCCTTGGTAGTGCTTTTAAGCGCGGGCACCTACAGCTTAGTAACCGGGTTCCAGCACCGTCAGCTGGTCCTCGGTCGTGCCATTGGCTCTTGCACACTGGGGCAACGCATCTGGGTTCCAGCACCGCCAGCTGGTTCTCGGCAGTGTTTTTGTCACAGGTACTCCCTCGTGCCAAACCTGGTTTCAGCACCGTCAGCTGTTTCCGGGTTGTGTCAAGCTCACTGAGACGCCTATGCTTGCCCCGTCGTGGTGCGGTCGGGTTAGCCAACTCCAGGGTGCCTCCAGTTTAGGAGCTTCCTATGTGGGCTGCGTGAACTGGTAGTCAAGGCTGGTTCTGTAGTGCCAGTAGGCCCAGCTCCCCCTGTAGGACTGTTGGGGTTTGGTAACTGCGGCTGCCTCGCGGCCTAGCTGTTCTCTCCTCTCCTGTGGGCCTTGGGGTCCACCACCTGGTTCCAGCACCGTCAGCTGGTTCCGGGCCGAGCCTTTGGCTTAGGTGCCTCCTCCTGGGTATCCGAGTTCCACCAACGTCAGGCGGTCCTTGGTAGTGCTTTTAAGCGCGGGCACCTACAGCTTAGTAACCGGGTTCCAGCACCGTCAGCTGGTCCTCGGTGCCATTGGCTCTTGCACACTGGGGCAACGCATCCGGGTTCCAGCACCGCCAGCTGGTTCTCGGCAGTGTTCTTGTCACAGGTACTCCCTCGTGCCAAGCCTGGTTTCAGCACCGTCAGCTGTTTCCGGGTTGTGTCAAGCTCACTGAGACGCCTATGCTTGCCCCGTCGTGGTGCGGTCGGGTTAGCCAACTCCAGGGTGCCTCCAGTTTAGGAGCTTCCTATGTGGGCTGCGTGAACTGGTAGTCAAGGCTGGTTCTGTAGTGCCAGTAGGCCCAGCTCCCCCTGTAGGACTGTTGGGGTTCGGTAACTGCGGCTGCCTCGCGGCCTAGCTGTTCTCTCCTCTCCTGTGGGCCTTGGGGTCCACCACCTGGTTCCAGCACCGTCAGCTGGTTCCGGGCCGAGCCTTTGGCTTAGGTGCCTCCTCCTGGGTATCCGAGTTCCGCCAACGCCAGGCGGTCCTTGGTAGTGCTTTTAACCCCTTCCCGACCTTTGACGCATACGCTGCGTCATGAAAGTCGGTGCCATTCCGACCCATGACGCAGCATATGCGTCATGGAAAGATCGCGTCCCTGCAGGCCGGGTGAAAGGGTTAACTCCCATTTCACCCGATCTGCAGGGACAGGGGGAGTGGTAGTTTAGCCCAGGGGGGGTGGCTTCACCCCCTCGTGGCTACGATCGCTCTGATTGGCTGTTGAAAGTGAAACTGCCAATCAGAGCGATTTGTAATATTTCACCTAAAAAACTGGTGAAATATTACAATCCAGCCATGGCCGATGCTGCAATATCATCGGCCATGGCTGGAAACACTTATGTGCACCCACCCCACCCCTCCGATCGCCCCCCCAGCCCCCCGATCTGTGGTCCGCTCCCCTCCGTCCTGTGCTCCGCTCCCCCGTCCTCCTGTCCGCTTCCCCCATGCACCAATCACCCCCCCGCGCTCCAATCAAACCCCCCCGCACTCCGATCCCCCCCCCCGCACACAGCGACCCCCCCCCCGTGCTTCGATCCACCCCCCCGCACAGCGATCCCTCACCCCGTGCTCCAATCCTCCCCCGTGCTCCAATCCTCCCTCCCGTGTTCCGATCCACCCCCCCCATGCTCCGATCCACCCCCCGTGCTCCGACGCCCCCCCGTGCCCTGATCTCCCCCCCCTTATACTTACCTGGCCGCCCGAGGTCCGTCCGTCTTCTTTCCTGGGCGCCGCCATCTTCCAAAATGGCGGGCGCATGTGTAGTGCGCCCGCCGAATCTGCCGGCCGGCAGATTCGTTCCAGAGTGAATTTTGATCACTGAGATATAACCTATCTCAGTGATCAAAATAAAAAAAATAGTAAATGACCCCCCCCCCTTTGTCACCCCCATAGATAGGGACAATAAAAAAAATAAAGAATTTTTTTTTTTTCACTAAGGTTGGGGTAAGAACTAGGGTTAGGGTTAGGGTTAGGGGTAGGGTTAGGGGTAGGGTTAGGGTTAGGGGTAGGGTTAGGGCTAGGGGTAGGGTTAGGGTTAGGGGTAGGGTTAGGGTTAGGGTTAGGGTTAGGGGTAGGGTTAGGGGTAGGGTTAGGGGTAGGGTTAGGGTTTCGGTATGTGCACACATATTCTGGTCCTATGCGGATTTTTCCGCAGCGGATTTGAAAAATCCACAGTGCTAAACCGCTGCCGATTTATCGTGGATTTACCGCGGTTTTTCTGCGCATTTCACTGCGGTTTTACAACTGCGATTTTCTATTGGAGCAGCTGTAAAACCGCTGCGGAATCCGCAGAAAGAAGTGACATGCTGCGGAATGTAAACCGCTGCGTTTCCGTGCAGTTTTTCCGCAGCATGTGTACAGCGATTTTTGGTTCCCATAGGTTCACATTGAACTGTAAACTCATGGGAAACTGCTGCGGATCCGCAGCATTTTCTGCAGCGTGTGCACATACCTTTAGAATTAGGCTATGTGCACACGGTGCGGATTTGGCTGAGGATCCGCAGCAGTGTTCCATCAGGTTTACAGTACCATGTAAACATATGGAAAACCAAATCCGCTGTGCCCATGGTGCGGAAAATACCGCGCGGGAACGCTGCGTTGTATTTTCCGCAGCATGCCAATTCTTTGTGCGGATTCCGCAGCGTTTTACACCTGTTCCTCAATAGGAATCCGCAGGTGAAATCCGCACAAAAAACACTGGAAATCCGCTGAAAATCCGCAGGTAAAACGTAGTGCCTTTTACCCGCGGATTTTTCAAAAATGGTGCTGAAAAATCTCATACGAATCCGCAACGTTGGCACATAGCCTTAGGGTTGGGTTGAAATTAGGGTTGTGGTTAGGGTTAGGGGTGTGTTGGGGTTAGGGTTGTGGTTAGGGGTGTGTTGGGGTTAGGGTTGTGATTAGGGTTATGGCTACAGTTGGGATTAGGGTTAGGGGTGTGTTGGGGTTAGTGTTGGAGGTAGAATTGAGGGGTTTCCACTGTTTAGGCACTTCAGGGGGTCTCCAAACGCAACATGGCGCCACCATTGATTCCAGCCAATCTTGTATTCAAAAATTCAAATGGTGCTCCCTCACTTCCGAACCCCGACGTGTGCCCAAACAGTGGTTTACCCCCACATATGGGGTACCAGCATACTCAGGACAAACTGCGCAACAATTACTGGGGTCCAATTTCTCCTGTTACCCTTGAGAAAATAAAAAATTGCTTGCTAAAACATCATTTTTGAGGAAAGAAAAATGATTTTTTATTTTCACGGCTCTGCGTTGTAAACGTCTGTGAAGCACTTGGGGGTTCAAAGTGCTCACCACATATCTAGATAAGTTCCTTGGGGGGTCTAGTTTCCAAAATGGGGTCACTTGTGGGGGGTTTCTACTGTTTAGGCACAGCAGGGGCTCTGCAAACGCAACGTGACGCCCGCAGACCATTCCATCAAAGTCTGCATTTCAAAAGTCACTACTTCCCTTCTGAGCCCCCACGTGTGCCCAAACAGTGGTTTACCCCCACACATGGGGTATCAGCGTACTCAGGAGAAACTGGACAACAACTTTTGTGGTCCAATTTCTCCTGTAACCCTTGGGAAAATAAAAAATTCTGGGCTAAAAAATTATTTTGAGGAAAGAAAACGTATTTATTATTTTCACTGCTCTGTGTTATGAACTTCTGTGAAACACTTGGGGGTTCAAAGTGCTCACCTCACATCTAGATAAGTTCCTTTCGGGGTCTAGTTTCCAAAATGGGGACACTTGTGGGGGGTTTCTACTGTTTAGCCACATCAGGGGCTCTGCAAACGCAATGTGACGCCCACAGAGCATTCCATCAAAGTCTGCATTTCAAAACGTCACTACTTCACTTCCGAGCCCCAGCATGTGCCTAAACAGTGGTTTACCCCCACATATGGGGTATCAGCGTACTCAGGAGAAACTGGACAACAACTTTTGGGGTCAAATTTCTCCTGTTACCCTTGGGAAAATAAAAAATTGCGGGCTAAAATTCATTTTTGAGAAAATAATTTTTTTTTTTTATTTTCATGGCTCTGCGTTATAAACTTCTGTGAAGCACTTGAGGGTTCAAAGTGCTCACTGCACATCTAGATTAGTTCCTTTGGGGGTCTAGTTTCCAAAATGGGGTAATTTGTGGGGGATCTCCAATGTTTAGGCACACAGGGGCTCTCCAAATGCGACATGGTGTCCGCTAATGATTGGAGATAATTTTCCATTTAAAAAGCCAAATGGCGTGCCTTCCCTTCTGAGCCCTGCCGTGCACCCAAACAGTGGTTTACCCCCACATATGGGGTATCTGCATACTCAGGACAAACTGGACAACAACATTTGTGGTCCAATTTCTCCTATTACCATTGGCAAAATAGGAAATTCCAGGCTAAAAAATCATTTTTGAGAAAAGAAAAATTATTTTTTATTTTCATGGCTCTGCATTATAAACTTCTGTGAAGCACCTGGGGGTTTAAAGTGCTCAGTATGCATCTAGATAAGTTCCTTGGGGGGTCTAGTTTCCAAAATGGGGTCACTTGTGGGGGAGCTCCATTGCATTGGCACACAGGGGCTCTCCAAATGCGACATGGTGTCCGCTAACAATTGGAGCTAATTTTCCATTCAAAAAGTTAAAAGGCGCGCCTTCCCTTCCGAGCCCTGCCGTGTGCCCAAACAGTGGTTTACCCCCACATATGAGGTATCGGCGTACTCGGGAGAAATTGCTCAACAAATTTTAGGATCCATTTTATCCTGTTGCCCATGTGAAAATGAAAAAATTGAGGCGAAAATAAATTTTTTGTGAAAAAAAAGTACTTTTTCATTTTTACGGATCAATTTGTGAAGCACCTGAGGGTTTAAAGTGCTCACTAGGCATCTAGATAAGTTCCTTGGGGGGTCCAGTTTCCAAAATGGGGTCACTTGTGGGGAACTCCAATGTTTAAGCACACAGGGTCTCTCCAAACGCGACATGGTGTCCGCTAACGATGGAGATAATTTTTCATTCAAAAAGTCAAATGGCGCTCCTTCCCTTCCGAGCCTTACCATGTGCCCAAACAGTGGTTTACCCCCACATGTGAAGTATCGGTGTACTCAGGAGAAATTGCCAAACAAATTTTAGGATCCATTTTATCCTGTTGTCCATGTGAAAAGGAAAAAATTGAGGCTAAAAAACTTTTTTTGTGAAAAAAAAGTACTTTTTCATTTTTACGGATCAATTTGTGAAGCACCTGGGGGTTTAAAGGGCTCACTATGCATCTAGATAAGTTCCTTGGGGCGTCTAGTTTCCAAAATGGGGTCACTTGTGGGGGAGCTCCAATTTTTAGGCACACGGGGGCTCTCCAAATGTGACATGGTGTCCGCTAAAGAGTGCAGCCAATTTTTCATTCAAAAAGTCAAATGGCGCTCCTTCCCTTCCAAGCCCTGCCGTGCGCCCAAACAGTGGTTTACCCCCACATATGAGGTATCAGCGTACTCAGGACAAATTGGACAACAACTTACGTGGTTCAATTTCTCCTTTTACCATTGGGAAAATAAAAAAATTGTTGCTGAAAAATCATTTTTGTGACTAAAAAGTTAAATGTTCATTTTTTCCTTCCATGTTGCTTCTGCTGCTGTGAAGCACCTGAAGGGTTAATAAACTTCTTGAATGTGGTTTTGTGCACCTTGAGGGGTGCAGTTTTTAGAATGGTGTCACTTTTGGGTATTTTCAGCCATATAGACCCGTCAAACTGACTTCAAATGTGAGGTGGTCCCTAAAAAAAATGGTTTTGTAAATTTCGTTGTAAAAATGAGAAATCGCTGGTCAAATTTTAACCCTTATAACTTCCTAGCAAAAAAAAATTTTGTTTCCAAAATTGTGCTGATGTAAAGTAGACGTGTGGGAAATGTTATTTATTAACTATTTTGTGTCACATATCTCTCTGGTTTAACAGAATAAAAATTCAAAATGTGAAAATTGCTAAATTTTCAAAATTTTCGCCAAATTTCCGTTTTTATCACAAATAAACACAGAATTTATTGACCTAAATTTACCACTAACATGAAGCCCAATATGTCACGAAAAAACAATCTCAGAACCGCTAGGATCCATTGATGCGTTCCTGAGTTATTACCTCATGAAGGGACACTGGTCAGAATTGCAAAAAACGGCAAGGTCTTTAAGGTCAAAATAGGCTGGGTCATGAAGGGGTTAAGCGCGGGCACCTACAGCTTAGTAACCGGGTTCCAGCACCGTCAGCTGGTCCTCGGTGCCATTGGCTCTTGCACACTGGGGCAACGCATCTGGGTTCCAGCACCGCCAGCTGGTTCTCGGCAGTGTTCTTGTCACAGGTACTCCCTCGTGCCAAGCCTGGTTTCAGCACCGTCAGCTGTTTCCGGGTTGTGTCAAGCTCACTGAGACGCCTATGCTTGCCCCGTCGTGGTGCGGTCGGGTTAGCCAACTCCAGGGTGCCTCCAGTTTAGGAGCTTCCTATGTGGGCTGCGTGAACTGGTAGTCAAGGCTGGTTCTGTAGTGCCAGTAGGCCCAGCTCCCCCTGTAGGACTGTTGGGGTTTGGTAACTGCGGCTGCCTCGCGGCCTAGCTGTTCTCTCCTCTCCTGTGGGCCTTGGGGTCCACCACCTGGTTCCAGCACCGTCAGCTGGTTCCGGGCCGAGCCTTTGGCTTAGGTGCCTCCTCCTGGGTATCCGAGTTCCGCCAACGCCAGGCGGTCCTTGGTAGTGCTTCTAAGCGCGGGCACCTACAGCTTAGTAACCGGGTTCCAGCACCGTCAGCTGGTCCTCGGTCGTGCCATTGGCTCTTGCACACTGGGGCAACGCATCTGGGTTCCAGCACCGCCAGCTGGTTCTCGGCAGTGTTTTTGTCACAGGTACTCCCTCGTGCCAAACCTGGTTGCAGCACCGTCAGCTGTTTCCGGGTTGTGTCAAGCTCACTGAGACGCCTATGCTTGCCCCGTCGTGGTGCGGTCGGGTTAGCCAACTCCAGGGTGCCTCCAGTTTAGGAGCTTCCTATGTGGGCTGCGTGAACTGGTAGTCAAGGCTGGTTCTGTAGTGCCAGTAGGCCCAGCTCCCCCTGTAGGACTGTTGGGGTTCGGTAACTGCGGCTGCCTCGCGGCCTACCTGTTCTCTCCTCTCCTGTGGGCCTTCGGGTCCACCACCTGGTTCCAGCACCGTCAGCTGGTTCTCGGCAGTGTCTTTTGCTCTTGTACCTTCTGCTCCCCATCCTGGTTCCAGTACCGTCAGCTGGTTCCGGGCAGAGCCTTTGGCTTAGGTGCCTCCTTCTGGGTATCCAAGTTCCACCAACGTCAGGTGGTCCTTGGTAGTGCTTTCAGGCACGGGTACCTCCTGCTTAGTAACCGGGTTCCAGTAACGTCAGCTGGTCCTCGGTAGTTCCATTGGCTCTTGGACCTTCGGCTACCCATCCGGGTTCCAGTACCGTCAGCTGGTTCTCGGCAGTGTCTTTTGCTCTTGTACCTTCTGCTCCCCATCCTGGTTCCAGTAACGTCAGCTGGTTCCGGGCAGAGCCTTTGGCTTAGGTGCCTCCTTCTGGGTATCCGAGTTCCGCCAACGTCAGGCGGTCCTAGGTAGTGCTTTTTAGCACGGGTACCTCCTGCTTAGTAACCGGGTTCCAGTAACGTCAGCTGGTCCTCGGTAGTTCCATAGGCTCTTGAACCTTCGGGTAGCCATCCGAGTTCCAGTTCCATCAGCTGGTTCTTGGCATTTTCTCAGCCTTCTTGTACCTTCTGCTACATTTCCAAGTTGAAGACCCTAAAGTCGACGACCCGGAAGACCACCCGGATGATGACGACGACCCGGAAGACCACCCCGATGACGACGACGATGGCGGAGACGACGACGGCGGAGACGACGACGGCTGAGACGACGACGGCGGAGATGACGACACTGGAGACGACGACCCTGGAGACGACGACATGGAAGACCGAGAAGCAGAAGAACAAGAGGCTGCAGAACAAAGAGCAGAAGAACATTAAGCATAAGACTTAATATCAGAGCAAAAGATGTTATCTAAATTATATGCAGAAGAAGACTAAGCAGTGTATGGGGGTGAGTCCGTTCCTCCTCGTGGTGCCCCTGGATAAAGCCTGATGCTGCAGGCCAAACTGAACGCGGACAAATGTAACTTTTGTGACTGGCAGAACGGAAGGTGTAATCTTCAAACTTTTATAGATAACAACTACGGGAATGCCTGTCACAAATGAGAATATGATGAAGAAGTAGAATAGGAAGAATAATAACAGTGGAATAAAAAGAATATGTAGAATAGGAAGAATAATAATAGTTGAATAAAATGAATATGAAGAATGTAATAAAAAAAAAAAAAAAAGGTAAAGGATGAAGAAGAACATGAATAAGCTGAAGAAGAAGTTGATGTCAAAGATGCTGATGATGATGATGAAGATGAAAGTGTGGGAAAAGTAAAAAAAAAAAGAAAAAAAAGAAGGGGAAGGGCGTGGAATAGTGAAACATCAATATCTGACAAAATAAAAAAAAAAATTTACATAGTGAACATCTTTGTCACTCCGAACGTCTTAAAAAAAAAACAATAAACATGCTATTCTATTTGATTGGGATAAACCTCTATGACTTTAATGTCTCCGCCACCTCCCCAAATACATCCGGCATTATTCTTAGTTGTTTTCCTTCATGTAGAATGAACCTACAAGGCAAGAAAGGGTTTATTTTAATTCCGATATTTTGGTCCCATTGACTTGCATTGGGATCGGGTATCGGTATCGGTATCGGCGATATCCGATATTTTTTGAATATCGGCCGATCCTATCCGATACCGATACTTTCCGATATCGGAAGGTATCGCTCAACACTAGTTGTGAGTGAAAGTCGCTCTTTAAAATACCCTCCCTATTGGATGACTGTTCGCGGAAGGTGTATGTTTGCTATCTAGCGCCCGACTTATCCAACAGCACGTTACACACATAACAGCGTCTAGTTGCTGTGACCGCCTGTACGGCGCCGTGCGCATCCTCTGCGCTTTCCTTACCCAAGCCTGGGTGGTTAGTGGCGTCCATCAGTGCGGCACTGCATGCACTCTCGTGCCTTTATATACTATTTTAATAGTTTCCTTACACACCCAGTTGCGGTGTTGTGCCAGCAAGTAGTCTAATCAGACTTCAATCCTGTGTTGGGGTTGTGTTCGCTGACTTCTTGCTCGCGCTCTATGTGCGGTACCGCGGTCCTGTGACTCAACAGGATCGCTTCCTTCACGCAGGGTGAAGTTAACCCGTGCGTGTATACTTATAGTACCGCCATATAGTCCTTCTTACTAGCAGCAGGGTTTTTACCTGCACGGTGGACCTCGGACTGCGAACGCAACTAGTTTCATATCATCTATACTTGGTGCGTTCCGCCAGTCCTTAACAGTGTGTGCACCCTGATGGACGACACGGATGTCGCTGATGATGTTTTACTGAGCCGCTCTAAAAACATACACACAGCCCTGGGCATCCCTGATGATCAATTAGTGAGTTTTAGCGATATTCTGGCATTTGAAAAATATTTGATGGTCACCATTAAAGTAGTGTACTATAGTCAGGGTGATTAGTGCTACTTTCAGAACGGCAATACAGCTAATGGTTAAACCGTATTCATATTGTTCCATGATAATCACTACTACGGTATCAAAAATATGAAGGGTTTTATCGGCACTGATTACTTTTGTGAGCTCTGCAATTCAATGTTTCATCACAAGAACAATCATTCCTGTCAGTATTTTTGCAGGGCCTGTCAGAGAGAGGATTGTGTAGAAAGCAGTGCTGACCAGCAGCCCAGATGCCCTGTTTGCCGGGTTTATTGCCGCTCGAGCGAGTGCTTAGATTATCACACACAATTGGGTGTAGACGACTTAGCATTCTGCAGGCTTAAAACATTTTGTGATTCATGCAACCATTTTGTTTTCAGAAATAGCGAGACTGAGCATAAATGTAATGGTTTGCGGTGTCCTGTATGTCGCAGCCGTATAAATAAATTTGATGCTCATCTTTGTTACATGTGGAGGTATGTAGCACAGGATGAGTCAGATTGTTATATCTTTTATGATTTTGAATGTATGCAGGAGACAGGCACGCACATCCCGAATTAGATTTATGCTACAACGCTGTATGGTCACCCCTCCTGGGAGTTTGAGGGTGATACCTGTACACATGACTTTGTACAGTTCTTTACAAGTGGTAAATTTTCAGATCACACATTTATTGCCCACAATGGTGGTAGATATGACTCATACTTTATTGTTAAGGAACTGATTTCTGAAAAACTACAGGTACAGTTGATAAACCAAGGTGGCTGTCTCTTGTGTGTAACGCTACCCGATTTGTCTATAAGGTTCATAGACTCTCTAAATTTTATCCCCATGAAACTCAGTAAATTACAACAGGCCATGGGTTTTTCAGGCGGCAAAGGACATTTTCCACACTTTTTCAATACCAGAGAAAACCAAAGCTATGTAGGCCCCATACCTGATGTAAAATATTATGGGGTGGAGTATATGTCACCTGGTGAGAAGGTAGAGTTCCTGGAGTGGTATGAGACACAGGTAAACACAACTTTTAACTTCAAGGCTGAGCTAAAATCTTATTGCAAACAGGATGTTGAAATTTTGAGACTCTCCTGCCAGATTTATAGAGAGCATATTATGCAAATGACACAGAAAAATGTGAAAAAATACTGTAAGCGTCAAAAGCAAACGATTGTAGTGAGCAGATGTGTTGATCCTTTTCAGCTCCTCACCCTGGCCTCGGTGTGTATGGCAATGTACTGATTTAAATTTCTTCCATCGCCATTTTGCCAGGTGATAATTATCACACGGCAAAAAAGCGCTACTCTTCACCCACTATACAGGGGCTCATGTATGTATCCCACTCCGAGAACATCGACATACAGCACGCTTTGAGAGGCGGTGAAAAACAAGTCGGGAAATATTTTCTAGATGTTATGCCTATGTTAGCGGCCAACACATAGCCTTTGAATTTCAGGGTTGTTTTTACCACGGGTGTCCCGTGTGCTATAATGAAAATGACACGAATAAGGTCACAAACACGTCCTATGGCCAGTTATATTATACCTTTTTAGCTAAAAAGCGTTACTTACAGCGCTGCGGGTACACAGTAAGAGTGATGTGGGAGCATGCGTGGAATGAAATGGTTGAAAATGATTCTATTCTTGAAGCATTTCTCCACCAGATGGAATTCCCCGTTCCATCTGGCAAGCAAAAGGCTGATTGTGCCATGGCGATAGATCGTGAAGAATTTATGGCTGGATTCACTCTATTTGCTTTTGATTTATTGCCTGATCTAGAGCCTGGAGGCTTTTTCTCGCTCATTAAAACAGGTAACCTACGTGCTGAAGTCCGCTTTGCGCTAGCGACACCCCATATGATAAATATGATTGTTTTTGCAGTCAACCACACCATTCTGGAAATTAATAATAAGCAAGAGATCTTGTACAATTTTAATTAAGTAACGATGGACAGTCTACAGCTTACAGCGATGCTGAAGGCCGATAATTATACAGAACGCATATTCGCCGGTGTGTTTACGTGTAATTTGCTTCTGGAAGAAAGAGTGACTCAGAGACCCGCAGCATATATCGTGAATACAGATCCGGCGAATCAAGCTGGACGCCACTGGGCATTAATCATACTCTGCGATGATAAGACGGGCATACTTTTTCATAGCTACGGCTTTTGTCCGGCCAATATTATCTTTCCACGCGAATTTGTGACATTTCTGAACAAGAATTGTGACTCTTATTGCTATCAAAACGCGCAAATCAGGATTTGTATAGTAGTGTATGCGGATATTATTGCATATATGTATTACACCATTTAGCGCGCGGGTTACCATTCAAGAAGCTTTTACAGCATTTCACTTCTGACTTGCAGAGTAATGATAGAATCGTATCAGATTTTGTGTCATCAAAATTTTCAAGTTTAACCCATTGTTCAGTCAGAAATTACCAATTTAATCAAAAATGTACTTGTCTGTCCGCTTCACACTGCTAGCTAACATATGCTAGCAATTAGTTAAAACTGCCTTATAATGTGTTTTTCCTGTAGTTGTGGTATGTGACAATAAGCCGCTCTCTGTGTACTTCTGCATCTGTTTTTTGCTGCTTCGGTCACAGTTGTGTATTGACCTTTCTGTGACGCCTGCAGAAATTCTGATTGTCTAGTCCCCAATTGCCGGCTGTCATGTATGGTTTAGAATAACATGTGAAACTCTGGCTGTAGTTTATGACCCGTCTCTTTTGCTGGGTTGATTGCCTAACCATTTGGTGTATTCTTGCAGAAATACATCTGGTTGTAGTTAAGTAAGGCCGGCGTCACACACAGCGTAAAACAATACGGTCCGTATATTACGGCCGTAATACGCTGAAAAGTC
Source organism: Ranitomeya imitator (assembly GCF_032444005.1). NCBI lineage: Eukaryota > Metazoa > Chordata > Amphibia > Anura > Dendrobatidae > Ranitomeya > Ranitomeya imitator. Next base: position 270,862,412 of record NC_091287.1, on the reverse strand, counting down.
CCGAAAAAAGTGGTCCGTAGCTCCTCCGTAGGCAGGGTGTGTCAGCGTTTTTTGCGCATGGCATCCTCCGTATGTAATCCGTATGGCATCCGTACTGCGTGGTTTTCTCGCAGGCTAGCAAAACCAACATACCGCTATAGAAGTGATCCATGTGTCCCAGAAAGAAAAGAAAATATATATATACTGTCTATATATATATATATATATATATGTCAGTAGACACATATATTAGAGAGAAAAGCCGGTAATTCAGTGCGGTGTACAGTAAAATCACACTGACAGCTTACAGTAGAATAGGTAGAATAAATGTGTACACATAGAATAGGTATATATATATATATATGTCAGTGAGACACATATATGTATATATATTAATATTTATTCCAGCGCTATACAGCTTGAAAGCCGGTAATTCAATTACCGGCTTTTTCTTTCTCCTTCCTAAAACCCGACATGATTTGAGACATGGTTTACATACAGTAAACCATGTCTTCTCTCCATTTTTTTTGCAGATTCCACACTACTAATGTCAGTAGTGTGTATCTGCAAAATTTGGCCGTTCTAGCTCTTAAAATAAAGGGTTAAATGGCGGAAAAAATTGGCGTGGGCTCCCGCACAATTTTCTCCGCCAGAGTAGTAAAGCCAGTGACTGAGGGCAGATAATAATAGCCTGGAGAGGGTCCACGGTTATTGGCCCCCCCCTGGCTAAAAATATCTGCCCCCAGCCACCCCAGAAAAGGCACATCTGGAAGATGCGCCTATTCTGGCACTTGGCCACTCTCTTCCCATTCCCGTGTAGCGGTGGGATATGGGGTAATGAAGGGTTAATGCCACCTTGCTATTGTAAGGTGACATTAAGCCTAATTAATAATGGAGAGGCGTCAATTATGACACCTATCCATTATTAATCCAATTGTAGTGAAGGGTTAAATAAAACACAAACACATTATTTAAAATTATTTTAATGAAATAAAAACAATGGGTGTTGCAGTATTTTATTCAACGCCCAATCCAGTCACTGAAGACCCTCGTTCTGTGAGTAAAAAAACATAATAAACCAACAATATACTTACCCTCCGCAGATCTGTAACGTCCAACGATGTAAATCCTTCTGAAGGGGTTAAAACATTTTGCAGCAAGGAGCTGTGCTAATGCAGGCTGCTCCTCGCTGCAAAACCCCAGGAAATGAGGCTAAAAATAGATCAATGATCTATATTTAGCTTCATTTGCGGTGAGGCGCCCTCTGCTGGCTGTTCATAGATCGTGGGAAATTACCTAGAAAGCTCCCTGGCGGTTTCTCAAAACCTACCCAGAGCTGCCGATTCTGCTTGCAAAAGTACACCACCTGTGTGCCCGTTTTAGAAAGTCAGCTACAGCTTCATCCACCCTTGCCGTGCTTCAGCAATGTTAGCAGCTTCCGGCTCATCGACTGGTGTGTGATGTCCCCACTCATTAGAACTCTACACTGCATATGTTGAATAACAACTTATATGGCGTGTTTTCATGGTACAAAAAATACAATCAGTAATCTGCATCCATAAATTGAAGGACATAAAGACCTATCATCGAATTCATAACACAACTCCAAAAGAAAGATGATATTAAGTCAAGGAATAACGTATACAAAAATAACCACAGGCTGAGGCCTGTTGTATCTCTGTGGAAAAATCGTAGCTTCGCAGACATAAGTTTCATAGTTCTGTCTGCTAGCTTTGTTGTACTCATTTTTAATTTTGGCCAAATTTCACATATAAGAGAAAAAAAAAATTAGACAGTATGTTATGTGTGGCTGCAGCCTTGTGTATCTGTGGTGGAAAAATCGTAGCTTCGCAGGCATAAGTTTCATAGTTCTGTCTGCTAGCCTTGTTCCACTCTTTTATTGTTGTTTTAAAAATTCTCCAACCCCCCAAAAAAGTTATATAGTCTGTTATGTCATATATCTATGGTGGAAAAATTATAGCTTCGCAGGCATAAGTTTCATAGTTGTGCCTGCTAACCTTGTTCCATTTTTTTTAAAATTATCCAAAAAACAAAACTAAAAAATTCTGAAGTCTCTTATGTTACGCTGAGGTTTGTTGTATCTGTGATAAAACACACACATATTATGGAAAAAAATATTGTAATGAAATAAAGACACAGGGTGTAGTAATAGTTTATTATATTCTCCATCCAATTGAAGACCCTTGTCACCTAAAACAAAGTTAAAATAATAAAACAACAATATCCCATACCTTCTATTGTTCAGTCTTGTCCCACCCTGAAAAATCCATCTGAAGGGGTTAGATAATTTTACAAGCAGAAGCCTGCTAATGCAGCCACCCCTGCCTGTAAAAGCCCGGGGAATGAATGGAAAGCAGGGGAACATAGCTACCTAGACTTGACTTACGGTGCTGCACCCCCTGCTGGCATAACCTCAGATGAACTCGAGCGTGGGAATTTTTCTGAATATTTTCTCACGCTTGAGTTCATCTGAGGTTATGCTAGCAGGGGGCGCAGCACCGCAAGTCTAGGTAGCTATGTTCCCCTGCTTTCCATTCATTCCCCAGGTTTTAACAGGCAGTGGTGGCTGCATTACCAGGCTCCTGCTTGTAAAATTATTTAACCCCTTCAGATGGATTTACAGCGTGGGACAAGACTGAACGACGGAAGGTATGGGATATTGTTGTTTTTTTATTTTAACTTTGTTTTAGGTGACAAGGGTCTTCAATTGGATTAAGAGTATAATAAACTATTACACCACCCTGTGTCTTTATTTCATTAAAATACTTTTTCCATAATGTGTGTGTGTTTTATTAACCATTTACTACTATTGAATTAATAATGGATAGGTGTCTTATTGACACGTCTCCATTACTAACCTGGCTTAATGTCACCTTACAATAGCAAGGTGACATTAACCCTTTATTACCCCATATCCCACCACTACACGAGAGTGGGAAGAGAGTGGCCAAGTGCCAGAATAGGCGCATCTTACAGATGTGCCTTTTCTTGGGTGGCTGGGGGCAGATGTTTTTAGCTGGGGCGGGCAATAACCATGTTCCCTCTCTAGGCTATTAATATCTGCCCTCAGTCACTGGCTTTACCACTCTGGCGGAGAAAATTGCACGGGAGCCCACGCCAGTTTTTTCCGCGATTTAACCCTTTATTTTAACAGCTAGAGTCCGCAAATTTTGCACACATACACTTATAACATTAGTAGTGAGGATTATGTAAAAAAATAAGGGATATGACAAGGTTTACTGTATGTAAACCATGTCTCATATCCTGTCAGGTTTGGGAAAGAGATAGCAAAAGCCGCAATTGAATTACCGACTTTTCTGCTATCCAGCGCTGTATGAAATATATATATATATATATATATATGTGTCTCACTGATATATATACAGTTAGGTCCATATATATTTGGACAGAGACAACATTTTTCTAATTTTGGTTATAGACATTACCACAATGAATTTTAAACAAAACAATTCAGATGCAGTTGAATTTCCAACTTTCAGCTTTCATTTGAGCGTATCCACATTAAAAGTGGATGAAGGGTTTAGGAGTTTCAGCTCCTTAACATGTGCCACCCTGTTTTTAAAGGGACCAAAAGTAATTGGACAATTGACTCCAAGGCTATTTCATGGACAGGTGTGGGCAATCCCTTCGTTATGTCATTCTCAATTAAGCAGATAAAAGGCCTGGAGTTGATTTGAGGTGTGGTGCTTTCATTTGGAAGGTTTTGCTGTGAAGTAAACATGCTGTCAAAGGAGCTCTCCATGCAGGTGAAACAAGCCATCCTTAAGCTGCAAAAACAGAAAAAACCCATCCGAGAAATTGCTACAATATTAGGAGTGGCAAAATCTACAGTTTGGTACATCCTGAAAGCAAAAGAAAGCACTGGTGAACTCATCAATGCAAAAAGACCTGGGCGCCCACAGAAGACAACAGTGGTGGATGATTGCAGAATAATCTCCATGGTGAAGAGAAACCCCTTCACAACAGCCAACCAAGTGAACAACACTCTCCAGGAGGTCGGCGTATCAATATCCAAATCTACCATAAAGAGAAGACTGCATGAAAGTAAATACAGAGGGTTCACTGCACGGTGCAAGCCACTCATAAGCATCAAGAATAAAAAGGCTAGACTGGACTTTGCTAAAAAACATCTAAAAAAGCCAGCACAGTTCTGGAATAACATTCTTTAGACAGATGTAACCAAGTTCAACCTCTGCCAGAATGATGGAAAGAGAAAAGTATGGCGAAAGCGTAGTATAGCTCATGATCCAAAGCATACCACATCATCTGTAAAACACGGCGGAGGCAGTGTGATGGCTTGGGCATGCATGGCTGCCAGTGGCACTGGGTCACTATTGTTTATTGATGATGTGACACAGGACAGAAGCAGCCGAATGAATTCTGAGGTACTCAGAGACATACTGTGTGCTCAGATCCAGCCAAATGCATCCAAACTGATTGGTCGTCGTTTCGTACTACAGATGGACAATGACCTAAAACATAAAGCCAAAGCAACCCAGAAGTTTATTAAAGCAAAGAAGTGGAATATTCTTGAATGGCCAAGTCAGTCACCTGATCTCAACCCAATTGAGCAGCATTTGTCACTTGTTAAAGTTAAACTTCAGACAGAAAGGCCCACAAACAAACAGCAACTGAGAACCACCGCAGTTAAGGCCTGGCAGAGCATCAAAAAGGAGGAAACACAGCATCTGGTGATGTCCATAAGTTCAAGACTTCAGGCAGTCATTGCCTACGAAGGGTTTTCAACCAAGTACTAAAAATGAACGTTTTATTTAAATTATTGAATCTGTCCAATTACTTTTGGTCCCTTTAAAAACAGGGTGGCACATGTTAAGGAGCTGAAACTCCTAAACCCTTCATCCAATTTTAATGTGGATACCCTCAAACGAAAGCTGAAAGTCTGAACTTCAACTGCATCTGAATTGTTTTGTTTAAAATTCATTGTGGTAATGTCTATAACCAAAATTAGAAAAATGTTGTCTCTGTCCAAATAAATATGGACCTAACTGTATATATATATATATATATATGTATATATATATATATATATATATATATATATATATAAAGACTGTATATATGTTTTAACAAATATTTGAGCCCATGGATCCGTTGTATGTCCGTTTTGCAAGCCGGCACAAAAATCTCGCTGTACGGATGCCATACGGATTACATACGGAGGATGACATGCACAAAATACGCTGCCACACCCTGCCTACGTATGACATACGTACACTTCTGCGTATTACGGCCATAAAAATGGACTGCATTTTCATATGCCTAGTGTGACGCCAGCCTGAGAAGGAGGCGTTTCACCAACTAAATAATACTGAATGCTATAGAAAGCTTACATATAATCCTTTGCATTCTCAGACAATCTGGATGGTATAATTAAAAGGGCCATTAAGTGTGACATTATAACCAAAGATTTAGCATCTGCACTCCTGGTTAATGAACCAACAGTGGCTGCCATGTACTTTCTTCCGAAGGTTCATAAAAATATTGAGACACCACCAGGATGTCCTATTATATCTGGGAGGGGAACTTTTTGGAACATGTCAATCGGTGGATCGACACTCACCTCCAATGCTTAGTAGCTAACATTCCTTCCTTCCTTAACCCCTTCATGACCTTGTGATTTTCCATTTTTCCATGTTCGTTTTTCGCTCCCCTCCTTCCCAAGCCATAACTTTTTTATTTTTCCATCAATATGGCCATGTGAGGGTTTATTTTTTGCAAAACAAGTTGTACCTTTGAAAGACATCATTGGTTTTAGCATGTTATGTACTAGAAAACAGGAAAAAAATTCCAAGTGCGGTGAAATTGCATAAAAAGTGCAATCCCACACTTGTTTTTGTTTGGCTTTTTTGCTAGGTTCAATAAATGCTAAAACTGGCCTGCTATTATGATTCTTCAGGACATTACGAGTTCACAGACACCTAACATGACTAGGTCTTTTTTATCTAAGTGGTGAAAAAAAATTCCAAACATTGCTAAAAAAAGAAAATTGCGCCATTTTCCGATACTGGTAGCGTCTCCATTTTTTATGATCTGGGGTCGGTTGATGGCCTATTTTTTGTGTACCGAGCTGGTGTTTTTAAAGATAACATATCGGTGCAGATACGTTCTTTTGATCGCCCGTTATTGCATTTTAATGCAATGTCGCAGCGACCAAAAAAACGTAATTCTGGGGTTTCAAATTTTTTTCTCGCTACGCTGTTTAGCGATCAGGTTAATGCTTTTTTTATTGATAGACCGGGTGATTCTGAACGTGGCAATACCAAATCTGTGTAGGTTTGATTTTTTTTTATTGATTTATTTTGAATGGGGCGAAAGGGGAGTGATTTAAACTTTTATATTTTTTTTATTTTTTTCACATTTTTTTTACTTTTTTGCTTTTGCCATGCTTCAATAGCCTCCATAGGAGGCTAGAAGCTGGTACAACTCAATCGCCTCTGCTACATAGCAGTGATCATCAGATCGCTGCTATGTAGCTGAATTGTAGGTGTGCTATGAGCGCCTACCACAGGGTGGCTCTCACAGCTAGCCGGGATCAGTAACCATAGAGGTCTCAAGGACTTCTATGGTTACTATACAGAAGCATCGCTGACCCGTGATCATGTGACAGGGTCCGCGATGCGCTCATTTCCGGCCGCCTGGCTTGAAGCGCCGGTTAAATGCAGCTGTCAGCGTTTGACAGTGGCATTTAACTAGTTAATAGCGGTGGGTGAATCGCGATTTCACCCGCCGCAATTGCGGGCACATGTCAGCTGTTCAAAACAGCTGACATTTCCCGGCTTTGATGCGGGCTCACCGCCGGAGCCCTGCATCAAAGCGGGGGATCTGACCTTTGACGTACTATCCCGTCCGAGGTCAGAAAGTTGTTATGTAAGGTCGATGGCTTGTGTCTGGAGGGTGGCTCTTTTTTAGTTTCGGCAGAAATAGAATCCCTCTATACAAATATCAAACATAAAGATGGTCTAGCTGCTGTACGATATTTATTAGAAACATCTATCTTGTCCCGTGAGCTGAGGGAACTTCTGTGGAGCTGTTAGAGTTCACCCTCACACACAATTTTTTTCAGCTTCAAGGGATTCTTCTCCCTACAGCTCCAGGGGACTGCTATGGATGCTGCCTTTGTGGGCTGTGGGAGAGGGATCTCTTCCTGTCAGACAACCGGTCGCCAATGGACCGCGTCCCTTTTTAGACACGGCACATTGATGACATCCTGTTTGTCTGGAAGGGCACAGCCGTCGACCTTCAACAACTTATGTCCGATCTGAACATCAATGACCTTAATATTCTCCTCAAGTTTGTGAATATTTGAAAAGATGCTGAGGGAGTACCTTGCTGACCGTACCAATGTCCTCCATAATTCCTCTGTGCCTTTTAATTATTGGGTATCCAAGCTTGACATGTGGCATGAACTGGGCTCTTTACGTCTTGGAGGTCCTGGTCAGCCCTGCCGCTAGCGTTTTGTCAGAGCGGATATTTAACCTCAACCCTCTAGGAATCGTTTTGTCTTTAACATATTTTTCTAAAAAAGTCCTGTTCCACCAAATTTTGGAACGTTTAGTCAACATTGTCTTAACAGAAGACAATTTATCGTTCCTGTTGTGAATTCCGTGGCAGAGCTCCCTCCTGTGGTCACAAGTGGTACTTCGGCTGATTCTGTCTATGAGCTTCCGTTGGTGGATGTGAGTGGTACTGCGGCTTCTGAGTTTCCTTCCTCAGGTGATGTGGGGAAGTCGTTAGGTGCTGCTCTATTTAACTCCACCTAGTGCTTTGCTCCTGGCCTCCAGTCAATGTTCTAGTATTGGTCTTGCTTCCTCCTGGATCGTTCCTGTGGCCTGTCTGCTCTGCATAAGCTAAGTTTTGCTTGTGTTATTTTTGTTTGCTATTTTTTCTGTCCAGCTTGCTTTATTGGTTTTTCTTGCTTGCTGGAAGCTCTGGGACGCAGAGGGAGCACCTCCGTACCGTTAGTCGATGCGGAGGGTCTTTTTGCCCCCTCTGCGTGGTTGTTTGTAGGGTTTTGTGTTGACCGCAAAGCAATCTTTCCTATCCTCGGTCTGTTCAGTTAGTCGGGCCTCACTTTGCTAAATCTATTTCATCTCTGCGTTTGTATTTTCATCTCAACTCACAGTCATTATATGTGGGGGGCTGCCTTTTCCTTTGGGGTATCTCTCTGAGGCAAGGTAGGCTTATTTTTCTATCTTCAGGGCTAGCTAGTTTCTCAGGCTGTGCTCGAGGCGCATAGGTCTGGTCAGGAGCGCTCCACGGCTACCTCTAGTGTGGTTGGATAGGATTAGGGATTGCGGTCAGCAGAGTTCCCACGTCTCAGAGCTCGTCCTATGTTTTTTGGTAATTGTCAGGTCACTTTGTGTGCTCTGAACTTCAATGTCCATTGTGGTTCTGAATTACCTGTTCATAACACGTTCCATCCCGAAACACCAGGCTGCTGCTCTTCAACCCCTCCAGTACCAATAACCTGCTCAATCTGGCTAAGCCAAGTTTTTTCTTTTGCTCTATATTCCATCTTGTCTGTAGAAAGACCTGTGCATAGCACAGTAAACGAGAGATAACAAATAAAGAGATAGACAAGCATATTAAAGTGGAAAAATATGGAGGAACCCTCCACCTGTAACATAAATAAAATGTTTAAATAATTCCACATATAGTTTGTTGGACTAAAATACGGGTCAACTGCAAAAAGCAACACTGAAAAATAGCAAGGGAAACGGAACAGTCATAAAGCCCATTAGAATTAATGATAAATCTTTATTGGTAACAAAACAGCGAACTGGACAAATGGGGCTAAAATTTATCAAATGTTCTCAGCATCCCAACATCGCCTAAGACAGGCATGTCACAGGTGTCAAATAACCATTTCAAGTAATGTCTATGCAAGTCCAAAACCCACAATGGAAGGCACCCCAGAGTATAAATAGGTTATAGTCAATACTTTTACCTTAATAGATTGCAGTCAATATGATCCGGGCAGCATACCCGTCCACTCCGATGTGGTCGTAAGTAGAGTTGAGCGACCTTGACCTTTTTAGAGTCGAGCCGGGTTTCGCGAAACCCGACTATCTCAAAAGTCGGGTCGAGTGAAATCGGCCGATTATGGCGAAAAGTCGGGATCGACCGAAACACGAAACCCAATGCAAGTCAATGGGGCAGCATAGTCGGCAGTGAGTGGGGGCCAGGAAAACACCTAGAGTGCCCATTTTAATGTCAAAACCATCCATTCTTCTTAATGAAGCTTGTCAAGCGTAATTTACCTTATAATAATTGGAAGGCATTTGAAATTGGGGGTCATTTGGCTAAAGTTGTGTGGGGTAGGGCTGGTTCAAGTAATTAGTGGGCCCAGGAAATCTGGACCACGTCACGGCAGTGGAGCAGGGAGAGGTAAGTATTTCAACTTTGCAAGTGCTGTGATCCTGAGCAAGCAGGGGGGCCCACTCGTTGGCATTGGCACTCGCACAGGGCCCCTCAAAGTACAGCGGTGTGTTTGCACGGCGGGGGCGCCTCCCACCGGCAGCAACACTTTTGCGTACTATGAGAGGCCCTGTGCCAGTGACGTCGCCAACTAGTATTCCTCCCCCCACCTGATGAAGGAACCTGCACTTTCATCTGCACCTTCCTCTTTGTCCCCGTGTAAGGTGGTATGGTATGCGGGAAGAGCAACCTGACTTTCAGCAGGGTCACAATGTTGTTGTGTAGCATGCACGGGGAATGTTGCGTTATGGGTCAATGTACCAGCAGACTCATCTATCACTGGCTGGGCAATGGGCACGATGAAGTGGAAACACAGATATAGGCCCAAAGAATAAAGTGGGCTAAATGCAGTTCAAAATTGGTAACACAGGAATAACCAGGGGGCATTGCAGTGGAGGACAACTGGAATGAGAGGCTGACACAGAGAGTAGGGCCAAATCAGTAAGTAGTCGAAATGCAGTTCAAAATTGGCAACCGTAGTAAACAGGCGGCACAGCTTTGTTCAGTGGAGGAGAACAGCAAGGAGTGGCAGACACCGATAGTAGGCCCCAACCCAACTAGTAGGCCAAATGCAGTGTAACATTAACAACTACTTAACGAGAGCCTGAAAATGGAATTTCAGGACAGGAAACCAGGAGAACAGCAAGGAGTGGCAGACACCGATAGTAGGCCCCAAACCAACTAGTACGCCAAATGCAGTTGTTCCATTTAACCACAATTTAATGAGAGCCTGAAGATAGAAGCTCAGGAAAGGCAACCTGGGGAACACCTTGGAGTGTAACACACCATCTCTCTCCACCCCATACCCATTTTGTAGGCCTAATGCAGTGTACTTTTCTACAACTACTAAACGAGAGTCGGAAGACCGAAGCAATGGCAAGGAAACCTGGGGAACACCTTGGAGTGTAACACACCATCTCTCTCCACCCCATACCCAATTTGAAGGCCTAATGCAGTGTAGTTTCCAAGAACTACTAAACGAGAGCCGGAAGATCGAAGCTCAGGAAAGGCAACCTGGGGAACACCTTGGAGTGTAACACACCCTCTCTCTACACCCCATACCCAATTTGAAGGCCTAATGCAGTGTAGTTTCCAAGAACTACTAAACGAGAGCCGGAAGATCGAAGCTCAGGAAAGACAACCTGGGGAACACCTTGAAGTGTAACACAACGTCTCTCTACACCACGGAAGGGCTGATTCTTAGGAAGGAAGGCTGTTGGAAATAAGCATTGCGCATCCGAGGGTGATTATATTCTTATTAGGTATATACTCACCCTCGGACGTGCCCTGCTTCTTTATTTGGAATGAATGTTTATTTGCAATGTGGTGCTGACTTTCTCTATTATTTTGGTAATTAATGATTTTATTATTTTCATTGTTTTGCATCTTCTCGGCAATAATATAAAGAAGACGCGACAGGACAACACTCGGTGGATGCCATATCTGTGTTTTCAATTTAAAAAACCTTTCAGTTAAATACTTGCAGGATAAAGTAATTGTAGCTGGTGGCCATTTTTAGTACTGTACCAGATTTTAGTTGTGTGTTTGTTTTTAATGTTAAAATGTCTGCATTTGATATCTCACCAGTATTTTCTTTTTTATAAGCAAAATACTTTTTTTTTTATTTTATGATGTTGGTTCAAGGGGTACACGGGCAGCAGTAGACAGGTCAGTGGAGGCCTAGTGGAAGGAGGGACCGCAGACAGGCTTCGAAGCCCTAACATAATAAATTGGGCTGCCTGTAGGCAGTTTAAAATTGGTTCCAGGGGAACACGGGCAGCAGTAGACAGGTCAGTGGAGGCCTAGTGGAAGGAGGGACCGCAGACAGGCTTCGAAGCCCTAACATAATAAATTGGGCTGCCTGTAGGCAATTTAAAATTGGTTCCAGGGGAACACGGGCAGCAGTAGACAGGTAAGTGGAGGCCTAGTGGAAGGAGGGACCGCAGACAGGCTTCGAAGGCCTAACATAATAAAATGGGCTGGCTGTAGGCAATTTAAAATTGGTTCCAGGGGAACACGAGCAGCAGTAGACAGGTCAGTGGAGGCCTAGTGGAAGGAGGGACCGCAGACAGGCTTCGAAGGCCTAACATAATAAAATGGGCTGGCTGTAGGCAATTTAAAATTGGTTCCAGGGGAACACGGGCAGCAGTAGACAGGTAAGTGGAGGCCTAGTGGAAGGAGGGACCGCAGACAGGCTTCGAAGGCCTAACATAATAAATTGGGCTGCCTGTAGGCAATTTAAAATTGGTTCCAGGGGAACACGGGCAGCAGTAGACAGGTAAGTGGAGGCCTAGTGGAAGGAGGGACCGCAGACAGGCTTCGAAGGCCTAACGTAATAAAATGGGCAATCTGTAGGCAATTTACAATTGGTTCCATGGGAACACGGGCAGCAGTAGACAGGTCAGTGGAGGCCTAGTGGAAGGAGTGACGGCAGACAGGCATCAAAGGCCTAACATCATAACATTGGGCTGTTGGCAATTTAAAATTGGTTCCAGGGGTACACAGGCAACAGTGGTCTGGTCAGTGGAAGTCTAGTGGAAGCAGTGACGGCAGACAGGCATCAAAGGCCTAACATAATAACATTTGGCTGTTGGCAATTTAAAATTGGTTCCAGGGGTACACGGGCAACAGTGGTCTGGTCAGTGGAAGTCTAGTGGAAGGAGTGACGGCAGACAGGCTAAGAAGGCCTAACATAACAAAATTGGGCTGGCTGTAGGCAAGTTTAAATTGGTTCCAGGGGAACACGGCCAGCAGTGGCCTGGTCAGTGTAGTAGTTGTAGAAAGAACGGACCGCAGACAGGCTTCGAAGGCCTAACATAACAAAAATGTCAAAACAATGGTATTGTCAGTGCCAGGCATTGAAGGATGTCAGCGCATAGACTAAACATTGGTGAAGCTGTGAGAGATAATTTTGCTAGTGGTAGAGCACTGTTTGAGCTGGGGGGGGGGAACTGTCTTGTGGCCGGCGGTACAGGCCCAGGGCCCCTCATATTACAATGGTGTGTCTGACGTTGGGTGCGCACCACCACCGCCAGAGACACTTTATTGTACTATGAGGGACCCAGTGGCAGTGCCGTCGACCAAAAGCGGGCACACCCACCTCTTCAGAAAAACAGCACTCTCACGGGTGCTGGCGCAAAGTGGCGATACCACGGCCCCATGTGGGGAGTTTGGCCATTTTGTTAGGAGTAAACATGTCGTATGCTGGACAATCAGGTGCAGAAAATTACGAGATTGGAAAAGTCATTCAGAAGAGTCCACAGGCAAGACCTTTTCATAGGAAAGTTAGGTGTCAGCCGGGCAAGGTGGGGCAAAAGATTTCGAAATCCAGTTGTGGTTCATTTTAATGAAGGTTAGATCATCTACATTTTGGGTAGCCAGACGAGTCCTTTTTTCAGTTAGTATTGAACCTGCAGCACTGAATACTCTTTCTGATAGGACACTAGCTGCCGGGCAAGCAAGCTCCTGCAATGCATATTCTGCCAATTCTGGCCAGGTGTCTAATTTGGATGCCCAGTAATCAAATGGGAATGACGGTTGAGGGAGAACGTTGATAAGGGATGAAAAATAGTTTGTAACCATACTGGACAAATGTTGTCTCCTGTCACTTTGAATTGATGCTGCAGTACCTGTCCTGTCTGCGGTCATAGCAAAATCACTCCACAACCTGGTCAGAAAACCCCTCTGGCCAACGCCACTTCTGATTTCTGCCCCTCTAACACCTCTGGTCTGCTGGTCCCTGGAGCTCATGTGAGAACGATCACGGGTGCTGTGTGCAGGGAATGCCAGAAGCAAACGGTCAACAAGAGTTGATTGTTTTGTTGCTAATATTAGTTCCAAGTTCTCATGTGGCATAATATTTTGCAATTTGCCTTTATAGCGAGGATCAAGGAGGCAGGCCAACCAGTAATCGTCATCGTTCATCATTTTTGTAATGCGTGTGTCCCTTTTGAGGATACGCAAGGCATAATCCGCCATGTGGGCCAAAGTTCCAGTTGTCAAATCTGCGGTTGTGCTTGGTTGAGGGGCAGTTGCAGGCAAATCTACGTCACTTGTGTCCCTCAAAAAACCAGAACCCGCCCTTGCCACGCCACCAATTTCCAATGACCCCGGGAAAGCTTCCTCATTAAAAATATACTCATCCCCATCATCCTCCTCATCCTCCACCTCCTCTTCGCCCGCTACCTCGTCCTGTACACTGCCCTGACCAGACAATGGCTGACTGTCATCAAGGCTTTCCTCTTCCTCTGGTGCAGATGCCTGATCCTTTATGTGCGTCAAACTTTGCATCAGCAGACACATTAGGGGGATGCTCATGCTTATTATGGCATTGTCTGCACTAACCAGCCGTGTGCATTCCTCAAAACACTGAAGGACTTGACACATGTCTTGAATCTTCGACCACTGCACACCTGACAACTCCATGTCTGCCATCCTACTGCCTGCCCGTGTATGTGTATCCTCCCACAAAAACATAACAGCCCGCCTCTGTTCGCACAGTCTCTGAAGCATGTGCAGTGTTGAGTTCCACCTTGTAACAACGTCTATGATTAGGCGATGCTGGGGAAGGTTCAAAGAACGCTGATAGGTCTGCATACGGCTGGAGTGTACAGGCGAACGGCGGATATGTGCGCAAAGTCCACGCACTTTGAGGAGCAGGTCGGATAACCCCGGATAACTTTTCAGGAAGCACTGCACCACCAGGTTTAAGGTGTGAGCCAGGCAAGGAATGTGTTTCAGTTGGGAAAGGGAGATGGCAGCCATGAAATTCCTTCCGTTATCACTCACTACCTTGCCTGCCTCAAGATCTACAGTGCCCAGCCACGACTGCGTTTCTTGCTGCAAGAACTCGGACAGAACTTCCGCGGTGTGTCTGTTGTTGCCCAAACACTTCATAGCCAATACAGCCTGCTGACGTTTGCCAGTAGCTGCCCCATAATGGGAGACCTGGTGTGCAACAGTGGCAGCTGCGGATGGAGTGGTTGTGCGACTGCGGTCTGTGGACGAGCTCTCGCTTCTGCAGGAGGACGAGGAGGAGGAGGAGGGGGTGCGAACGGCTACAGCCAACTGTTTCCTAGACCGTGGGCTAGGCAGAACTGTCCTAAACTTGCTGTCCCCTGTGGACCCTGAATCCACCACATTTACCCAGTGTGCCGTGATGGACACGTAACGTCCCTGGCCATGCCTACTGGTCCATGCATCTGTTGTCAGGTGCACCTTTGTGCTCACAGATTGCCTGAGTGCATGGACGATGCGCTCTTTAACATGCTGGTGGAGGGCTGGGATGGCTTTTCTGGAAAAAAAGTGTCGACTGGGTAGCTCGTAGCATGGTACAGCGTAGTCCATCAGGTCTTTGAAAGCTTCGCTTTCAACTAACCGGTAGGGCATCATCACTAACGAGATTAGTCTAGCTATGTGGGCTTTCAAACCCTGTGTACGCAGATGCGAGGCTAAGTACTTCCTTTTTCTAACCATAGTCTCATGTAGGGTGAGCTGGACTGGAGAGCTGGAGATCGTGGAACTAGCGGGGGTGCCGGTGGACATGGCAGACTGAGAGACGGTGGGAGATGGTATTGTTGCCGCCGGTGCCCTAGATGCAGTGTTTCCTACTACGAAACTGGAGATTCCCTGACCCTGACTGCTTTGGCCTGGCAAAGAAACCTGCACAGATACTGCAGGTGGTGCAGAAAATGGTGGCCCTACACTGCCGGAAGGGATGTTGCGTTGATGAGTAGCTTCATTGGCCGAGGGTGCTACAACCTTAAGGGACGTTTGGTAGTTAGTCCAAGCTTGCAAATGCATGGTGGTTAAATGTCTATGCATGCAACTTGTATTGAGACTTTTCAGATTCTGCCCTCTGCTTAAGGTAGTTGAACATTTTTGACAGATTACTTTGTGCTGATCAATTGGATGTTGTTTAAAAAAAATGCCAGACTGCACTCTTTCTAGCATCGGATACCTTTTCAGGCATTGCAGACTGAGCTTTAACCGGATGGCCACGCTGTCCTCCAACAGGTTTTGACTTTGCCACGCGTTTTGGCCAAGATACGGGCCCGGCAGATGGAACCTGTTGCGATGTTGATGCCTGCTGCGGCCCCTCCTCCTCCACTTCAGAACTGCTGCCGCCTGCACCCTGTTCCCCCAATGGCTGCCAATCGGGGTCAAGAACTGGGTCATCTATTACCTCTTCTTGTAGCTCGTGTGCAACTTCGTCTGTGTCACCGTGTCGGTCGGTGGTATAGCGTTCGTGATGGGGCAATATAGTCTCATCAGGGTCTGATTCTTGATCAGCACCCTGCGAGGGCAATGTTGTGGTCTGAGTCAAAGGACCAGCATAGTAGTCTGGCTGTGGCTGTGCATCAGTGCACTCCATGTCAGATTCAACTTGTAATGGGCATGGACTGTTAACTGCTTCACTTTCTAAGCCAGGGACGGTATGTGTAAAGAGCTCCATGGAGTAACCCGTTGTGTCGCCTGCTGCATTCTTCTCTGTTGTTGTTTTTGCTGAAGAGGACAAGGAAGCGACTTGTCCCTGACCGTGAACATTCACTAACGACGCGCTGCTTTTACTTTTACCAGTTTCACGAGAGGAGGCAAAAGAGCTAGAGGCTGAGTCAGCAAGATAAGCCAAAACTTGCTCTTGATGCTCCGGCTTTAAAAGCGGTTTTCCTACTCCCAGAAAAGGGAGGGTTCGAGGCCTTGTGTAGCCAGACGACGAACCTGGCTCCACAGCTCCAGACTTAGGTGCAATATTTTTTTTCCCACGACCACCTGATGCTCCACCACTACCACTACCCTCATTACCAGCTGACAATGAACGCCCCCGGCCACGACCTCTTCCACCAGACTTCCTCATTGTTTTAAAAACGTTACCAAACGAACGGTATTTGTTGCTGGCACACAACTTACACGGTGAGCTATAACTTCAGTATGATTTAGCTACCCCTTTACAGGTGGGTGAGACCACAACGAAAATCAGCCACAATGTTACACACTCTGTTGTTGTTGGCAACAAATGAGATGGCACACACGCAGGACTGTCACTGAAGCGCAAATGTAAATATTTATCTCCCACTGATTTGTGTTTGTTTTTTTTAAAAGGGAGACTTCAGAAAAAAAAAAAATTTAAAAAAAATTATTTTTTACAGAAGAATTTATAAAACAAATAAAATGAAATGATTGTTTCAGGGAGAATTTAGGAAAAAAAAAAAAAAAAAGGCTTTGTAGGGCCCACTGAGTGAGAGAGGACGCACACAGGAGTCAGGAGTGGCACACAAGCCCAGAGGCCAATATTAATCTCCCACCGATTGATTTAGTTATTTTTTTTGGTAGATTTTGGAACCCAAATCAAGCAAAAAAATTAATAGGCTTTCTATGGCCCACAATTGGGGAGAGAGAGAGAGATGGCACACCCAGGAGTCAAGACTGGCACACAAGCAGAAGGGGCAATATGAATCTCCCACAGATTTTTTTTTTTTTTTTTTTTTTCAGGGAGACTTGAGAGAAAAAAAAATACAAAAAAAATGATTTTTTTCAGGAATAATTTAGAAACCAAAGAAAATAAAATGATTGTTTCAGGGAGAATTTAGAAAACAAATAAAACAAAAAATAGGCTTTCTAGGGCCCACTGAGTGACAGATGACGCACACAGGAGTCAGGAGTGGCACACAAGCCCAGAGGCCAATATTAATCTCCCACTGATTGATTTAGTTATTTTTTTTGGTAGATTTTGGAACCCAAATCAAGCAAAAAAATTAATAGGCTTTCTATGGCCCACAATTGGGGAGAGAGAGAGAGATGGCACACCCAGGAGTCAAGACTGGCACACAAGCAGAAGGGGCAATATGAATCTCCCACAGATTTTTTTTTTTTTTTTCAGGGAGACTTTAGAGAAAAAAAAATACAAAAAAAATGATTTTTTTCAGGAATAATTTAGAAACCAAAGAAAATAAAATGATTTTTTCAGGGAGAATTTAGAAAACAAATAAAACAAAAAATAGGCTTTCTAGGGCCCACTGAGTGACAGATGACGCTCACAGGAGTCAGGAGTGGCACACAAGCCCAGAGGCCAATATTAATCTCCCACTGATTGATTTAGTGATTTTTTTTGGTAGATTTTGGAACCCAAATCAAGCAAAAAAATTAATAGGCTTTCTATGGCCCACTATTTGTGAGAGAGATGGCACGCTCAGGACTGGCACACAAGCCCAGAGGCCAATATTAATCTCCCACTTTTTTTTTTTTTCCAGGGAAAATTTATAAACCCAATAAAATAATTAAAAAATAGGCTTTCTATGGCCCACTATCTGAGAGAGAGAGAGATGGCACGCTTAGGACTGGCACACAAGCCCACAGGCCAATATTAATCCCCCACTGATTGATTTATTGATTTTTTCAGGTAGAATTTAGAACCCAAATCAAGCAAAAAAATTAATAGGCTTTCTATGGCCCACTGAGTGAGAGATGGCACACACAGGAGTAAGGAGTGGCACACAAGCCCTGAGGCCAATATTTTTCTCCCACTGATTGATGTTGTGATTTTTTCTGGTAGATTTTGGAACCCAAATCAAGCAAAAAAATAAATAGGCTTTCTATGGCCCACTGAGTGAGAGATGACACAGACAGAGATGGCACTCTAGCAGAAATGTCAATCTTAATCTCCCACAAAAAAAAAAAAAAAGGAACTGTCCTTCAATTACTATCTCCCTGCAGTAATCTCAGCCAGGTATGGCAGGCAGCAATAAGGAGTGGACTGATGCACAAATTAAATAAAAAGTGTGGACAAACAAACAAGATAGCTGTGCAGAAAGGAAGGAACAAGAGGATTTGTGCTTTGAAAAAAGCAGTTGGTTTGCACAGCGGCGTACACACAGCAATGCAGCTATCAGGGAGCCTTCTAGGGCAGCCCAATGAGCTACAGCGCTGAGGAAAAAAAAAAAAAAAGGAGCTTCCACTGTCCCTGCACACCGAAGGTGGTGTTGGGCAGTGGAAATCGCTACAGCACAAGCGGTTTTGTGGTTAATGGCCCTGCCTAACGCTATCCCTACTTCTGACGAAGCGGCAGCAACCTCTCCCTAAGCTCAGATCAGCAGCAGTAACATGGCGGTCGGCGGGAACTCCCCTTTATAGCCCCTGTGACGCCGCAGACAGCAAGCCAATCACTGCAATGCCCTTCTCTAAGATGGTGGGGACCAGGACCTATGTCATCACGCTGCCCACACTCTGCGTTTACCTTCATTGGCTGAGAAATGGCGCTTTTCGCGTCATTGAAACGCGACTTTGGCGCGAAAGTCGCGTACCGCATGGCCGACCACGCACAGGGGTCGGATCGGGTTTCATGAAACTCGACTTCGCCAAAAGTCAGCGACTTTTGAAAATGTTCGACCCGTTTCGCTCAACCCTAGTCGTAAGACATTTCTTAAGGGGCGTGGAGCATATGCTGAAAACCTCAGGTATAAATACATACTGGCCGGAAATGTAAGTCAGGCAAGTAGGCATCGCATTGTCATGCTACCCGCTGCAGTCACCAGGCCGCATCCAGCGCAGCCACCGAAACCCCAAACACGTGGGGCCCCACATGATCCAGAAGCAGACACGTCGCTGGAACGCAAGCCAGGGAAACCACGGGGCATGGGCATAAAGGAAAAATTGAAGCCAGCAGCCTGGCCAGCCACTGTAGAATGGTATGCCATTCTAAACATAATACATACAAAGGTTATAAGGGACTTTGCTAACAGGTAGTCCTCAAAGTGCATACATATGGCAAAAAAAATTATATATCGATATATAGACACATACAAGATATATCCAAGAACTAGAAGCATATCACTGCAATTATTAACCCCCTGTGGACAGAATGGTAATGGTATCCTAGGTGGGAATCAATAAATAATATAGATAAGTCTTATGGTATACATAATAGTATATGTAGATAATAGTATAACAGAAAAACAAAAGACAGTTAATAAGGTATACTCCAAATATACAGGGACATAATGCAGCTAATATATAGCATACTAAACAGTTTTCCGGATATATCAAAATATAGAGGTCATGGAAAAACATATTCAGCACTCCTAATGTTAGGTGTCAAGTTCACGCCGCTGCACAGAGTGAATCTCGAACCATGTCCACTGCTGTCTCCCATTCTTCTCCTGCTGCAGTGGAACCTGCTCAGTGGAAATGTCGGTCCCAGCGTCTGGCTCAAACTGATACTGTGCGACTGGTTACTGCTGCCTTTCCAGGCTCTGCCTTTGTAGACAGCACTGATCAGCAGTGAGCAGGCCTTTCTGGGACTAAGTGCCACTTTTCTCATACTGAGCATGCCCACGGGACGACCTCCCATTGGAGGTCGGGGGTCACATGTTCAGGTCCTGTTGCGGCTCCTATTGGACCATCTGGAAGGTCCCGGTGTCCTACTGCTATGAAAGCTGCGTATGGCTGCTCGGCCATGCGCTAGTGTAAATTTACTAACGTGTGTGTAGATGAATGTCTGTCGATGGATGAAAGCTTCTTAATCATTCCATTCCTTGTGTTGATGACTACTTGCGAATGGTGGAAGCTACCTAACCTAGCATCCGACAGTGCTAACCTGCACACTCAGCACACGTGCCAGCCAAGTGTGGCGCCATGTGCTATCAGTGCTCTTTCCTGACAACCAGTCAGTGTAGGGTGGGAATTCCCGCTTGGACTTAGCATCTGACTCAGGTCATCCTCAGGCATGGGCTCCAAAGCCACCGAGGGCCAGAGCGCATCCAATCACCAGTTTAGTGGGGGTGATTCATAGGGATCCCACTAGTGTCTTTTAGCTGTATCCTGTGACTGCTAACAAGGCGCAGTGCATATTTGGTGACTCTATGAAGCAACAAAGTTTGCTTCCATTCACACTGGGTGAGGTCTAAACCCACATGTGAGCAAGCCTCCATGCGCCATTACTTAGCAGCAGGTGTCATCTCTGCATGGTGGACCCCAGACTGCGAACACACCTCATATTCTCTATTATTATTATTATTTGGTGCGTTCCGCCAGTCCTAACATTACACTAGTGTCCAGGGTCTGGCAAGTAATGGTGGACGAACAGCGATTACAACGGCACATCCAGCAGCTGGAGGGTAGGTTGGCGGCTCTTAAGCGCACAACCTTGGCTGTGGATGTTACCGCAGTCGCTGTTCAGGCTGCTAGCGTGGCTGCAGCCAGTTTGTCCACTGCCACCCCTGCTCCGACATTATATCATCTCCCGGTACCGGACAAGTTTGCTGGAGACAGTAAGCTGTGTCGAGGACTCGTGAACCAGTGCGCTATACATCTTGAGCTCCTGGCTGCGCGTTTTCCCATGTAATCGGCTAGAGAGGGATTTATTATATTCATTCTGTCAGGCAGGGCATTGGAGTGGGCAACACTGCTGTGGGAGTGGGACGATCATGTGGTGCAGAGTGCTCCAAGGTTCCAGGACTCTCTGAAACAGGTCTTTATGGGACCTCACGTCACCCATGGTTCGGCGCTTCAACTGTTGGCATTGACACAGGGTTCGTCCTTGGTCAGCCATTTTGCAGTCCACTTCCGGACTTTAGCATCTGAGCTGGAGTGGCTGGATAAATTCCTGATTCCAGTACTTTGGAGAGGACTGGCTGACCATGTAAAAGATGCCTTGGCCACTAGGGAGATTCTCCCTACACTGGTGGAGCTAATAACTTTATCCACTTGAATAGACCTCCGTTTTATCGAGCGAAGGTTTGAGCGAGCCCAGTGTAGACAGAGGTTTCGGTTGGCGCCTACCTTCGCCAAACCTCTGGAGTCACCTGTCCAGGCATCCGAGCCCTATGAGGCCATGGAGGTTTCTCGGGCAGGTCCTAAGACCTTGGATACCAGGACCATTCTGTCCACAGGGGGTTAATAATTGCAGCGATATGCTTCCAGTTCTTGGATATATCTTGTATGTGTGTACATATAATTTTTTGCCATATGTATGCACTTTGAGGACAACCTGTTAGCAAAATCCATTAGAACCTTTATATGTATTCTGTTTAAAATGGCATACCATTCTCCAGTGGCTGGCCAGGCTGCTGGCTTCAATTTTTCCTTTATGCGCATGTCCCGTGGTTCCCCCGACAATGTTGTAGCTGTTTGCGTTCTGACCTAATGTCAGATATGCCAGATCACTAGTGAGGCCAAATCAGGAGGTTACGCACTTAATTGACAAGTGCTCTTGGAGAAAAAGGAAATTGCACACAAGCTGTGAGCAAAATCACTTTATCTCATCTTATGGAGCAAGAGGCAGTATTTAATACCATTTACAACAAATGTAACTCAATGTAATTCATGTAGCCCTCCCCCTGTTATCCCGAATCATGCTGACCTTTATTTCCCACGTACCCAGAACATGTTGTGGCTGACTATTGAGAACATATATGATAAGAAGTAAAATATCCTTGAAGAGGAGACTACTTGACTACTGCATCATGAATAAACACATTCTAAACACATTCTAGCAATTAAAGGCAAAAGGCAAATTAAAGTAAAAACATTAACCCTTCTATATCAATTTCCCTCTTTTGTAAATGGTACAACCTCTGCCACAGGGTCAGTTGATGTCCCCAAAGGAGCTACTGTCTCATGGGTCTAGTACTCATAAGGGGGCTTTATACCTGCTTCGCTCATCCACCCAGTCCTTCATTACACATACACTATTCAATAGCTTAGATTTATGCATATATTAGCGCTTTTACAGTTACATTAAGCAATAAACAAAACAATAAAATGTGCATGCAAGTCTGTAAAATACCCAAAATATAATCCATCCCGCTAGTCCACTAAACCAATTGGCAGGATTTAAAAAGGAGTCTTTATATTGTATTGGTCACATTAAGAACCTCAAGGAACCTAGAAAATCTGAGTTCAAGTCTCATTGTGTATGCAGTATGGTGTTAATACTTTTCTTGGCTCCAGGGGTAATGCTAAGTGCAGAATAGTCCTTGCAAATACTGGGCTGTGTGTACAGATCCAACAGTCCAACAGTTTTTATCCTTCCAAGTCCTTTATAAGAAGAGCATGATGTTGAAAAAGTGTGTTGTTCCTGTCAACAAACTTTAAAAGTTTATCCAGTGTCTCTGTAGAGTGCTATAATCCTGCCACTGCCAGCAAGGTGATTAAGAGAGCAGTCATTCTGCTGGTGAAAAGATATTTTTGCAGCGACTGGCATGGAACCAGGTGGGTTTTCCCTCAAGTTTCAATGAGGTGAATGTGGTCAGCTGGACTATTAAATGGGTCATCAAACCATGGATTTAGGCTATTTCTCACGTGTCTGTGTTTTACCACCTAATTACCTGGATTCAGCTGATGTACGTCTGCACTAAAACAGTTGGAAATTATTGGCAATTATCAAGATACACTCAATAAAGGAGTGGTTCTGCAGATGGTGACCACAGACCACACCTTATTACCAATGCTTTCTGGCTGATGTTTTGGTCAGTTTTGAATGTTGGTTGTGCTTTCACACTTGTGGTAGCATGAGACAGACTCTACAACCCAAAAAAGTGGCTCAGGTAGTGCAGCCCATCCAGGATGGCACATCAATGCGAGCTGTGGCAAGAAGGTTTGCTGTGTCTGTCAGCGTAGTGTCCAGAGGCTGGAGGCACAACCTGGAGACAGGCCAGTACACCAGGAGACATGAAGGGGGCCATGGGAGGGCAACTACCCAGCAGCAGGACCGCTACCTCAGCCTTTGGGCAAGGAGGAACAGGAGGAGCACTGCTAGAGCCCTGCAAAATGACCTCCAGCAGGCCACAAATGTGCATGTGTCTGCACAAATGGTTAGAAACTGAATCCATAAGGATGGTCTGAGTGCCCAACATCCAAAGATGGGGTTGTGCTCACAGCCCAACACTGTGCAGGATGCTTGGCATTTCCCACCTAACACCAAGATTGGCAAATTCACCATTGGCACCCTGTGATCTTCACAGATGAAAGCAGGCTCACACTCAGCACATGTGACAGACGTGACAGAGTCCGGAGATGCCGTGGAGTGCAATCTGCTGCCTGCAACATCCTTCAGCATCACTGGTTTGTTAGTGGGTCAGTAATGTTGTTGGGTGTCATCTCTTTGAAGGGACGCACGTATTCCATGTGCTCGCCAGAGGTAGCCTGACAGCCATTAGTTACCAAGATGATATTCTCAGTCCCCTTTTGAGACCATATGCTGGTGTGGTTGGCCCTGGTTTCCTCCTAATGCAGGACAATGCCAGACCTCATGTGGCTGGAGTATGTCAGCAGTTCCTGCAAGATGAAGGCATTGAAGCTATGGACTAGCCTTCCAGTTCCCCAGACCTGAATCCGATTGAACACATCTGGGACATCATGTCTCACACCATCTGCCAATGTCACGGTGTACCACAGACTGTCCAGGAGCTGACTGATGCTTTAGTCCAAGTCTGGGAGGAGATCCCTCAAGGGACCATCCTCCGGCTCATCAGTAGCATGCCCAGACATTGTAGGGAGGTCATACAGGCACTTGGTCACCACACACACTACTGATCATTTCCTTGTCTTGAGGCATTTCCACTGAAGTTGGATCAGCCTGTAATTTGATTTTCCACTTTGATTTTGAGTATCATTCCAAATTCAAACCTCCATCGGATATTCATTTTGATTTACATTGATGATCATTTTTATGTTTTATTCTTCTGAACGCATTCAACTTTGTAATGAATAAAGATTTGCAACTGGAATATTTAATTCAGTGATATCTAAAATGTGGGATTTTATTGTTCTCTTTATTTTTTGAGCAGTATATATACAGATTGTAAAAACCACAAGAGTTAAAAGAAAAGAGAGCCTACTAAGTAGAACAGAATGGTGGCAAACACTAAAGCACACAAAACTAAATAACAGTTTAGTCAATATTCAGACACACATCTTAAAATGTCTTAGGCAATGATGTCACTGATGTTTGCTGTACAAATTGTTAAACTTGATGTGGAAAGTAGCAAATGGTCATCATGGCCATATGAGAACGGAGCAGAGCCTGGCCTTGAAGTGGAGACTAGTGCAAAATAACTGCTTATCAATACATACAGTAAACAATAAGTCTTTCCCCCCTTAGTTTAAGTATTACATTTAAAGCAAACCTGTCCGCAGTTTTGGCCAATATAAGATACAGCCACTGTCTTTCAGGACTTATCTACAGCGTTATATAATGCTGTAGATAACCCCTAGTCCATCCTGAAAGATAAGAAAAATAAGTTTTATTATACTCACCTAGGAGCGCAATCCAGTGTAGTCCAGTCCATTGGGTGTCGCAGTTCTAGGTCTGGTGCCTCCCATTTTCTTGCAATGCTGCCCTTGTTGGTTTATCGTCCACCAGCATTGCAATCCTGTGCAGGCATACTTATCAGCCCTGTTGAGGGCAAAGTAAAGTACTGCAGTGCGCAATCGCTGGGCCTCTCTAACAGTTTTCAGCGCCTGCACACTGCAGTACTCTAGGCCTCTTGCACACTTCCATCTTTCTTTTTCCGTCACAATGCGTCGTTTTGTGAAAAACACGGATCCAACAAATGTTTCTGCTGGATCCGTTTTTTCTCATAGACTTGTATTAGCGATGGACTGTGATGGATGGCATTTTGTTTCATCCGTCGTTCCTCCGTCGTGCACTGGATCCGTCGTAAAATTGCTGTCCGTCGGGTGGAGACAACGCACAGAGGAATGTTTTTTCTGTACATCAGAAAATTGCTCAGCAACGGATCCTGCGCTGTCCGTCGTTGGATATAATGGAAACCTATGGACGCAGGATCTGTCGCTGACTGTCAAAAGCAGGAGTCCAGCGACGGATGCCGTCTTTTGGAACTGAGCATGCGCGGAAGAATTTCTTGTCAGGTATCTAATGTTAAAAATAATAATAAAAAAAAATTGTTATATTCTTACATTCCGGCATCCCTCGCAGTCATCCCAATGCTCTCAATGCTTCCAGCAGCTCCGTTTCCCAGTAATGCCTTGCAAAATTACCTGAAGATGTAGCGGTATCGCGAGACCCCTACATCATCACAGTTCATTGTCTCACAAGGCATTACTGGGAACTGGAGCTGCTGGCAGCATCGTGAGCACTGGGAAGGCCGCTGGAAGTCTGTGGGGGACGCCAGAAGGTGAGAACATCACAATTTTTTATTTTTTTTTATTATTTTTAACCTGGGTTGTGTTTTGTATGCCTTTTCGCATCGGAAAAACGAGACGAAGACGCATACACAACGTGTGCACATAGCCTTGATGGATCCGTCAAAAAAACTGTCCCAGTGCATCCGTTTTTTACAATCTGCACAGGATCCATCTTTTCAACATTTTGACGGATTGCAACTGATTGTAAAAATGGAAGTATGAAAGAGGCCTCACTCTACACTAAACAGATAAGTACACCAGGGCGGAAGCACGATGCCGGAAAGTGATGAAGTAAGAGGAGGGCGGCATCGCAAGAAAATGGGAGATGCCAGACCCAAAGTTATGACACTCATCGGCCCGGAAATCCCCCCCCCCCCCCCCGCCCCTGTGAGTATAATAAAATTTATCTTTCAGGTTGGCGCAGGGGCTTATCTGCTTATCTACAGCATTATAGAATGTCGTAGATAATCTCTGAAAGGCAGTGGCCATATCTTGTATCTGCCAAAACTGCTGACAGGTTCCCTTTAAGTATCCAGGAGGCTTCTATTAACAAAACTTAATTTGCCAGTTTCCTCTATTATTTGGGTAATTCATTCTTTCTATTCAAAACAAAGCCAAATTACTTCACCTCATTAAACCAATTAGTGTCTATCACAGTTGATAAAACATTCAATACTGTGATGCATACTATGATGCCAACTTACCATAGGTCTTAATTGCCATAAACACCTTGTTGCCTTGAGAATCAAATGTGAAGTGTGTATTTTATGTAAAATATAATATGTTGGGAGTATGGTAATGAAATGTATTGCAAAACATTTAACAAA
Organism: Ranitomeya imitator; assembly: GCF_032444005.1. Classification (NCBI taxonomy): domain Eukaryota; kingdom Metazoa; phylum Chordata; class Amphibia; order Anura; family Dendrobatidae; genus Ranitomeya; species Ranitomeya imitator. Next base: position 270,835,923 of record NC_091287.1, on the reverse strand, counting down.
TCAGTAATTCATTGATAGCTATAATTAATACTTTTTCATATTCTGCAGATTGGTCGCTTTGACTTTACTTGAGTTGTATATTTATTTCTTGATTATGTATTCACACTTGATCGCATGTTTGTCTGTTTTAAAAGGATTTCCCATGATTCTGCGTGTAAACTATAGCTAAGGGCATTGTGTAGAAATGTTTCAGTCTGTATCACATGTGCAACACTATGTAAAAAAGTATTTTTTTACAGATAACTCAACTTAAAAAAGTTTTTACTGTAGTGTCAAGAAGTTATGTCTTCTACATTACATTGCTGAAGTAAATGGAAATTTCTGATATACAGTTATTTTATTACACCTAAAATAGCATTGCTTCTGCTTTCAATCACTAAGTGTTTGCATAAAGAAATAAAATGTAGGTAATACATTTTTGTAAAATATTGAATTTGCTACACTTTTAAAGGCTATGCATCTTCATTATTATGTCTGACTGCTCTGGTTTGACTGCACATTTTTAGATAGATGTGCGATCTCTAAAGTGAGCCCTAAGGGTACAATAACAGTGCAATATCTGGGGAAAGACCACATGAACATTTCTGAATTAAGTATCAATATTTCATTCAATGATAGTAGAATGTTTAATGGCCCTCTATATATTTTTTTTCTTATATATGATAATGTTTCAGTCTGTAATCTACAACTAATCGCCGAAGGACACTTCAACCTCCTCAAGTGAAATGATATATCCACAGCAGGTCAAATAGAGTTGGAGCAAATGTATTTTTCATGTTTTAAATATTTAAACAGTAGGACCAAATACATAGGAATAAAGGAAAAAGAGAAATTATATTGTTATCATTAGCTACATTTTAACCCCTCTACAATTATTTTAAACTAAAACATATAATTTTAATTATGAATTAAAACTAAATACCTGTAAAATATGCATTACTGTGCAAAACTTTTAGAGAGAAATATTGTGCGCACCCCTTGTTAGGGGGGGGGGGGTGCAGGCTGAACTGGAAAATCCAAATGAAGTCAAACAGCAGAAAATCAGCCGAACTTGTACTGAGATTTTTTTAAATGATTGTTTGTATTTACTTAGTTACAGTACTATATTTCACTGAAGTGCTGGGTAGAAAAATATAGAGCGACAAGTCGTATTTTACATTCATACCCAGCAAGGGTCTTTTCCAAACGACGCTTTAATCGCAAGGATAGGGTGTACTGTGCAGCACGCGCACTAACACTGTTCTACGTTAAGGTGAAGTTGAAAAAGATGCAGAACAGGTCGAAACATAATATTTGACTTGTCTCATTATATTTTTCAACCCATCACTTTGGTGAAATATTGTGGTACAAATAAATACAAACAATCATTTAAAAAATTCCCATTGCGAGTGCAGCTGATTTCCTGTTTTGTGCAAACATTTTAGACAGGTGTAAAAAAAATTCTGCAAGAAAGAATGTTTTAAAAATGGAATTGCTAATAGTTTAGTTTTGTAAATAAAAAAATGCAAAGTGAAAGGACAAAAGAGGATCCTAAATCATATCAATACTTCAACATTGCCTTAAAAACACCATCAGTTCTTCAAGGCATACAGTTTCTGAAAGGTACTTAGCATCTAGGTTGTTCCAAACCTCATGAAGAAACAACCCAAGATGTGCAAGATGTGCTGTGAATGTATGCTTGTGCAAGTTCTTTTGTCTCTTCATCAAGTCACCCATAAATTCGATGATGTTGAGTAGAGTTGAGCGACCTTGACCTTTTTAGAGTCGAGCCGGGTTTTGCGAAACCCGACTATGTCCAAAGTCGGGTCGAGTGAAATCGGCCGATTATGACGTAAAGTCGGGATCGACCGAAACACGAAACCCAATGCAAGTCAATGGGGCAGCATAGTCGGCAGTGAGTGGGGGCCAGGAAAACACCTAGAGTGCCCATTTTAATGTCAAAACCATCCATTCTTCTTAATGAAGCTTGTCAAGCGTAATTTACCTTATAATAATTGGAAGGCATTTGAAATTGGGGGTCATTTGGCTAAAGTTGTGGGGGGTAGGGCTGGTTCAAGTAATTAGTGGGCCCAGGAAATCTGGACCACGTCACGGCAGTGGAGCAGGGAGAGGTAAGTATTTCAACTTTGCAAGTGCTGTGAACCTGAGCAAGCAGGGGGGGCCCACTCGTTGGCATTGGCACTGGCACAGGGCCCCTCAAAGTACAGCGGTGTGTTTGCACGGCGGGGGCGCCTCCCACCGGCAGCAACACTTTTGCGTACTATGAGAGGCCCTGTGCCAGTGACGTCGCCAACTAGTATTCCTCCCCCCACCTGATGAAGGAACCTGCACTTTCATCTGCACCTTCCTCTTTGTCCCCGTGTAAGGTGGTATGGTATGCGGGAAGAGCAACCTGACTTTCAGCAGGGTCACAATGTTGTTGTGTAGCGTGCACGGGGAATGTTGCGTTATGGGTCAATGTACCAGCAGACTCATCTATCACTGGCTGGGCAATGGGCACGATGAAGTGGAAACACAGATATAGGCCCAAAGAAGAAAGTGGGCTAAATGCAGTTCAAAATTGGTAACACAGGAATAACCAGGGGGCATTGCAGTGGAGGACAACTGGAATGAGAGGCTGACACAGAGAGTAGGGCCAAATCAGTAAGTAGTCGAAATGCAGTTCAAAATTGGCAACCGTAGTAAACAGGCGGCACAGCTTTGTTCAGTGGAGGAGAACAGCAAGGAGTGGCAGACACCGATAGTAGGCCCCAACCCAACTAGTAGGCCAAATGCAGTCTAACATTAACAACTACTTAACGAGAGGCTGAAAATGGTATTTCAGGACAGGAAACCAGGAGAACAGCAAGGAGTGGCAGACACCGATAGTAGGCCCCAAACCAACTAGTACGCCAAATGCAGTTGTTCCATTTAACCACAATTTAATGAGAGCCTGAAGATAGAAGCTCAGGAAAGGCAACCTGGGGAACACCTTGGAGTGTAACACACCATCTCTCTCCACCCCATACCCATTTTGTAGGCCTAATGCTGTGTACTTTTCTACAACTACTAAACGAGAGTCGGAAGACCGAAGCAATGGCAAGGAAACCTGGGGAACACCTTGGAGTGTAACACACCATCTCTCTCCACCCCATACCCAATTTGTAGGCCTAATGCAGCCTACTTTCCGACACCTACTAAACGAGAGCATGAAGATCGAAGCTCAGGAAAGGCAACCTGGGGAACACCTTGGAGTGTAACACACCATCTCTCTCCACCCCATACCCATTTTTTAGGCCTAATGCAGTGTACTTTTCTACAACTACTAAACGAGAGTCGGAAGACCGAAGCAATGGCAAGGAAACCTGGGGAACACCTTGGAGTGTAACACACCATCTCTCTCCACCCCATTCCCCATTTTTTAGGCCTAATGCAGCCTACTTTCCGACACCTACTAAACGAGAGCATGAAGATCGAAGCTCAGGAAAGGCAACCTGGGGAACACCTTGGAGTGTAACACACCATCTCTCTCCACCCCATACCCATTTTGTAGGCCTAATGCTGTGTACTTTTCTACAACTACTAAACGAGAGTCGGAAGACCGAAGCAATGGCAAGGAAACCTGGGGAACACCTTGGAGTGTAACACACCATCTCTCTCCACCCCATACCCAATTTGTAGGCCTAATGCAGCCTACTTTCCGACGCCTACTAAACGAGAGCATGAAGATCGAAGCTCAGGAAAGGCAACCTGGGGAACACCTTGGAGTGTAACACACCATCTCTCTCCACCCCATACCCATTTTTTAGGCCTAATGCAGTGTACTTTTCTACAACTACTAAACGAGAGTCGGAAGACCGAAGCAATGGCAAGGAAACCTGGGGAACACCTTGGAGTGTAACACACCATCTCTCTCCACCCCATTCCCCATTTTTTAGGCCTAATGCAGCCTACTTTCCGACACCTACTAAACGAGAGCATGAAGATCGAAGCTCAGGAAAGGCAACCTGGGGAACACCTTGGAGTGTAACACACCATCTCTCTCCACCCCATACCCATTTTGTAGGCCTAATGCTGTGTACTTTTCTACAACTACTAAACGAGAGTCGGAAGACCGAAGCAATGGCAAGGAAACCTGGGGAACACCTTGGAGTGTAACACACCATCTCTCTCCACCCCATACCCAATTTGTAGGCCTAATGCAGCCTACTTTCCGACACCTACTAAACGAGAGCATGAAGATCGAAGCTCAGGAAAGGCAACCTGGGGAACACCTTGGAGTGTAACACACCATCTCTCTCCACCCCATACCCATTTTGTAGGCCTAATGCTGTGTACTTTTCTACAACTACTAAACGAGAGTCGGAAGACCGAAGCAATGGCAAGGAAACCTGGGGAACACCTTGGAGTGTAACACACCATCTCTCTCCACCCCATACCCAATTTGTAGGCCTAATGCAGCCTACTTTCCGACACCTACTAAACGAGAGCATGAAGATCGAAGCTCAGGAAAGGCAACCTGGGGAACACCTTGGAGTGTAACACACCATCTCTCTCCACCCCATACCCATTTTGTAGGCCTAATGCTGTGTACTTTTCCACCAACTACTAAACGAGAGCCGGAAGATCGAAGCTCATGAAAGGCAACCCGGGGAACACCTTGGAGTGTAACACAACCTCTCTCTACACCACGAAAGGGCTGATTCTTAGGAAGGAAGGCTGTTGTAAATAAGCATTGCGCGTCCGAGGGTGATTATATTCTTATTCGGTATCTACTCACCCTCGGACGCGCCATGCTTCTTGATTTGTAATTAATGTTTATTTGCAATGTGCTTTTGACTTACTCAATAATTTTTTTAATTATTGATTTTATTAAATTAATAGTTTAACATCTTATTGGAAATAATTTAAAGGAGACGCGACAGGACAACACTCGGTGGATGCCATATCTGTGTTAACAACTCCAAAAAACTTTCAGTTAACTTCTTGCAGGAGAAAGAAATTGTAGCTGTTGGACCTTTGTAGTACAGTTCCAGATATTTGTTGTGTGTTTGTTTTGATTGTTAAAATGTCTGCATTTGAGATCTCAACACGATCTTATTTTTTATAATCAAATTAATTTTTTAAATATTTTATTAGGTTGGTTCAAGGGGTACACGGGCCGCAGTAGACAGGTCAGTGGAGGCCTAGTGGAAGGAGGGACCGCAGATGCGCCACTGTTTCACCCATACACAATTAGTAGGCCTAATGCAGCGTAGTTTCCAACAGCTACTAAACGAGAGCCGGAAGATCGAAGCTCAGGAAAGGCAACCTGGGGAACACCTTGGAGTGTAACACAACCTCTCTCTACACCACGGAAGGGCTGATTCTTAGGAAGGAAGGCTGTTGTAAATAAGCATTGCGCGTCCGAGGGTGATTATATTCTTATTCGGTATCTACTCACCCTCGGACGCGCCATGCTTCTTGATTTGTAATTAATGTTTATTTGCAATGTGCTTTTGACTTACTCAATTATTTTTTTAATTATTGATTTTATTAAATTAATAGTTTAACATCTTATTGGAAATAATTTAAAGGAGACGCGACAGGACAACACTCGGTGGATGCCATATCTGTGTTAACAACTCCAAAAAACTTTCAGTTAACTTCTTGCAGGAGAAAGAAATTGTAGCTGTTGGACCTTTGTAGTACAGTTCCAGATATTTGTTGTGTGTTTGTTTTGATTGTTAAAATGTCTGCATTTGAGATCTCAACACGATCTTATTTTTTATAATCAAATTAATTTTTTTTATATTTAATGATGTTGGTTCAAGGGGTACACGGGCAGCAATAGACAGGTCAGTGGAGGCCTAGTGGAAGGAGTGACGGCAGACAGGCATCAAAGGCCTAACATTGGGCTGGCTGTAGGCAAGTTAAAATTGGTTCCAGGGGAACACGGCCATCAGTGGCCTGGTCAGTGTAGTTGTAGTTGAAAGAACGGGACGCAGACAGGCTTCGAAGGCCTAACATAACAAACTTGGGCTGGCTGTAGGCACTTTTAAATTTGTTCCAGGGGTACATGGGCAGCAGTGTATGGTCAGTGGAAGTCTAGTGGAAGGAGTGACCGCAGACAGGCTTCCAAGGCCTAACATAACAAACTTGGGCTGGCTGTAGGCACTTTTAAATTGGTTCCAGGGGTACACGGGCAGCAGTGGTCTGGTCAGTGGAAGTCTAGTGGAAGGAGTGACCGCAGACAGGCTTCCAAGGCCTAACATAACAAACTTGGGCTGGCTGTAGGCACTTTTAAATTGGTTCCAGGGGTACACGGGCAGCAGTGGTCTGGTCTGTGGAAGTCTAGTGGAAGGAGTGACCGCAGACAGGCTTCCAAGGCCTAACATAACAAACTTGGGCTGGCTGTAGGCACTTTTAAATTGGTTCCAGGGGTACACGGGCAGCAGTGGTCTGGTCAGTGGAAGTCTAGTGGAAGGAGTGACCGCAGACAGGCTTCCAAGGCCTAACATAACAAACTTGGGCTGGCTGTAGGCACTTTTAAATTGGTTCCAGGGGTACACGGGCAGCAGTGGTCTGGTCTGTGGAAGTCTAGTGGAAGGAGTGACCGCAGACAGGCTTCGAAGGCCTAACATAACAAACTTGGGCTGGCTGTAGGCACTTTTAAATTGGTTCCAGGGGTACATGGGCAGCAGTGGTCTGGTCAGTGGAAGTCTAGTGGAAGGAGTGACCGCAGACAGGCTTCCAAGGCCTAACATAACAAACTTGGGCTGGCTGTAGGCACTTTTAAATTGGTTCCAGGGGTACACGGGCAGCAGTGGTCTGGTCAGTGGAAGTCTAGTGGAAGGAGTGACCGCAGACAGGCTTCCAAGGCCTAACATAACAAACTTGGGCTGGCTGTAGGCACTTTTAAATTGGTTGCAGGGGTACACGGGCAGCAGTGGTCTGGTCAGTGGAAGTCTAGTGGAAGGAGTGACCGCAGACAGGCTTCGAAGGCCTAACATAACAAAATTGGGCTGACTGTAGGCACTTTTAAATTGGTTCCAGGGTAACACGGCCAGCAGTGGCCTGGTCAGTGTAGTAGTTGTAGAAAGAAGGGACCGCAGACAGGCTTCGAAGGCCTAACATAACAAAAATGTCAAAACAATGGTATTGTCAGTGCCAGGCATTGAAGGATGTCAGCGCCTAGACTACACATTGGTGAAGCTGTGAGAGATAATTTTGCTAGTGGTAGAGCACTGTTTGAGCTGGGGGGGGGAACTGTCTTGTGGCCGGCGGTACAGGCACAGGGCCCCTCATATTACAACGGTGTGTCTGACGTTGGGTGCGCACCACCACCGCCAGAGACACTTTATTGTACTATGAGGGACCCAGTGGCAGTGCCGTCGACCAAAAGCGGCCACACCCACCTCTTCAGACAAACAGCACTCTCAAGGGTCCAAGCGCAAAGTGGCGATAGCACGGCCCCGTGTGGGGAGTTTGGCCATTTCGTGAGGTGGAAACATGTCGTATGCTGGACAATCAGGTGAAGAAAATTACGAGATTGGAAAAGTCATTCAGAATAGTCCACAGGCAAGACCTTTTCATAGGAAAGCTAGGTGTCAGCCGGGCAGGGTGGGGCAAAAGATTTTGAAATCCAGTTGTGGTTCATTTTAATGAAGGTTAGATCATCTACATTTTGGGTAGCCAGACGAGTCCTTTTTTCTGTTAGTATTGAACCTGCAGCACTGAATACTCTTTCTGATAGGACACTAGCTGCCGGGCAAGCAAGCTCCTGCAATGCATATTCTGCCAATTCTGGCCAGGTGTCTAATTTGGATGCCCAGTAATCAAATGGGAATGACGGTTGAGGGAGAACGTCGATAAGGGATGAAAAATAGTTTGTAACCATACTGGACAAATGTTGTCTCCTGTCACTTTGAATTGATGCTGCAGTACCTGTCCTGTCTGCGGTCATAGAAAAATCACTCCACAACCTGGTCAGAAAACCCCTCTGGCCAACGCCACTTCTGATTTCTGCCCCTCTAACACCTCTGGTCTGCTGGCCCCTGGAGCTCGTGTGAGAACGATCACGGGCGCTGTGTGCAGGGAATGCCAGAAGCAAACGGTCAACAAGAGTTGATTGTTTTGTTGCTAATATTAGTTCCAAGTTCTCATGTGGCATAATATTTTGCAATTTGCCTTTATAGCGAGGATCAAGGAGGCAGGCCAACCAGTAATCGTCATCGTTCATCATTTTTGTAATGCGTGTGTCCCTTTTGAGGATACGCAAGGCATAATCCGCCATGTGGGCCAAAGTTCCCGTTGTCAAATCTGCGGTTGTGCTTGGTTGAGGGGCAGTTGCAGGCAAATCTACGTCACTTGTGTCCCTCAAAAAACCAGAACCCGGCCTTGCCACGCCACCAATTTCCCGTGCCCCCGGGAAAGCTTCCTCATTAAAAATATACTCATCCCCATCATCCTCCTCATCCTCCACCTCCTCTTCGCCCGGTACCTCGTCATGTACACTGCCCTGACCAGACAATCGCTGACTGTCATCAAGGCTTTCCTCTTCCTCTGGTGCAGACGCCTGATCCTTTATGTGCGTCAAACTTTGCATCAGCAGACGCATTAGGGGGATGCTCATGCTTATTATGGCGTTGTCTGCACTAACCAGCCGTGTGCATTCCTCAAAACACTGAAGGACTTGACACATGTCTTGAATCTTCGACCACTGCACACCTGACAACTCCATGTCTGCCATCCTACTGCCTGCCCGTGTATGTGTATCCTCCCACAAAAACATAACAGCCCGCCTCTGTTCGCACAGTCTCTGAAGCATGTGCAGTGTTGAGTTCCACCTTGTTGCAACGTCTATGATTAGGCGATGCTGGGGAAGGTTCAAAGAACGCTGATAGGTCTGCATACGGCTGGAGTGTACAGGCGAACGGCGGATATGTGCGCAAAGTCCACGCACTTTGAGGAGCAGGTCGGATAACCCCGGATAACTTTTCAGGAAGCACTGCACCACCAGGTTTAAGGTGTGAGCCAGGCAAGGAATGTGTTTCAGTTGGGAAAGGGAGATGGCAGCCATGAAATTCCTTCCGTTATCACTCACTACCTTGCCTGCCTCAAGATCTACAGTGCCCAGCCACGACTGCGTTTCTTGCTGCAAGAACTCGGACAGAACTTCCGCGGTGTGTCTATTGTCGCCCAAACACTTCATAGCCAATACAGCCTGCTGACGTATGCCAGTAGCTGCCCCATAATGGGAGACCTGGTGTGCAACAGTGGCAGGTGCGGATGGAGTGTTTGTGCGACTGCGGTCTGTGGACGAGCTCTTGCTTCTGCAGGAGGACGAGGAGGAGGAGGAGGAGGAGGAGGGGGTGCGAACGGCTACAGACAACTGTTTACTAGACCGTGGGCTAGGCAGAACTGTCCCAAACTTGCTGTCCCCTGTGGACCCTGAATCCACCACATTTACCCAGTGTGCCGTGATGGACACGTAACGTCCCTGGCCATGCCTACTGGTCCATGCATCTGTTGTCAGGTGCACCTTTGTGCTCACAGATTGCCTGAGTGCATGGACGATGCGCTCTTTAACATGCTGGTGGAGGGCTGGGATGGCTTTTCTGGAAAAAAAGTGTCGACTGGGTAGCTCGTAGCGTGGTACAGCGTAGTCCATCAGGTCTTTGAAAGCTTCGCTTTCAACTAAACGGTAGGGCATCATCTCTAACGAGATTAGTCTAGCTATGTGGGCGTTCAAACCCTGTGTACGCGGATGCGAGGCTAAGTATTTCCTTTTTCTAACCATAGTCTCATGTAGGGTGAGCTGGACTGGAGAGCTGGAGATCGTGGAACTAGCGGGGGTGCCGGTGGACATGGCAGACTGAGAGACGGTGGGAGATGGTATTGTTGCCGCCGGTGCCCTAGATGCAGTGTTTCCTACTACGAAACTGGTGATTCCCTGACCCTGACTGCTTTGGCCTGGCAAAGATACCTGCACAGATACAGCAGGTGGTGCGCTAAATGGTGGTCCTACACTGCCGGAAGGGATGTTGCGTTGATGACTAGCTTCATTGGCCGAGGGTGCAACAACCTTAAGGGACGTTTGGTAGTTAGTCCAAGCTTTCAAATGCATGGTGGTTAAATGTCTATGCATGCAACTAGTATTGAGACTTTTCAGATTCTGACCTCTGCTTAAGGAAGTAGAACATTTTTGACAGATGACTTTGCGCTGATCAATTGGATGTTGTTTAAAAAAATGCCAGACTGCACTCTTTCTAGCATCGGATACCTTTTCAGGCATTGCAGACTGAGCTTTAACCGGATGGCCACGCTGTCCTCCACCAGGTTTTGGCTTTGCCACGCGTTTTGGGCAAGATACGGGCCCGGCAGATGGAACCTGTGGCGATGTTGATGCCTGCTGCGGCCCCTCCTCCTCCTCTGCTTCAGAACTGCTGCCGCCTGCACCCTGTTCCCCCAATGGCTGCCAATCGGGGTCAAGAACTGGGTCATCTAATAACTCTTCTTGTACCTCCTGCGCAACTTCGTCTGTGTCACCGTGTCGTTCGGTGGTATAGCGTTCGTGATGGGGCAACATAGTCTCATCAGGGTCTGATTCTTGATCAGCACCCTGCGAGGGCAATGTTGTGGTCTGAGTCAAAGGACCAGCATAGTAGTCTGGCTGTGGCTGTGCGTCAGTGCACTCCATGTCAGATTCAATTTGTAATGGGCATGGACTGTTAACTGCTTCACTTTCTAAGCCAGGGACGGTATGTGTAAAGAGCTCCATGGAGTAACCCGTTGTGTCGCCTGCTGCATTCTTCTCTGTTGTTGTTTTTGCTGAAGAGGACAAGGAAGTGACTTGTCCCTGACCGTGAACATCCACTAACGACGCGCTGCTTTTACTTTTACCAGTTTCACGAGATGAGGCAAAAGAGCTAGAGGCTGAGTCAGCAAGATAAGCCAAAACTTGCTCTTGCTGCTCCGGCTTTAAAAGCGGTTTTCCTAATCCCAGAAAAGGGAGCGTTCGAGGCCTTGTGTAGCCGGACGACGAACCTGGCTCCACAGCTCCAGACTTAGGTGCAATATTTTTTTCCCCACGACCACCTGATGCTCCACCACTAACACTACCCTCATTACCAGCTGACAATGAACGCCCCCGGCCACGACCTCTTCCACTAGACTTCCTCATTGTTTTAAAAACGTAACCAAACTAACGTTATTTGTTGCAGTCACACAACTTACACGGTGAGCTATAACTTCAGTATGATTTAGCTACCCCTTTACAGGTTGGTGAGACCACAGCGAAAATCAGGCCCAATGTTACACACTCTTTTTTTGGTGGCTGCAAATTAGAGAGATGCCCCACACGCAGGACTGTCACTGAAGCACAAATGTTAATATTAATGTCACACTATTATTTTTTTTTTATTTTTTTTTTTTTCAGGAACACTTTAGAAACCCCCCAAAAAAAAAAAAATAGATTTTTGCAGGGAGAATTTAGAAAACAAATGTAACAAACTATATGCTTTCTATGGGCCACTGAGTGAGAGATGACGCACACAGGAATCAGGAGTGGCACACAAGCCCAGAGGCCAATATTTTTCTACCAATGATTGATGGAGTTATTTTCTCTGGTAGATTTTGGAACCCAAATCAAGGAAAAAAAATGTAGGCTTTCTATGGACCACAATTGGAGAGAGAGAGAGAGAGAGAGAGAGATGGCACACCCAGGAGTCAAGACTGGCACACAAGCAGAAAGGCCAATATTAATCTCCCATTTTTTTGGGGGTTTTGTTTTTTTTTTTTGTTTTTTTTTTTTTTCAGGGAGACTTTAGAAAAAAAAATAATAAAAAAAATATGATTTTATCAGGAAGAATTTAGAAACCAAATAAAATAAAATGATTTTTTCAGGGAGAATTTATAAAACAAATAAAAACAAAAATAGGCGTTCTATGGCCCACTGACTGAGAGATGACGCACACAGGAGTCAGGAGTGGCACACAAGCCCAGAGGCCAATATTTTTCTACCAATGATTGATGTAGTTATTTTCTCTGGTAGATTTTGGAACCCAAATCAAGGAAAAAAAATATAGGCTTTCTATGGACCACAATTGGAGAGAGAGAGAGAGAGAGAGAGAGATGGCACACCCAGGAGTCAAGACTGGCACACAAGCAGAAAGGCCAATATTAATCTCCCACTGTTTTTTTTGTTTGTTTTTTTTTTTTTTTTTTCAGGGAGACTTTAGAAAAAAAAATAATAAAAAAAATATGATTTTATCAGGAAGAATTTAGAAACCAAATAAAATAAAAAGATTTTTTCAGGGAGAATTTATAAAACAAATAAAAACAAAAATAGGCGTTCTATGGCTTACTGACTGAGAGATGACGCACACAGGAGTCAGGAGTGGCACACAAACCCAGAGGCCAATATTTTTCTACCAATGATTGATGTAGTTATTTTCTCTGGTAGATTTTAGAACCCAAATCAAGGAAAAAAAATATAGGCTTTCTATGGACCACAATTGGAGAGAGAGAGAGAGAGAGAGAGAGAGAGAGAGAGAGAGAGAGAGAGAGATGGCACACCCAGGAGTCAAGACTGGCACACAAGCAGAAAGGCCAATATTAATCTCCCACTGTTTTTTTTGGTTGTTTTTTTTTTTTTTTTTTCAGGGAGACTTTAGAAAAAAAAATAATAAAAAAAATATGATTTTATCAGGAAGAATTTAGAAACCAAATAAAATAAAATGATTTTTTCAGGGAGAATTTAGAAAACAAATAAAACCAAAAATAGGCGTTCTATGGCCCACTGACTGAGAGATGACGCACCCAGGAGTCAAGACTGGCACACAAGCAGAAAGGCCAATATTAATCTCCCACTGTTTTTTTTTTTTTTTTTCAGGGAGACTTTAGAAAAAAAAATAATAAAAAAAATATGATTTTATCAGGAAGAATTTAGAAACCAAATAAAATAAAATGATTTTTTCAGGGAGAATTTAGAAAACAAATAAAACCAAAAATAGGCGTTCTATGGTCCACTGACTGAGAGAGAGAGAGAGATGGAACGCTTAGTACTGGCACACAAGCCCAAAGGGCAATATTAATCTCCCTTTTTTTTTCCAGGGAGAATTTCTAAAACCCAAAAAAAAAAAAAAATAGGCTTTCTATGGCCCACTATTTGTGAGAGAGATGGGACGCTCAGGACTGGCACAGATGGCACGCTCAGGACTGGCACAGAAGCCCAGAGGCCAATATTAATCTCCCTTTTTTTCTGGGAGAATTTATAAAACCAAAAAAATATTTAAATAGGCTTTCTATGGCCCACTATTTGTGAGAGAGATGGCACGCTCAGGACTGGCACAGATGGCACGCTCACAACTGGCACACAAGCCCAGAGGCCAATATTAATCTCCCTTTTTTCAGGGAAAATTTATAAAACCAAAAAAAAAATTAAATAGGCTTTCTATGGCCCACTATTTGTGAGAGAGATGGCACGCTCAGGACTGGCACAGATGGCACGCTCACAACTGGCACACAAGCCCAGAGGCCAATATTAATCTCCCTTTTTTCAGGGAAAATTTATAAAACCAAAAAAAAAATTAAATAGGCTTTCTATGGCCCACTATTTGTGAGAGAGATGGCACGCTCAGGGCTGGCACAGATGGCACGCTCAGGACTGGCACACAAGCCCAGAGGCCAATATTAATCTCCCTTTTTTTCAGGGAGAATTTATAAAACCCAAAAAAAAATAAAATAGGCTTTCTATGGCCCACTATTTGTGAGAGAGATGGCACACTCAGGACTGGCACACAAGCCCAAAGGCCAATATTAATCTCCCACTGTATTTTTATCAGGGAGAATTTATACACCCCACAAAAAAAAATACAGAAAAATGAAAAGGCTTTCTATGGCCCACTATGTGAGAGAGATGGCACACACAGGGATGGCACTCTAGCAGAAATGCCAAATTGCCAATCTTAATCTCCCACCAAAAAAAAAAAAAAAAAAAAAAACAGGGAATGTCCTACAATTACTATCTCCCTGCCTGCAGTAATCTCAGCCAGGTATGGCAGGCAGCTACTATCTCCCTGCCTGCAGTAATCTCAGCCAGGTATGGCAGGCAGCAATAAGGAGTGGACTGATGCACAAATGAAATAAAAAGTGTGGACAAACAAAAAAGATAGCTGTGCAGAAAGGAAGGAACAAGAGGATTTGTGCTTTGAAAAAAGCAGTTGGTTTGCACAGCGGCGTACACACAGCAATGCAGCTATCAGGGAGCCTTCTAGGGCAGCCCAATGAGCTACAGCGCTGAGGGGAAAAAAAAAAAAAAAAAAACTTCCACTGTCCCTGCACACCGAGGGTGGTGTTGGACAGTGCAAATCGCTGCAGCACAAGCGGTTTTGTGGTTAATGGACCCTGCCTAACGCTATCCCTGCTTCTGACAAAGCGGCAGCAACCTCTCCCTAAGCTCAGATCAGCAGCAGTAAGATGGCGGTCGGCGGGAACGCCTCTTTATAGCCCCTGTGACGTCGCAGACAGCAAGCCAATCACTGCAATGCCCTTCTCTAAGATGGTGGGGACCAGGACCTATGTCATCACGCTGCCCACACTCTGCGTTTACCTTCATTGGCTGAGAAATGGCGCTTTTCGCGTCATTGAAACGCGACTTTGGCGCGAAAGTCGCGTACCGCATGGCCGACCCCGCACAGGGGTCGGATCGGGTTTCATGAAACCCCGACTTAGCCAAAAGTCGGCGACTTTTGAAAATGTTCGACCCGTTTCGCTCAACCCTAATGTTGAGATCAGGGCTCTATGGGGCTATGTAATCACTTCCAAGACTCCTAATTTGTTAACTGAAGATAGTTCCTAACCCTATCAACTGTATGTTTGGAGTAGTTTTCCAGTTGAAGAACAATTTTAATCTACTCATATGCCTCCCTGTTGGAAAAAATTTCAGTAATTTGTTTAAAAAATTAATCACCAACATATACATAGAATTCTAAATGAGCAGAAAGTCGACATTAAAACGTAAAGTTTCTTAGGTCATTTAAAATGTAAAAGGGTCTCAAGTGCCTAAACCACACAATTAGACATAGAAACACGAAATAACGAATGCACAGACAGAGGAAAACTGCAAATAGGCAAACAAGTGGGTTCTCTACCAAATGATATCTACCAACAATCAAGAGTAAATACCACCAAATATATCAAAGGTCAAACCAAGTTATTGTCCAGCTGCAGGACATTTTGGAGCCAGATTCCTTCCAGTTGACATTGTATGATAGATTATGTATTGCAGCAGGGTTGGCACAGTGTGACAGATAAGCAGGGACCACAGAATGTTCCACATAAAAGTGTCCTTATTTTCAGACTCACATAAACAGAAGTAATATCCTCCAGATCAGAGCCGGGTTTCCACAAATAGTCTTTGTTCCAACTAGAGTTGAGCGACCTTGACCTTTTTAGAGTCGAGCCGGGTTTCGCGAAACCCGACTATCTTAGAAGTCGAGTCGAGTGGAATCGGCCGCTTATGGCGAAAAGTCGGGTATCACCCGAAACACGAAACCCAATGCAAGTCAATGGGGGAGCATAGTCGGCAGTGAGTGGAGGCCAGGAAAACACCTACACTGCCCATTTTAATGGCAAAAACATCCATTCTTGTTACAGAAGCTTGTCAATCGTAATTTACCTTATAATAATTGTAAGGCATTTGAAATTGGGGGTCATTTGGCTAAAGTTGTGGGGGGTAGGGCTGGTTCAAGTAATTAGTGGGCCCAGTAAATCTGGACCACGTCACGGCAGTGGAGCAGGGAGAGGTAAGTATTTCAACTTTGCAAGTGCTGTGATCCTGAGCAAGCAGGGGGGCCCACTCGTTGGCATTGGCACTGGCACAGGGCCCCTCAAAGTACAGCGGTGTATTTGCACGGCTTTTGCGTACTATGAGAGGCCCTGTGCCAGTGACGTCGCCAACTAGTATTCCTCCCCCCACCTGATGAAGGAACCTGCACTTTCATCTGCACCTTCCTCTTTGTCCCCGTGTAAGGTGGTATGGTATGCGGGAAGAGGAACCTGACTTTCAGCAGGGTCACAATCTTGCTGTGTAGCGTGCACGGGGAATTTTGCGTTATGGGTCAATGTACCAGCAGACTCATCTATCACTGGCTGGGCAATGGGCAGAATGAGGAGGAAACACAGATATAGGCCCAAAGAATAAAGTTGGCTAAATGCAGTTCAAAATTGGTAACACAGGACTAACCAGGGGGCATTGCAGTGGAGGACAACTGGAATGAGAGGCTTACACAGAGAGTAGGCCCAAATCAGTAAGTAGTCGAAATGCAGTTCAAAATTGGCAACCGTAGTAAACAGGCGGCACAGCTTTGTTCAGTGGAGGAGAACAGCAAGGAGTGGCAGACACCGATAGTAGGCCCCAACCCAACTAGTAGGCCAAATGCAGTCTAACATTAACAACTACTTAACGAGAGCCTGAAAATGGAATTTCAGGACAGGAAACCAGGAGAACAGCAAGGAGTGGCAGACACCGATAGTAGGCCCCAAACCAACTAGTACGCCAAATGCAGTTGTTCCATTTAACCACAATTTAATGAGAGCCTGAAGATAGAAGCTCAGGAAAGGCAACCTGGAGAACACCAATTTGTAGGCCTAATGCAGCGTAGTTTCCAACAGCTACTAAACGAGAGCATGAAGATCGAAGCAATGGAGAGGAAACCTGGGGAACACCTTGCAGTGGAACACACCATCTCTCTACACCCCATACCCAATTTGTAGGCCTAATGCAGCGTAGTTTCCAACAACTACTAAACGAGAGCATGAAGATCGAAGCAATGGAGAGGAAACCTGGGGAACACCTTGAAGTGGAACACACCATCTGTCTACACCCAATACCCAATTTGTAGGCCTAATGCAGCGTAGTTTCCAACAACTACTAAACGAGAGCATGAAGATCGAAGCAATGGAGAGGAAACCTGGGGAACACCTTGGAGTGGAACACACCATCTCTCTACACCCCATACCCAATTTGTAGGCCTAATGCAGCGTAGTTTCCAACAACTACTAAACGAGAGCATGAAGATCGAAGCAATGGAGAGGAAACCTGGGGAACACCTTGGAGTGGAACACACCATCTCTCTACACCCCATACCCAATTTGTAGGCCTAATGCAGTGTAGTTTCCAACAACTACTAAACGAGAGCATGAAGATCGAAGCAATGGAGAGGAAACCTGGGGAACACCTTGGAGTGGAACACACCATCTCTCTACACCCCATACCCAATTTGTAGGCCTAATGCAGCATAGTTTCCAACAACTACTAAACGAGAGTATGAAGATCGAAGCAATGGAGAGGAAACCTGGGAACACCTTGGAGTGGAACACACCATCTCTCTACACCCCATACCCAATTTGTAGGCCTAATGCAGCGTAGTTTCCAACAACTACTAAACGAGAGCATGAAGATCGAAGCAATGGAGAGGAAACCTGGGGAACACCTTGGAGTGGAGCACACCATCTCTCTACACCCCATACCCAATTTGTAGGCCTAATGCAGCGTAGTTTCCAACAACTACTAAACGAGAGCATGAAGATCGAAGCAATGGTGAGGAAACCTGGGGAACACCTTGGAGTGGAACACACCATCTCTCTACACCCCATACCCAATTTGTAGGCCTAATGCAGTGTAGTTTCCAACAACTACTAAACGAGAGCATGAAGATCGAAGCAATGGAGAGGAAACCTGGGGAACACCTTGGAGTGGAACACACCATCTCTCTACACCCCATACCCAATTTGTAGGCCTAATGCAGCATAGTTTCCAACAACTACTAAACGAGAGCATGAAGATCGAAGCAATGGAGAGGAAACCTGGGAACACCTTGGAGTGGAACACACCATCTCTCTACACCCCATACCCAATTTGTAGGCCTAATGCAGCGTAGTTTCCAACAACTACTAAACGAGAGCATGAAGATCGAAGCAATGGAGAGGAAACCTGGGGAACACCTTGGAGTGGAACACACCATCTCTCTACACCCCATACCCAATTTGTAGGCCTAATGCAGCGTAGTTTCCAACAACTACTAAACGAGAGCATGAAGATCGAAGCAATGGAGAGGAAACCTGGGGAACACCTTGGAGTGGAACACACCATCTCTCTACACCCCATACCCAATTTGTAGGCCTAATGCAGCGTAGTTTCCAACAACTACTAAACGAGAGCATGAAGATCGAAGCAATGGAGAGGAAACCTGGGGAACACCTTGGAGTGGAACACACCATCTCTCTACACCCCATACCCAATTTGTAGGCCTAATGCAGCGTAGTTTCCAACAACTACTAAACGAGAGCATGAAGATCGAAGCAATGGAGAGGAAACCTGGGGAACACCTTGGAGTGGAACACACCATCTCTCTACACCCCATACCCAATTTGTAGGCCTAATGCAGCGTAGTTTCCAACAACTACTAAACGAGAGCATGAAGATCGAAGCAATGGAGAGGAAACCTGGGGAACACCTTGGAGTGGAACACACCATCTCTCTACACCCCATACCCAATTTGTAGGCCTAATGCAGTGTAGTTTCCAACAACTACTAAACGAGAGCATGAAGATCGAAGCAATGGAGAGGAAACCTGGGGAACACCTTGGAGTGGAACACACCATCTCTCTACACCCCATACCCAATTTGTAGGCCTAATGCAGCGTAGTTTCCAACAACTACTAAACGAGAGAATGAAGATCGAAGCAATGGCGAGGAAACCTGGGGAACACCTTGGAGTGGAACACACCATTTCTCTACACCCCATAACCAATTTGTAGGCCTAATGCAGTGTAGTTTCCAACAACTACTAAACGAGAGCATGAAGATCGAAGCAATGGAGAGGAAACCTGGGGAACACCTTGGAGTGGAACACACCATCTCTCTACACCCCATACCCAATTTGTAGGCCTAATGCAGTGTACTTTCCAACAACTACTAAACAAGAGCATGAAGATCGAAGCAATGGAGAGGAAACCTGGGGAACACCTTGGAGTGGAACACACCATCTCTCTACACCCCACACCCAATTTGTAGGCCTAATGCAGTGTAGTTTCCAACAACTACTAAACGAGAGCATGAAGATTGAAGCAATGGAGAGGAAACCTGGGGAACACCTTGGAGTGGAACACACCATCTCTCTACACCCCATACCCAATTTGTAGGCCTAATGCAGCGTAGTTTCCAACAACTACTAAACGAGAGCATGAAGATCGAAGCAATGGAGAGGAAACCTGGGGAACACCTTGGAGTGGAACACACCATCTCTCTACACCCCATACCCAATTTGTAGGCCTAATGCAGTGTAGTTTCCAACAACTACTAAACGAGAGCATGAAGATCGAAGCAATGGAGAGGAAACCTGGGGAACACCTTGGAGTGTAACACACCATCTCTCTACACCCCATACCCAATTTGTAGGCCTAATGCAGTGTAGTTTCCAACAACTACTAAACGAGAGCATGAAGATCGAAGCAATGGAGAGGAAACCTGGGGAACACCTTGGAGTGGAACACACCATCTCTCTACACCCCATACCCAATTTGTAGGCCTAATGCAGAGTAGTTTCCAACAACTACTAAACGAGAGCATGAAGATCGAAGCAATGGAGAGGAAACCTGGGGAACACCTTGGAGTGGAACACACCATCTCTCTACACCCCATACCCAATTTGTAGGCCTAATGCAGCGTAGTTTCCAACAACTACTAAACGAGAGCATGAAGATCGAAGCAATGGAGAGGAAACCTGGGGAACACCTTGGAGTGGAACACACCATCTCTCTACACCCCATACCCAATTTGTAGGCCTAATGCAGCGTAGTTTCCAACAACTACTAAACGAGAGCATGAAGATCGAAGCAATGGAGAGGAAACCTGGGGAACACCTTGGAGTGGAACACACCATCTCTCTACACCCCATACCCAATTTGTAGGTCTAATGCAGTGTAGTTTCCAACAACTACTAAACGAGAGCATGAAGATCGAAGCAATGGAGAGGAAACCTGGGGAACACCTTGGAGTGGAACACACCATCTCTCTACACCCCATACCCAATTTGTAGGCCTAATGCAGCGTAGTTTCCAACAACTACTAAACGAGAGCATTAAGATCGAAGCAATGGCGAGGAAACCTGGGGCACACCTTGGGGAGGCAGACACCGTTAGTAGGCCCTACCAAAGTTGTACCCCCAATGCAGTTTTAAAATTCCTAGAGGCTGAAAACAAGACTATTGACGCTCAGCTTTTTTCAAAGGAACACAGCTGA
Organism: Ranitomeya imitator; assembly: GCF_032444005.1. NCBI lineage: Eukaryota > Metazoa > Chordata > Amphibia > Anura > Dendrobatidae > Ranitomeya > Ranitomeya imitator. The sequence continues at coordinate 270,815,657 of NC_091287.1, read as the reverse complement.
ATTGAGTGGCGCAGACAGACACAGGTAGTAGGACTTAAACCAAAAATGTGGCTCACTGCAGCTTAAAAAAGTTACAGGAGTACACAAGCAGCAGTGCTCTAGGCAGTGGAGGACAATTTCAATAGTGGACCGCAGACAGACTTTGTACGCCTACTATTAAAAAAAGGATGCTCTATGCAATTAAAAATAGGTTCCAGGGGTCCACGGGCAGCAGTGGTGTGTTCAGTGGACGAGTATTGGAAGGAGGGACCGCAGACAGGCGTAGTAGGCCTAACATAACAAAATTAGGCTGTAGACACTGTAAAATTGGTTCCAGGGGTACACGGGCAGCAGTGGTGTGGTCAGCGGAGGAAAATTGGAATTAGGGACTGCAGACAGACTTTGTAGGCTGTCCCCTGTGGACCATGCATCCAACACATTAACCCAGTGCGCCGTAATGGACACGTAACTTTTTGTGGACATGCCTACTGGTCCATGCGTCTCTTGTCAGGTGCACCTTTCTACTGTTTGATTGCCTGAGTGCTATGACAATGCAGACTTTTTCATGCCGCTGGAGGGCTGGGATGGCTTTTCTCGCAAAAGAAATGTCGACTGGGTAGCTTGAACCATTGCACAGCGTAGTTCATCTGGGCTTTCTAAATATAAAACAAAGAAAAAAAGGAGGCTACATGCACTTTCAGCTGGGTTCCAGGGGTACACGGCCAGCATTGGTCTGGTCAGTGGAGAACTATTGGAAGGAGTGACCGCAGACAGGCATCGAAGGCCTAACATAATAACACATGGCTGTAGGCAATTTTAAATTGGTTCCAGGGGTACACGGGCAGCAGTGGTGTGGTCAGTGGAGGCCTAGTGGAAGGAGTGACCGCAAACAGGCATCGAAGGCCTAACATAATAACAGATGGCTGTAGGCAATTTTAAATTGGTTCCAGGGGAACACGGGCAGCAGTGGCCTGGTCACTGTAGTAGTAGTAGAAAGAACAGACCGCAGACAGGCTTCGAAGGCCTAACGTAAAAAAATTGGGCTGGCTGTAGGCATTTTTAAATTGGTTCCAGGGGTACACGGGCAGCAGTGGTGTGGTCAGTGGAGGCCTAGTGGAAGGAGTGACCGCAAACAGGCATCGAAGGCCTAACATAATAACAGATGGCTGTAGGCAATTTTAAATTGGTTCCAGGGGAACACGGGCAGCAGTGGCCTGGTCACTGTAGTAGTAGTAGAAAGAACGGACCGCAGACAGGCTTCGAAGGCCTAACATAAAAAAATTGGGCTGGCTGTAGGCAATTTTAAATTGGTTCCAGGGGTACACGTGCAGCAGTACAATGGTCAGTGGAGGCCTAGTGGAAGGAGTGACCGCAGACAGGCATTGAAGGCCTAACATAATAACACATGGCTGTAGGCAATTTTAAATTGGTTCCAGGGGTACACGGGCAGCAGTGGTGTGGTCAGTGGAGGCCTAGTGGAAGGAGTGACCGCAAACAGGCATCGAAGGCCTAACATAATAACAGATGACTGTAGGCAATTTCAAATTGGTTCCAGGGGTACACGGGCAGCAGTGGTGTGGTCAGTGGAGGCCTAGTGGAAGGAGTGACCGCAGACAGGCATCGAAGGCCTAACATAATAACACATGGCTGTAGGCAATTTTAAATTGGTTCCAGGGGTACACGGGCAGCAGTGGTGTGGTCAGTGGAGGCCTAGTGGAAGGAGTGACCGCAAACAGGCATCGAAGGCCTAACATAATAACAGATGGCTGTAGGCAATTTTAAATTGGTTCCAGGGGAACACGGGCAGCAGTGGCCTGGTCAGTGTAGTAGTAGTAGAAAGAACGGACCGCAGACAGGCTTCGAAGGCCTAACATAAAAAAATTGGGCTGGCTGTAGGCATTTTTAAATTGGTTCCAGGGGTACACGGGCAGCAGTGGTGTGGTCAGTGGAGGCCTAGTGGAAGGAGTGACCGCAAACAGGCATCGAAGGCCTAGCATATTAACAGATGGCTGTAGGCAATTTTAAATTGGTTCCAGGGGAACACGGGCAGCAGTGGCCTGGTCAGTGTAGTAGTAGTAGAAAGAACGGACCGCAGACAGGCTTCGAAGGCCTAACATAAAAAAATTGGGCTGGCTGTAGGCAATTTTAAATTGGTTCCAGGGGTACACGGGCAGCAGTACAATGGTCAGTGGAGGCCTAGTGGAAGGAGTGACCGCAGACAGGCATCGAAGGCCTAACATAATAACAGATGGCTGTAGGCAATTTCAAATTGGTTCCAGGGGAACACGGGCATCAGAGGCCTGGTCAGTGTAGTAGTAGTAGAAAGAACGGACCGCAGACAGGTTTCGAAGGCCTAACATAACAAAATTGGGCTGGCTGTAGGCAATTTTAAATTGGTTCCAGGGGTACACGGGCAGCAGTACAATGGTCAGTGGAGGCCTAGTGGAAGGAGTGACCGCAGACAGGCATCGAAGGCCTAACATAATAACACATGGCTGTAGGCAATTTTAAATTGGTTCCAGGGGTACACGGGCAGCAGTGGTGTGGTCAGTGGAGGCCTAGTGGAAGGAGTGACCGCAAACAGGCATCGAAGGCCTAACATAATAACAGATGGCTGTAGGCAATTTCAAATTGGTTCCAGGGGTACACGGGCAGCAGTGGTGTGGTCAGTGGAGGCCTAGTGGAAGGAGTGACCGCAGACAGGCATCGAAGGCCTAACATAATAACACATGGCTGTAGGCAATTTTAAATTGGTTCCAGGGGTACACGGGCAGCAGTGGTGTGGTCAGTGGAGGCCTAGTGGAAGGAGTGACCGCAAACAGGCATCGAAGGCCTAACATAATAACAGATGGCTGTAGGCAATTTTAAATTGGTTCCAGGGGAACACGGGCAGCAGTGGCCTGGTCAGTGTAGTAGTAGTAGAAAGAAGGGACCACAGACAGGCTTCGAAGGCCTAACATAATAAAATTGGGCTGGCTGTAGGCAATTTTAAATTGGTTCCAGGGGTACACGGGCAGCAGTGGTGTGGTCAGTGGAGGCCTAGTGGAAGGAGTGACCGCAGACAGGCATCGAAGGCCTAACATAATAACAGATGGCTGTAGGCAATTTCAAATTGGTTCCAGGGGAACACGGGCAGCAGTGGCCTGGTCAGTGTAGTAGTAGTAGAAAGAACGGACCGCAGACAGGCTTCGAAGGCCTAACATAAAAAAATTGGGCTGGCTGTAGGCAATTTTAAATTGGTTCCAGGGGTACACGGGCAGCAGTACAATGGTCAGTGGAGGCCTAGTGGAAGGAGTGACCGCAGACAGGCATCGAAGGCCTAACATAATAACAGATGGCTGTAGGCAATTTTAAATTGGTTCCAGGGGTACACGGGCAGCAGTGGTGTGGTCAGTGGAGGCCTAGTGGAAGGAGTGACCGCAAACAGGCATCGAAGGCCTAACATAATAACAGATGGCTGTAGGCAATTTTAAATTGTTTCCAGGGGAACACGGGCAGCAGTTGCCTGGTCAGTGTAGTAGTAGTAGAAAGAACGGACCGCAGACAGGCTTCGAAGGCCTAACATAAAAAAATTGGGCTGGCTGTAGGCATTTTTAAATTGGTTCCAGGGGTACACGGGCAGCAGTGGTGTGGTCAGTGGAGGCCTAGTGGAAGGAGTGACCGCAAACAGGCATCGAAGGCCTAACATAATAACAGATGGCTGTAGGCAATTTTAAATTGGTTCCAGGGGAACACGGGCAGCAGTGGCCTGGTCAGTGTAGTAGTAGTAGAAAGAACGGACCGCAGACAGGCTTCGAAGGCCTAACATAAAAAAATTGGGCTGGCTGTAGGCATTTTTAAATTGGTTCCAGGGGTACACGGGCAGCAGTGGTGTGGTCAGTGGAGGCCTAGTGGAAGGAGTGACTGCAAACAGGCATCGAAGGCCTAACATAATAACAGATGGCTGTAGGCAATTTTAAATTGGTTCCAGGGGAACATGGGCAGCAGTGGCCTGGTCAGTATAGTAGTAGTTGAAAGAACGGACCGCAGACAGGCTTCGAAGGCCTAACATAAAAAAATTGGTCTGGCTGTAGGCAATTTTAAATTGGTTCCAGGGGTACACGGGCAGCAGTACAATGGTCAGTGGAGGCCTAGTGGAAGGAGTGACCGCAGACAGGCATCGAAGGCCTAACATAATAACACATGGCTGTAGGCAATTTTAAATTGGTTCCAGGGGTACACGGGCAGCAGTGGGTGGTCAGTGGAGGCCTAGTGTTAGGAGTGACCGCAAACAGGCATCGAAGGCCTAACATAATAACAGATGGCTGTAGGCAATTTCAAATTGGTTCCAGGGGAACACGGGCAGCAGTGGCCTGGTCAGTGTAGTAGTAGTAGAAAGAACGGACCGCAGACAGGCTTCGAAGGCCTAACATAAAAAAATTGGGCTGGCTGTAGGCAATTTTAAATTGGTTCCAGGGGTACACGGGCAGCAGTACAATGGTCAGTGGAGGCCTAGTGGAAGGAGTGACCGCAGACAGGCATCGAAGGCCTAACATAATAACACATGGCTGTAGGCAATTTCAAATTGGTTCCAGGGGTACACGGGCAGCAGTGGTGTGGTCAGTGGAGGCCTAGTGGAAGGAGTGACCGCAAACAGGCATCGAAGGCCTAACATAATAACAGATGGCTGTAGGCAATTTTAAATTGGTTCCAGGGGAACACGGGCAGCAGTTGCCTGGTCAGTGTAGTAGTAGTAGAAAGAACGGACCGCAGACAGGCTTCGAAGGCCTAACATAAAAAAATTGGGCTGGCTGTAGGCATTTTTAAATTGGTTCCAGGGGTACACGGGCAGCAGTGGTCTGGTCAGTGGAGGCCTAGTGGAAGGAGTGACCGCAAACAGGCATCGAAGGCCTAACATAATAACAGATGGCTGTAGGCAATTTTAAATTGGTTCCAGGGGAACACGGGCAGCAGTGGCCTGGTCAGTGTAGTAGTAGTAGAAAGAACGGACCGCAGACAGGCTTCGAAGGCCTAACATAAAAAAATTGGGCTGGCTGTAGGCATTTTTAAATTGGTTCCAGGGGTACACGGGCAGCAGTGGTGTGGTCAGTGGAGGCCTAGTGGAAGGAGTGACTGCAAACAGGCATCGAAGGCCTAACATAATAACAGATGGCTGTAGGCAATTTTAAATTGGTTCCAGGGGAACACGGGCAGCAGTGGTGTGGTCAGTGTAGTAGTAGTAGAAAGAACGGACCGCAGACAGGCTTCGAAGGCCTAACATAAAAAAATTGGGCTGGCTGTAGGCATTTTTAAATTGGTTCCAGGGGTACACGGGCAGCAGTGGTCTGGTCAGTGGAGGCCTAGTGGAAGGAGTGACCGCAAACAGGCATCGAAGGCCTAACATAATAACAGATGGCTGTAGGCAATTTTAAATTGGTTCCAGGGGAACACGGGCAGCAGTGGCCTGGTCAGTGTAGTAGTAGTAGAAAGAACGGACCGCAGACAGGCTTCGAAGGCCTAACATAAAAAAATTGGGCTGGCTGTAGGCATTTTTAAATTGGTTCCAGGGGTACACGGGCAGCAGTGGTGTGGTCAGTGGAGGCCTAGTGGAAGGAGTGACTGCAAACAGGCATCGAAGGCCTAACATAATAACAGATGGCTGTAGGCAATTTTAAATTGGTTCCAGGGGAACACGGGCAGCAGTGGCCTGGTCAGTATAGTAGTAGTAGAAAGAACGGACCGCAGACAGGCTTCGAAGGCCTAACATAAAAAAATTGGTCTGGCTGTAGGCAATTTTAAATTGGTTCCAGGGGTACACGGGCAGCAGTACAATGGTCAGTGGAGGCCTAGTGGAAGGAGTGACCGCAGACAGGCATCGAAGGCCTAACATAATAACACATGGCTGTAGGCAATTTTAAATTGGTTCCAGGGGTACACGGGCAGCAGTGGGTGGTCAGTGGAGGCCTAGTGTTAGGAGTGACCGCAAACAGGCATCGAAGGCCTAACATAATAACAGATGGCTGTAGGCAATTTCAAATTGGTTCCAGGGGAACACGGGCAGCAGTGGCCTGGTCAGTGTAGTAGTAGTAGAAAGAACGGACCGCAGACAGGCTTCGAAGGCCTAACATAAAAAAATTGGGCTGGCTGTAGGCAATTTTAAATTGGTTCCAGGGAAACACGGGCAGCAGTACAATGGTCAGTGGAGGCCTAGTGGAAGGAGTGACCGCAGACAGGCATCGAAGGCCTAACATAATAACACATGGCTGTAGGCAATTTTAAATTGGTTCCAGGGGTACACGGGCAGCAGTGGTGTGGTCAGTGGAGGCCTAGTGGAAGGAGTGACCGCAGACAGGCATCGAAGGCCTAACATAATAACACATGGCTGTAGGCAATTTTAAATTGGTTCCAGGGGTACACGGGCAGCAGTGGTGTGGTCAGTGGAGGCCTAGTGGAAGGAGTGACCGCAAACAGGCATCGAAGGCCTAACATAATAAGAGATGGCTGTAGGCAATTTTAAATTGGTTCCAGGGGAACACGGGCAGCAGTGGCCTGGTCAGTGTAGTAGTAGTAGAAAGAACGGACCGCAGACAGGCTTCGAAGGCCTAACATAATAAAATTGGGCTGGCTGTAGGCAATTTTAAATTGGTTCCAGGGGTACACGGGCAGCAGTGGTGTGGTCAGTGGAGGCCTAATGGAAGGAGTGACCGCAGACAGGCATCGAAGGCCTAACATAATAACAGATGGCTGTAGGCAATTTCAAATTGGTTCCAGGGGAACACGGGCAGCAGTGGCCTGGTCAGTGTAGTAGTAGTAGAAAGAACGGACCGCAGACAGGCTTCGAAGGCCTAACATAAAAATATTGGGCTGGCTGTAGGCAATTTTAAATTGGTTCCAGGGGTACACGGGCAGCAGTACAATGGTCAGTGGAGGCCTAGTGGAAGGAGTGACCGCAGACAGGCATTGAAGGCCTAACATAAAAACACATGGCTGTAGGCAATTTTAAATTGGTTCCAGGGGTACACGGGCAGCAGTGGTGTGGTCAGTGGAGGCCTAGTGGAAGGAGTGACCGCAAACAGGCATCGAAGACGTGGTATATCTCGATTTTTCCAAAGCGTTTGATACCGTGCCGCACAAGAGGTTGGTACACAAAATGAAAATGCTTGGTCTGGGGGAAAATGTGTGTAAATGGGTTAGTAACTGACTTAGTGATAGAAAGCAGAGGGTGGTTATAAATGGTATAGTCTCTAACTGGGTCGCTGTGACCAGTGGGGTACCGCAGGGGTCAGTATTGGGACCTGTTCTCTTCAACATATTCATTAATGATCTGGTAGAAGGTTTACACAGTAAAATATCGATATTTGCAGATGATACAAAACTATGTAAAGCAGTTAATACAAGAGAAGATAGTATTCTGCTACAGATGGATCTGGATAAGTTGGAAACTTGGGCTGAAAGGTGGCAGATGAGGTTTAACAATGATAAATGTAAGGTTATACACATGGGAAGAGGGAATCAATATCACCATTACACACTGAACGGGAAACCACTGGGTAAATCTGACAGGGAGAAGGACTTGGGGATCCTAGTTAATGATAAACTTACCTGGAGCAGCCAGTGCCAGGCAGCAGCTGCCAAGGCAAACAGGATCATGGGGTGCATTAAAAGAGGTCTGGATACACATGATGAGAGCATTATACTGCCTCTGTACAAATCCCTAGTTAGACCGCACATGGAGTACTGTGTCCAGTTTTGGGCACCGGTGCTCAGGAAGGATATAATGGAACTAGAGAGAGTGCAAAGGAGGGCAACAAAATTAATAAAGGGGATGGGAGAACTACAATACCCAGATAGATTAGCGAAATTAGGATTATTTAGTCTAGAAAAAAGACGACTGAGGGGCGATCTAATAACCATGTATAAGTATATAAGGGGACAATACAAATATCTCGCTGAGGATCTGTTTATACCAAGGAAGGTGACGGGCACAAGGGGGCATTCTTTGCGTCTGGAGGAGAGAAGGTTTTTCCACCAACATAGAAGAGGATTCTTTACTGTTAGGGCAGTGAGAATCTGGAATTGCTTGCCTGAGGAGGTGGTGATGGCGAACTCAGTCGAGGGGTTCAAGAGAGGCCTGGATGTCTTCCTGGAGCAGAACAATATTGTATCATACAATTATTAGGTTCTGTAGAAGGACGTAGATCTGGGGATTTATTATGATGGAATATAGGCTGAACTGGATGGACAAATGTCTTTTTTCGGCCTTACTAACTATGTTACTATGTTACTATGTTACTATGAAGGCCTAACATAATAACAGATGGCTGTAGGCAATTTCAAATTGGTTCCAGGGGTACACGGGCAGCAGTGGTGTGGTCAGTGGAGGCCTAGTGGAAGGAGTGACCGCAGACAGGCATCGAAGGCCTAACATAATAAGAGATGGCTGTAGGCAATTTTAAATTGGTTCCAGGGGTACACTGGCAGCAGTGGTGTGGTCAGTGGAGGCCTAGTGGAAGGAGTGACCGCAAACAGGCATCGAAGGCCTAACATAATAACAGATGGCTGTAGGCAATTTTAAATTGGTTCCAGGGGAACACGGGCAGCAGTGGCCTGGTCAGTGTAGTAGTAGTAGAAAGAACGGACCGCAGACAGGCTTCGAAGACCTAACATAACAAAATTGGGCTGGCTGTAGGCATTTTTAAATTGGTTCCAGGGATACACGGGCAGCAGTGGTGTGGTCAGTGGAGGCCTAGTGGAAGGAGTTACCGCAAACAGGCATTGAAGGCCTAACGTAATAACAGATGGCTGTAGGCAATTTTAAATTGGTTCCAGGGGAACACGGGCAGCAGTGGTGTGGTCAGTGTAGTAGTAGTAGAAAGAACGGACCGCAGACAGGCTTCGAAGGCCTAACATAAAAAAATTGGGCTGGCTGTAGGCAATTTTAAATTGGTTCCAGGGGTACACGGGCAGCAGTACAATGGTCAGTGGAGGCCTAGTGGAAGGAGTGACCGCAGACAGGCATCGAAGGCCTAACATAATAACAGATGGCTGTAGGCAATTTCAAATTGGTTCCAGGGGAACACGGGCAGCAGAGGCCTGGTCAGTGTAGTAGTAGTAGAAAGAACGGACCGCAGACAGGCTTCGAAGGCCTAACATAAAAAAATTGGGCTGGCTGTAGGCAATTTTAAATTGGTTCCAGGGGTACACGGGTAGCAGTACAATGGTCAGTGGAGGCCTAGTGGAAGGAGTGACCGCAGACATGCATCGAAGGCCTAACATAATAACACATGGCTGTAGGCAATTTTAAATTGGTTCCAGGGGTACACGGGCAGCAGTGGTGTGGTCAGTGGAGGCCTAGTGGAAGGAGTGACCGCAAACAGGCATCGAAGGCCTAACATAATAACAGATGGCTGTAGCCAATTTCAAATTGGTTCCAGGGGTACACGGGCAGCAGTGGTGTGGTCAGTGGAGGCCTAGTGGAAGGAGTGACCGCAGACAGGCATCGAAGGCCTAACATAATAACACATGGCTGTAGGCAATTTTAAATTGGTTCCAGGGGTACACGGGCAGCAGTGGTGTGGTCAGTGGAGGCCTAGTGGAAGGAGTGACCGCAAACAGGCATCGAAGGCCTAACATAATAAGAGATGGCTGTAGGCAATTTTAAATTGGTTCCAGGGGAACACGGGCAGCAGTTGCCTGGTCAGTGTAGTAGTAGTATAAAGAACGGACCGCAGAAAGGCTTCGAAGGCCTAACATAAAAATATTGGGCTGGCTGTAGGCATTTTTTTAATTGGTTCCAGGGGTACACGGGCAGCAGTGCTGTGGTCAGTGGAGGCCTAGTGGAAGGAGTGACCGCAAACAGGCATCGAAGGCCTAACATAATAACAGATGGCTGTAGGCAATTTTAAATTGGTTCCAGGGGAACACGGGCAGCAGTGGCCTGGTCAGTGTAGTAGTAGAAAGAACGGACCGCAGACAGGCTTCGAAGGCCTAACATAAAAAAATTGGGCTGGCTGTAGGCATTTTTAAATTGGTTCCAGGGTACACGGGCAGCAGTTGTGTTGTCAGTGGAGGCCTAGTGGAAGGAGTGACCGCAAACAGGCATCGAAGGCCTAACATAATAACAGATGGCTGTAGGCAATTTTAAATTGGTTCCAGGGGAACACGGGCAGCAGTGGCCTGGTCAGTGTAGTAGTAGTAGAAAGAACGGACCGCAGACAGGCTTCGAAGGCCTAACATAAAAAAATTGGGCTGGCTGTAGGCAATTTTAAATTGGTTCCAGGGGTACACGGGCAGCAGTACAATGGTCAGTGGAGGCCTAGTGGAAGGAGTGACCGCAGACAGGCATCGAAGGCCTAACATAATAACAGATGGCTGTAGGCAATTTTAAATTGGTTCCAGGGGTACACGGGCAGCAGTGGTGTGGTCAGTGGAGGCCTAGTGGAAGGAGTGACCGCAAACAGGCATCGAAGGCCTAACATAATAACAGATGGCTGTAGGCAATTTTAAATTGGTTCCAGGGGAACACGGGCAGCAGTGGCCTGGTCAGTGTAGTAGTAGTAGAAAGAACGGACCGCAGACAGGCTTCGAAGGCCTAACATAAAAAAATTGGGCTAGCTGTAGGCATTTTTAAATTGGTTCCAGGGTACACGGGCAGCAGTTGTGTTGTCAGTGGAGGCCTAGTGGAAGGAGTGAGCGCAAACAGGCATCGAAGGCCTAACATAATAACAGATGGCTGTAGGCAATTTTAAATTGGTTCCAGGGGAACGCGGGCAGCAGTGGCCTGGTCAGTGTAGTAGTAGTAGAAAGAACGGACCGCAGACAGGCTTCGAAGGCCTAACATAAAAAAATTGGGCTGGCTGTAGGCAATTTTAAATTGGTTCCAGGGGTACACGGGCAGCAGTACAATGGTCAGTGGAGGCCTAGTGGAAGGAGTGACCGCAGACAGGCATCGAAGGCCTAACATAATAACACATGGCTGTAGGCAATTTTAAATTGGTTCCAGGGGTACACGGGCAGCAGTGGTGTGGTCAGTGGAGGCCTAGTGGAAGGAGTGACCGCAAACAGGCATCGAAGGCCTAACATAATAACAGATGGCTGTAGGCAATTTCAAATTGGTTCCAGGGGAACACGGGCAGCAGTGGCCTGGTCAGTGTAGTAGTAGTAGAAAGAACGGACAGCAGACAGGCTTCGAAGGCCTAACATAATAAAATTGGGCTGGCTTTAGGCAATTTTAAATTGGTTCCAGGGGTACACGGGCAGCAGTGGTGTGGTCAGTGGAGGCCTAGTGGAAGGAGTTACCGCAAACAGGCATCGAAGGCCTAACATAATAACAGATGGCTGTAGGCAATTTCAAATTGGTTCCAGGGGTACACGGGCAGCAGTGGTGTGGTCAGTGGAGGCCTAGTGGAAGGAGTGACCGCAGACAGGCATCGAAGGCCTAACATAATAACACATGGCTGTAGGCAATTTTAAATTGGTCCAGGGGTACACGGGCAGCAGTGGTGTGGTCAGTGGAGGCCTAGTGGAAGTAGTGACCGCAAACAGGCATCGAAGGCCTAACATAATAACAGATGGCTGTAGGCAATTTTAAATTGGTTCCAGGGGAACACGGGCAGCAGTGGCCTGGTCAGTGTAGTAGTAGTAGAAAGAACGGACTGCAGACAGGCTTCGAAGGCCTAACATAATAAAATTGGGCTGGCTGTAGGCAATTTTAAATTGGTTCCAGGGGTACACGGGCAGCAGTGGTGTGGTCAGTGGAGGCCTAGTGGAAGGAGTGACCGCAAACAGGCATCGAAGGCCTAACATAATAACAGATGGCTATAGGCAATTTCAAATTGGTTCCAGGGGAACACGGGCAGCAGTGGCCTTGTCAGTGTAGTAGTAGTAGAAAGAACAGACCGCAGACAGGCTTCGAAGGCCTAACATAAAAAAATTGGGCTTGCTGTAGGCAATTTTAAATTGGTTCCAGGGGTACACGGGCAGCAGTACAATGGTCAGTGGAGGCCTAGTGGAAGGAGTGACCGCAGACAGGCATCGAAGGCCTAACATAATAACACATGGCTGTAGGCAATTTTAAATTGGTTCCAGGGGTACATGGGCAGCAGTGGTGTGGTCAGTGGAGGCCTAGTGGAAGGAGTGACCGCAAACAGGCATCGAAGGCCTAACATAATAACAGATGGCTGTAGGCAATTTCAAATTGGTTCCAGGGGTACACCGGCAGCAGTGGTGTGGTCAGTGGAGGCCTAGTGGAAGGAGTGACCGCAGACAGGCATCGAAGGCCTAACATAATAACACATGGCTGTAGGCAATTTTAAATTGGTTCCAGGGGTACACGGGCAGCAGTGGTGTGGTCAGTGGAGGCCTAGTGGAAGGAGTGACCGCAAACAGGCATCGAAGGCCTAACATAATAACAGATGGCTGTAGGCAATTTTAAATTGGTTCCAGGGGAACACGGGCAGCAGTGGCCTGGTCAGTGTAGTAGTAGTAGAAAGAACGGACCGCAGACTGGCTTCAAAGGCCTAACATAATAAAATTGGGCTGGCTGTAGGCAATTTTAAATTGGTTCCAGGGGTACACGGGCAGCAGTACAATGGTCAGTGGAGGCCTAGTGGAAGGAGTGACCGCAGACAGGCATCGAAGGCCTAACATAATAACACATGGCTGTAGGCAATTTTAAATTGGTTCCAGGGGTACACGGGCAGCAGTGGTGTGGTCAGTGGAGGCCTAGTGGAAGGAGTGACCGCAAACAGGCATCGAAGGCCTAACATAATAACAGATGGCTGTAGGCAATTTTAAATTGGTTCCAGGGGTACATGGGCAGCAGTGGTGTGGTCAGTGGAGGCCTAGTGGAAGGAGTGACCGCAGACAGGCATCGAAGGCCTAACATAATAACACATGGCTGTAGGCAATTTTAAATTGGTTCCAGGGGAACACGGGCAGCAGTGGCCTGGTCAGTGTAGTAGTAGTAGAAAGTACGGACCGCAGACAGGCTTCGAAGGCATAACATAATAAAATTGGGATGGCTGTAGGCAATTTTAAACTGGTTCCAGGGGTACACGGGCAGCAGTACAATGGTCAGTGGAGACCTAGTGGAAGAAGGGACCGCAGACAGGCTTCGAAGGCCTAGCATAACAAAAATGTCAATACAATGGTATTGTCAGTGCCAGGCATTGAAGGATGTCAGCGCATAGACTAAACATTGGTGGAGCTGTGAGAGATAATTTTGCAAGTGGTAGAGCACTGTTTGAGCTGGGGGGAACTGTCTTGTGGCCGGCGGTACAGGCCCAGGGCCCCTCATATTACAACGGTGTGTCTGACGTTGGGTGCGCACCACCACCGCCAGAGACACTTTATTGTACTATGAGGGACCCAGTGGCAGTGCCGTCGACCAAAAGCGGGCACACCCACCTCTTCAGACAAACAGCACTCTCACGGGTGCTGGCGCCAAGTGGCGATACCACGGCCCTGTGTGGGGAGTTTGGCCATTTAGTGAGGTGTAAACATGTCGTATGCTGGACGATCAGGTGCAGAAAATTACGAGATTGGAAAAGTCATTCAGAATAGTCCACAGGCAAGACCTTTTCATAGGAAAGCTAGGTGTCAGCCGGGCAAGGTGGGGCAAAAGATGTCGAAATCCAGTTGTGGTTCATTTTAATGAAGGTTAGATCATCTACATTTTGGGTAGCTAGACGAGTCCTTTTTTCTGTTAGTATTGAACCTGCAGCACTGAATACTCTTTCTGATAGGACACTAGCTGCCGGGCAAGCAAGCTCCTGCAATGCATATTCTGCCAATTCTGGCCAGGTGTCTAATTTGGATGCCCAGTAATCAAATGGGAATGACGGTTGAGGGAGAACGTCGATAAGGGATGAAAAATAGTTTGTAACCATACTGGACAAATGTTGTCTCCTGTCACTTTGAATTGATGCTGCAGTACCTGTCCTGTCTGCGGTCATAGCAAAATCACTCCACAACCTGGTCAGAAAACCCCTCTGGCCAACGCCACTTCTGATTTCTGCCCCTCTAACACCTCTGGTCTGCTGCCCCTGCAGCTCGTGTGAGAACGATCACGGGCGCTGTGTGCAGGGAATTCCAGAAGCAAACGGTCAACAAGAGTTGATTGTTTGGTTGCTAATATTATTTCCAAGTTGTCATGTGGCATTATATTTTTCAATTTGCCTTTATAGCGAGGATCAAGGAGGCAGGCCAACCAGTAATCGTCATCGTTCATCATTTTAGTAATGCGTGTGTCCCTTTTGAGGATACGTAAGGCATAATCCGCCATGTGGGCCAAAGTTCCAGTTCTCAAATCTGCGGTTGTGCTTGGCTGAGGGGCAGTTTCAGGCAAATCCACGTCACTTGTGTCCCTCCAAAAACCAGAACCCGGCCTTGCCGCCCCAACAATTTCCAGTGGCCCCGGAAAAGCTTCCTCATTAAAAACATAATCATCTCCATCATCCTCCTCGTCCTCCTCCTCCTCTTTGCCCACTACCTCGTCCTGTACACTGCCCTGGCCAGACAATGGCTGACTGTCATCAAGGCTTTCCTCTTCCTCAGCTGCAGATGCCTGATCCTTTATGTGCGTCAAACTTTGCATCAGCAGACGCATTAGGGGGATGCTCATGCTTATTATGACGTTGTCTGCACTAACCAGCCGTGTGCATTCCTCAAAACACTGAAGGACTTGACACATGTCTTGAATCTTCGACCACTGCACACCTGACAACTCCATGTCTGCCATCCTACTGCCTGCCCGTGTATGTGTATCCTCCCACAAAAACATAACAGCCCGCCTCTGTTCGCACAGTCTCTGAAGCATGTGCAGTGTTGAGTTCCACCTTGTTGCAACGTCTATGATTAGGCGATGCTGGGGAAGGTTCAAAGAACGCTGATAGGTCTGCATACGGCTGGAGTGTACGGGCGAACGGCGGATATGTGAGCAAAGTCCACGCACTTTGAGGAGCAGGTCGGATAACCCCGGATAACTTTTCAGGAAGCACTGCACCACCAGGTTTATTGTGTGAGCCAGGCAAGGAATGTGTTTCAGTTGGGAAAGGGAGATGGCAGCCATGAAATTCCTTCCGTTATCACTCACTACCTTGCCTGCCTCAAGATCTACAGTGCCCAGCCACGACTGCGTTTCTTTCTGCAAGAACTCGGACAGAACTTCCGCGGTGTGTCTGTTGTCGCCCAAACACTTCATAGCCAATACAGCCTGCTGACATTTGCCAGTAGCTGCCCCATAATGGGAGACTGTTGTGAATTCTGTGGCTGAGTTCACTTCTGTGGTCACAAGTGGTATTGCAGTCTCTGGGCTTCCTCCCTCAGGTGTTTTGGTGAGCTCGTTGGCTGCCTTGCTATTTAGCTCCACCTGAGTCTGTCTTCCTTGCTCCTTGTCAATGTTCCAGTGTTGGATCTGAGCTACTGCATCTTTCCTTGGGTCTGCTGCTCTGCTAGATAAGTGCTTCTAGTTTGTTTTCTGTTTTTTTTGTCCAGCTTGCTATTAACTTTTGCTGGAAGCTCTGAGAAGCAAAGGGGTGCACCGCCGTGCTGTTAGTTCGGCACGGTGGGTCTTTTTGCCCCTTTGCGTGGTTTTCGTTTTAGGGTTTTTTGTAGACTGCATAGTTCTCTTTGCTATCCTCGCTCTGTCTAGAATATCGGGCCTCACTTTGCTGAATCTATTTCATTCCTACGTTTGTCTTTTCATCTTGCTAACAGTCATTATATGTGGGGGGCTGCCTATTCCTTTGGGGTATTTCTCTGAGGTAAGTCAGGCTTGAATTTCTATCTTCAGGCTAGTCAGCTCCTCAGGCAGTGCCGAGTTGCATAGGTAGTGATAGGCGCAATCCACTGCTGCTTATAGTTGTGTGAGGATAGATCAGGTACTGCAGTCTACAGAGATTCCACGTCTCAGAGCTCGTTCTATTGTTTTTGGTTATTGCCAGATCTCTGTATGTGCGCTGATTACTGCACGCTGTGTTGCCTGATTGCCAGCCATAACAGTACAAGGAGCCACACCAATGATTCCCAATAGAGGGAAAAAAGAAATCCTGACATCATTTTTTTTTCTTAGCTCTGTCTTCAGTCTTTTTTTTCCCCTAGACATTAGAGTGATTCAGGACACAGCTGTGGACATGGATATTCAGGTTCTGTGCTCCTCAATGGATAATCTCGTTGTAAATGTACAAAAGATTCAAGATACTATTGATCAGAAATCGATGCTAGAACCAAGAATTCCGATTCCTGATTTGTTTTTTGGTGACAGAACTAAGTTCCTGAGCTTCAGAAATAATTGTAAGCTATTTTTGGCCTTGAAACCTCATTCTTCTGGTAATCCTATTCAACAGGTTTTGATTATTATTTCTTTTTTGCGCGGCGACCCACAGGACTGGGCGTTTTCTCTTGCACCAGGAGATTCTGCATTGAGTAATGTTGATGCATTTTTCCAGGCGCTGGGATTGCTTTACGATGATCCTAATTCAGTGGATCAGGCTGAGAAAAATCTGCTGGCTATATGCCAGGGTCAGGATGATGTAGAAGTATATTGTCAGAAATTTAGGAAGTGGTCAGTACTCACTCTGTGGAATGAATCTGCACTAGCGGCTTTGTTCAGAAAGGGTCTCTCTGAAGCTCTTAAGGATGTAATGGTGGGATTTCCTATGCCTGCTGGTTTGAATGAGTCTATGTCCTTGGCCATTCAGATCGGTCGTCGCTTGCGCGAGCGTAAATCTGTGCACCATCTGGCGGTATTGTCTGAGAGTAAACCTGAGCCTATGCAGTGCGACAGGACTATGACTAAAGTAGAACGGCAAGAACACAGACGTCTGAACAGACTGTGTTTCTATTGTGGTGATTCTACTCATGCTATTTCTAATTGTCCTAAACGCACTAGGCGGTTCGATAGCTCTGCCGTTATTGGTACTGTACAGTCCAAATTCCTTTATTCCATTACCTTAATGTGCTCTTTGTCATCGTATTCTGTCATGGCGTTTGTGGATTCAGGCGCTGCCCTGAATCTGATGGATTTGGATTATGCTAAACGTTGTGGATTTTTCTTGGAGCCTTTGCGGTGTCCTATTCCGTTGAGAGGAATTGATGCTACACCTTTGGCCAAGAATAAGCCTCAGTACTGGGCCCAGCTGACCATGTGCATGGCTCCTGCACATCAGGAAGTTATTCGCTTTCTGGTACTGCATAATTTGCATGATGTGGTCGTGTTGGGGTTGCCATGGCTACAAACCCATAATCCAGTATTGGATTGGAACTCTATGTCGGTAACCAGCTGGGGTTGTCAGGGAGTACATGGTGATGTTCCATTTTTGTCTATTTCGTCATCCATTCCTTCTGACATCCCAGAGTTCTTGTCGGACTTTCAGGATGTATTTGAAGAGTCCAAGTCTGATGCCCTACCTCCGCATAGGAATTGTGATTGTGCTATCGATTTGATTCCTGGTAGTAAATTCCCTAAGGGTCGTTTATTTAATTTGTCCGTACCTGAACACACCACTATGCGCAGTTATGTGAAGGAGTCCCTGGAGAAGGGACATATTCGCCCATCGTCGTCACCATTGGGAGCAGGGTTCTTTTTTGTAGCCAAGAAGGATGGTTCGCTAAGACCGTGTATTGATTACCACCTTCTTAATAAGATCACTGTTAAGTTTCAGTATCCCTTGCCATTGATTTCTGACTTGTTTGCTCGGATTAAGGGGGCTAGTTGGTTTACTAAGATTGATCTTCGTGGTGCGTATAATCTGGTGAGAATCAGGCAGGGAGATGAATGGAAAACGGCATTTAATACGCCCGAGGGTCATTTTGAGTATCTGGTGATGCCGTTCGGACTTGCCAATGCTCCATCTGTTTTTCAGTCTTTTATGCATGACATTTTCCGTGAGTATCTGGATAAATTCTTGATTGTTTACTTGGATGACATTTTGATCTTCTCAGATGATTGGGAGTCTCATGTGAAGCAAGTCAGAATGGTTTTCCAGGTACTGCGTTCTAATTCCTTGTTCGTGAAGGGATCAAAGTGTCTCTTCGGTGTGCAGAAAGTTTCATTTTTGGGGTTCATCTTTTCCCCTTCTACTATCGAGATGGATCCGGTTAAAGTTCAGGCCATCCAGGATTGGACTCAGCCGACATCTCTAAAAAGTCTGCAGAAATTCCTGGGCTTTGCTAATTTTTATTGTCACTTCATCTGTAATTTTTCTAGCATTGCCAGACCATTGACCGATTTGACCAAGAAGGGTGCTGATTTGGTTAATTGGTCTTCTGCTGCCGTGGAAGCTTTTCAGGAGTTGAAGCGTCGTTTTTGCTGTGCCCCTGTGTTGTGTCAACCTGATGTTTCTCTTCCGTTCCAGGTCGAGGTTGATGCTTCTGAGATTGGTGCAGGGGCGGTTTTGTCACAGAGAGGTTCTGGTTGCTCAGTGTTCAAACCATGTGCTTTCTTTTCCAGGAAATTTTCTGCTGCTGAGCGTAATTATGATGTGGGCAACCGAGAGTTGCTGGCCATGAAGTGGGCATTCGAGGAGTGGCGTCATTGGCTTGAGGGTGCTAAGCATCGCGTGGTGGTTTTGACTGATCATAAGAACCTTACTTATCTTGAGTCTGCCAAGCGCTTGAATCCTAGACAGGCCCGTTGGTCGTTATTTTTTGCTCGTTTTGATTTTGTGATTTCATACCTTCCGGGCTCTAAAAATGTGAAGGCGGATGCTCTGTCTAGGAGTTTTGTGCCCGACTCTCCGGGGTTATCTGAGCCGGCGAGTATCCTCAAGGAAGGAGTCATTGTGTCTGCCATCTCCCCTGATTTGCGGAGAGTGTTGCAGAAATTTCAGGCTAATAAACCTGATCGTTGTCCGGCCGAGAAACTGTTCGTCCCTGATAGGTGGACTAGTAAAGTTATCTCTGAACTTCATTGTTCGGTGCTGGCCGGTCATCCAGGAATCTTTGGTACCAGGGAGTTGGTTGCTAGATCCTTCTGGTGGCCATCTCTGTCGTGGGATGTGCGTGCTTTTGTGCAGTCCTGTGGAATTTGTGCTAGGGCTAAGCCCTGCTGTTCACGTGCCAGTGGGTTGCTTTTGCCCTTGCCGGTCCCGAAGAGGCCTTGGACACATATTTCGATGGATTTCATTTCTGACCTTCCCGTTTCTCAAAAAATGACGGTCATTTGGGTGGTCTGTGATCGCTTTTCTAAAATGGTCCATCTGGTGCCCTTGGTTAAATTGCCTTCCTCCTCTGATTTGGTGCCTTTGTTCTTCCAGCATGTGGTTCGTTTACATGGCATTCCTAAGAATATTGTTTCGGACAGAGGTTCCCAGTTTGTCTCGAGGTTCTGGCGAGCCTTTTGTGGTAGGATGGGCATTGACCTATCTTTCTCCTCGGTCTTCCATCCTCAGACTAATGGCCAGACCGAACGAACCAATCAGACCTTGGAAACATATCTGAGATGTTTTGTTTCCGCTGACCAGGATGATTGGATGTCATTTTTGCCGTTGGCTGAGTTCGCCCTTAATAATCGGGCCAGCTCGGCTACCTTGGTCTCTCCATTTTTCTGCAATTCTGGGTTCCATCCTCGTTTCTCTTCAGGACAGGTTGAGTCTTCGGACTGTCCTGGTGTGGATTCTGTGGTGGACAGGTTGCAGCAGATCTGGACTCAGGTAGTGGACAATTTGACCTTGTCCCAGGAGAAGGCTCAGCTTTTCGCTAATCGCAGACGCCGTGTGGGACCCCGACTTCGTGTTGGGGATCTGGTTTGGTTGTCTTCTCGTCATATTCCTATGAAGGTTTCCTCTCCTAAATTTAAACCTCGTTTTATTGGTCCGTATAGGATTTCTGAGATTCTCAATCCGGTGTCTTTTCGTCTGATCCTCCCAGACTCCTTTTCCATACATAATGTATTCCATAGGTCGTTGTTGAGGAGATACGTGGCACCTATGGTTCCATCTGTGGAGCCTCCTGCCCCTGTTTTGGTGGAGGGGGAATTGGAGTATATTGTGGAGAAGATTTTGGATTCTCGTGTCTCTAGACGGAAACTCCAGTATCTGGTCAAATGGAAGGGTTATGCTCAGGAAGATAATTCCTGGGTTTTTGCCTCTGATGTCCATGCCCCAGATCTTGTTCGTGCCTTTCATGTGGCTCATCCTGGTCGGCCTGGGGGTTCTGGTGAGGGTTCGGTGACCCCTCCTCAAGGGGGGGGTACTGTTGTGAATTCTGTGGCTGAATTCACTTCTGTGGTCACAAGTGGTATTGCAGTCTCTGGGCTTCCTCCCTCAGGTGTTTTGGTGAGCTCGTTGGCTGCCTTGCTATTTAGCTCCACCTGAGTCTGTCTTCCTTGCTCCTTGTCAATGTTCCAGTGTTGGATCTGAGCTACTGCATCTTTCCTTGGGCCTGCTGCTCTGCTAGATAAGTGCTTCTAGTTTGTTTTCTGTTTTTTTTGTCCAGCTTGCTATTAACTTTTGCTGGAAGCTCTGAGAAGCAAAGGGGTGCACCGCCGTGCTGTTAGTTCGGCACGGTGGGTCTTTTTGCCCCTTTGCGTGGTTTTCGTTTTAGGGTTTTTTGTAGACTGCATAGTTCTCTTTGCTATCCTCGCTCTGTCTAGAATATCGGGCCTCACTTTGCTGAATCTATTTCATTCCTACGTTTGTCTTTTCATCTTGCTAACAGTCATTATATGTGGGGGGCTGCCTATTCCTTTGGGGTATTTCTCTGAGGTAAGTCAGGCTTGTATTTCTATCTTCAGGCTAGTCAGCTCCTCAGGCAGTGCCGAGTTGCATAGGTAGTGATAGGCGCAATCCACTGCTGCTTATAGTTGTGTGAGGATAGATCAGGTACTGCAGTCTACAGAGATTCCACGTCTCAGAGCTCGTTCTATTGTTTTTGGTTATTGCCAGATCTCTGTATGTGCGCTGATTACTGCACGCTGTGTTGCCTGATTGCCAGCCATAACAGGAGACCTGGTGTGCAACAGTGGCAGCTGCGGATGGAGTGGTTGTGCGACTGCGGTCTGTGGACGAGCTCTCGCTTCTGCAGGAGGATGAGGAGGAGGAGGAGGGGGTGCGAACGGCTACAGCCAACTGTTTCCTAGACCGTGGGCTAGGCAGAACTGTCCCAAACTTGCTGTCCCCTGTGGACCCTCCATCCACAACATTCACCCAGTGTGCCGTGATGGACACGTAACGTCCCTGGCCATGCCTACTGGTCCATGCATCTGTTGTCAGGTGCACCTTTGTGCTCACAGATTGCCTGAGTGCATGGACGATGCGCTCTTTAACATGCTGGTGGAGGGCTGGGATGGCTTTTCTGGAAAAAAAGTGTCGACTGGGTAGCTCGTAGCGTGGTACAGCGTAGTCCATCAGGGCTTTGAAAGCTTCGCTTTCAACTAACCGGTAGGGCATCATCTCTAACGAGATTAGTCTAGCTATGTGGGCGTTCAAACCCTGTGTACGCGGATGCGAGGCTAAGTACTTCCTTTTTCTAACCATAGTCTCATGTAGGGTGAGCTGGACTGGAGAGCTGGAGATCGTGGAACTAGCGGGGGTGCCGGTGGACATGGCAGACTGAGAGATGGTGGGAGATGGTATTGTTGCCGCCGGTGCCCTAGATGCAGTGTTTCCTACTACGAAACTGGTGATTCCCTGACCCTGACTGCTTTGGCCTGGCAAAGAAACCTGCACAGATAATGCAGGTGGTGCGGAAAATGGTGGCCCTACACTGCCGGAAGGGATGTTGCGTTGATGACTAGCTTCATTGGCCGAGGGTGCTACAACCTTAAGGGACGTTTGGTAGTTAGTCCAAGCTTGCAAATGCATGGTGGTTAAATGTCTATGCATGCAACTTGTATTGAGACTTTTCAGATTCTGCCCTCTGCTTAAGGTAGTTGAACATTTTTGACAGATGACTTTGCGCTGATCAATTGGATGTTGTTTAAAAAAATGCCAGACTGCACTCTTTCTAGCATCGGATACCTTTTCAGGCATTGCAGACTGGGCTTTAACCGGATGGCCACGCTGTCCTCCAACAGGTTTTGGCTTTGCCACGCGTTTTGGGCAAGATACGGGCCCGGCAGATGGAACCTGTTGCGATGTTGATGCCTGCTGCGGCCCCTCCTCCTCTGCTTCAGAACTGCTGCCTCCTGCACCCTGTTCCCCCAATGGCTGCCAATCGGGGTCAAGAACTGGGTCATCTATTACCTCTTCTTGTAGCTTGTGTGCAACTTCGTCTGTGTCACCGTTTCGGTCGGTGGTATAGCGTTCGTGATGGGGCAACATAGTCTTATCAGGGTCTGATTCTTGATCATTACCCTGCGAGGGCAATGTTGTGGTCTGAGTCAAAGGACCAGCATAGTAGTCTGGCTGTTGCTGTGCATCAGTGCACTCCATGTCAGATTCAACTTGTAATGGGCATGGACTGTTAACTGCTTCACTTTCTAAGCCAGGGACGGTATGTGTAAAGAGCTCCATGGAGTAACCCGTTGTGTCGCCTGCTGCATTCTTCTCTGTTGTTGTTTTTGCTGAAGAGGACAAGGAAGCGACTTGTCCCTGACCGTGAACATCCACTAACGACGCGCTGCTTTTACATTTACCAGTTTCACGAGAGGAGGCAAAAGAGCTAGAGGCTGAGTCAGCAAGATAAGCCAAAACTTGCTCTTGCTGCTCCGGCTTTAAAAGCGGTTTTCCTACTCCCAGAAAAGGGAGCGTTCGAGGCCTTGTGTAGCCAGACGACGAACCTGGCTCCACAGCTCCAGACTTAGGTGCAATATTTTTTTTCCCACGACCACCTGATGCTCCACCACTACCACTACCCTCATTACCAGCTGACAATGAACGCCCCCGGCCACGACCTCTTCCACCAGACTTCCTCATTGTTTTAAAAACGTAACCAAACTAACGGTATTTGTTGCTGTCACACAACTTACACGGTGAGCTATAACTTCAGTATGATTTAGCTACCCCTTTACAGGTGGGTGAGACCACAACGAAAATCAGGCACAATGTTACACACTCTGCTTTTGGTGGCACCAAATGAGAGAGATGCCACACACGCAGGACTGTCACTGAAGCACAAATGTAAATATTAATCTCCCACTGTTTTTTTTAATTTATTTATTTTTTTTAAGGGAGACTTTAGAAACAAAATAAAAAAAATTGATTTTTTCAGGAAGAATTTAGAAACCAAATAACATAAAATGATTTTTCCAATGACAATTTAGAAACCAAAAAAAAAAAAAAAAAAAAAAAGGCTTTCTATGCCCTCCTGAGTGAGAGATGCCACACACAGGAGTCAGGAGTGGCACACAAGCCCAGAGGCCAATATATTTCTCCCAATGATTGATGTAGTGCTTTTTCCAGGTAGATTTTGGAACCCAAATCAAGCAAAAAAAATAATAGGCTTTCTATGGCCCACAATTGGAGAGAGAGAGAGAGAGAGAGATGGCACACCCAGGAGTCAAGACTGGCACACAAGCAGAAAGAGCAATATTAATCTCCCACTGATTTGATTTTTTTTTTTTCAGGTAGACTTTAGAAAAAAAAACCAAATAAGAAAAAATGATTTTTTCAGGAAGAATTTAGAAACCAAATAAAATAAAATGATTTTTTCAGGGAGAATTTAGAAAACAAATAAAACAAAAAATAGGCTTTCTATGGCCCACTGAGTGAGAGATGACGCACACAGGAGTCAGGAGTGGCACACAAGCTCAGAGGCCAATATTGTTCTCCCAATGATTGATGTAGTGATTTTTTCAGGTAGATTTTAGAACCCAAATCAAGCAAAAAAATAAATAGGCTTTCTATGGCCCACTGAGTGAGAGATGACGCACACAGGAGTCAGGAGTGGCACACAAGCCCAGAGGCCAATATTTATCTCCCACTGATTGATTTTTTTCACGTAGAATTTAGAACCCAAATCAACTAAAAAAATTAATAGGCTTTCTATGGCCCACTATTTGTGAGAGAGATGGCACGCTCACGACTGGCACACAAGCCCAGAGGCCAATATTAATCTCCCACTTTTATTTTTTTTTCAGGGAAAATTTAAAAACCCAATAAAAAAAATAATAAATAGGCTTTCTATGGCCCACTATCTGAGAGAGAGAGATGGCACTCTTAGGACTGGCACACAAGCCTGTTGTGAATTCTGTGGCTGAATTCACTCCTGTGGTCACAAGTGGTACTGCAGCTTCTGAGCTTCCTCCCTCAGGTGTTCTGGTGAGCTCGTTGGCTGCTTTGTTATTTAACTCCACCTGATTCTGTCTTCCTTGCTCCTTGTCAATGTTCCAGTGTTGGATCTGAGCTTCTGGATCTTTCCTGTGGCCTGCTGCTCTGCTTAGATAAGTGCTTCTTTGCTTTTGTTGCTACTTTTTCTGTCCAGCTTGTCAATTCGTTTTGCTGGAAGCTCTGAGACGCAAAGGGTGTACCGCCGTGCCGTTAGTTCGGCACGGTGGGTCTTTTTGCCCCCTTTGCGTGGTTTGTTGCTTTAGGGTTTTTTGTAGACTGCAAAGTTCTCTTTGCTATCCTCGCTCTATCTAGAATATCGGGCCTCACTTTGCTGAATCTATTTCATCCCTACGTTTGTCTTTTCATCTTGCTAACAGTCATTATATGTGGGGGGCTGCCTTTTCCTTTGGGGTATTTCTCTGAGGCAAGTCAGGCTTGTTTTCCTATCTTCAGGCTAGTCAGCTCCTCAGGCTGTGCCGAGTTGCATAGGTAGTGTCAGGCGCAATCCACAGCTGCCTTTAGTTGTGTTTAGGATAGGTTCAGGTATTGCGGTCTACAGAGATTCCACGTCTCAGAGCTCGTTCTATTGTTTTTGGGTTATTGTCAGATCACTGTATGTGCTCTGATTGCTGGCACACTGTGTCACTGGATTGCCTACATAACAGTACAAGGAGCCAACCTAATGATTCTCAATAGAGGGAAAAAAGAAGTTCTGACATCATTTTTTTTTCTCAGCTCTGTGTTCAGTCTTTTTTTTCCCCTAGACATTTGGGTGTTTCAGGACACAGGTGTGGACATGGATATTCAGGGTCTGTGCTCTTCAATGGATAATCTCGTTACAAATGTACAAAGGATTCAAGATACTATTGATCAGAAATCTATGTTAGAACCAAGAATTCCTATTCCTGATTTGCTTTTTGGTGATAGAACTAAGTTTCTAAATTTCAAAAATAATTGTAAGCTATTTCTGGCCTTGAAATCTCATTCTTCTGGTAATCCTATTCAACAGGTTTTGATTATTATTTCTTTTTTGCGCGGCGACCCTCAGGACTGGGCATTTTCTCTTGCGCCAGGAGACCCTGCATTGAGTAATGTCTATGCGTTTTTCCTGGTGCTCGGATTACTTTACGATGAGCCTAATTCAGTGGATCAGGCTGAGAAAAATTTGCTGGCTTTGTGCCAGGGTCAGGATGATATAGAAGTATATTGTCAGAAATTTAGGAAGTGGTCAGTACTCACTCTGTGGAATGAATCTGCGCTGGCAGCTTTGTTCAGAAAGGGTCTCTCTGAGGCTCTTAAGGATGTCATGGTGGGTTTTCCTATGCCTGCTGGTTTGAATGAGTCTATGTCTTTGGCCATTCAGATCGGTCGACGCTTGCGCGAGCGTAAATCTGTGCACCATTTGGCGGTATTGTCTAAACCTGAGCCTATGCAGTGCGATAGGACTATGACCAGAGTTGAACGGCAAGAACACAGACGTCTGAATGGTCTGTGTTTCTACTGTGGTGATTCCACTCATGCTATTTCTGATTGTCCTAAGCGCACTAAGCGGTTTGATAGGTCTGCCGTCATTGGTACTGTACAATCCAAATTCCTTCTGTCCATTACCTTGATATGCTCTTTGTCATCGTATTCTGTCATGGCGTTTGTGGATTCAGGCGCTGCCCTGAATCTGATGGATTTGGATTATGCTAAACGTTGTGGGTTTTTCTTGGAGCCTTTACGGTGTCCTATTCCGTAGAGAGGAATTGATGCTACACCTTTGGCCAAGAATAAACCTCAGTACTGGACCCAGCTGACCATGTGCATGGCTCCTGCACATCAGGAAGTTATTCGCTTTCTGGTGCTACATAATCTGCATGATGTGGTCGTGTTGGGGTTGCCATGGCTGCAAACCCATAATCCAGTATTGGATTGGAACTCTATGTTGGTATCCAGCTGGGGTTGTCAGGGGGTACATGGTGATGTTCCATTTTTGTCTATTTCGTCATCCACTCCTTCTGAGGTCCCAGAGTTCTTGTTTGATTATCAGGATGTATTTGAAGAGCCCAAGTCCAATGCCCTACCTCCGCATAGGGATTGTGATTGTGCTATCAATTTGATTCCTGGTAGTAAATTCCCTAAAGGTCGATTATTTAATTTATCCGTGCCTGAACACGCCGCTATGCGCAGTTATGTGAAGGAATCCCTGGAGAAGGGACATATTCACCCATCATCATCACCACTGGGAGCAGGGTTCTTTTTTGTAGCCAAGAAGGATGGTTCGCTGAGACCGTGTATTGATTACCGCCTTCTTAACAAGATCACTGTTAAATTTCAGTATCCTTTGCCATTGTTATCTGACTTGTTTGCTCAGATTAAGGGGGCTAGTTGGTTCACTAAGATAGATCTTCGTGGTGCGTATAATCTGGTGAGAATCAGGCAAGGAGATGAATGGAAAACTGCATTTAATACGCCCGAGGGTCATTTTGAGTATCTAGTGATGCCGTTCGGACTTGCCAATGCTCCATCTGTGTTTCAGTCTTTTATGCATGACATCTTCCGTGAGTATCTGGATAAATTCCTGATTGTTTACTTGGATGACATTTTGATCTTCTCAGATGATTGGGACTCTCATGTGAAGCAGGTCAGAATGGTTTTCCAGGTCCTGCGTGCTAATTCTTTGTTTGT
The DNA here is from genome assembly GCF_032444005.1 of Ranitomeya imitator. Classification (NCBI taxonomy): domain Eukaryota; kingdom Metazoa; phylum Chordata; class Amphibia; order Anura; family Dendrobatidae; genus Ranitomeya; species Ranitomeya imitator. The sequence goes on along the minus strand of NC_091287.1, from coordinate 270,788,820 downwards.
GAAGGGATCAAAGTGTCTCTTCGGTGTGCAGAAAGTTTCATTTTTGGGGTTCATCTTTTCCCCTTCTACTATCGAGATGGATCCAGTTAAGGTCCAAGCCATCCAGGATTGGACTCAGCCGACATCTCTGAAAAGTCTGCAAAAATTCCTGGGCTTTGCTAATTTTTATTGTCGCTTCATCTGTAATTTTTCTAGCATTGCCAAACCATTGACCGATTTGACCAAGAAGGGTGCTGATTTGGTTAATTGGTCTTCTGCTGCTGTGGAAGCTTTTCAGGAGTTGAAGCATCGTTTTTGTTCTGCCCCTGTGTTGTGTCAACCAGATGTTTCTCTTCCGTTCCAGGTCGAGGTTGATGCTTCTGAGATTGGAGCAGGGGCGGTTTTGTCACAGAGAGGTTCTAGTTGCTCAGTGTTGAAACCATGTGCTTTCTTTTCCAGGAAGTTTTCGGCTGCTGAGCGTAATTATGATGTGGGCAACCGAGAGTTGCTGGCCATGAAGTGGGCATTCGAGGAATGGCGTCATTGGCTTGAAGGAGCTAAGCATCGCGTGGTGGTATTGACTGATCATAAGAACCTTACTTATCTCGAGTCTGCCAAGCGCTTGAATCCTAGACAGGCCCGTTGGTCGTTATTTTTTGCCCGCTTCGATTTTGTGATTTCGTACCTTCCGGGCTCTAAAAATGTGAAGGCGGATGCTCTGTCTAGGAGTTATGTGCCCGACTCTCCGGGTTCATCTGAGCCGGCGAGTATCCTCAAGGAAGGAGTCATTGTGTCTGCCATCTCCCCTGATTTGCGGCGAGTGTTGCAAAGATTTCAGGCGAATAAACCTGATCGTTGTCCGGCGGAGAAACTGTTCGTCCCTGATAGGTGGACTAGTAAAGTTATCTCTGAACTTCATTGTTCGGTGTTGGCTGGTCATCCTGGAATCTTTGGTACCAGAGAGTTAGTGGCTAGATCCTTCTGGTGGCCATCTCTGTCACGGGATGTACGTACTTTTGTGCAGTCCTGTGGGATTTGTGCTAGGGCTAAGCCCTGCTGTTCACGTGCCAGTGGGTTGCTTTTGCCCTTGCCGGTCCCAAAGAGGCCTTGGACACATATTTCGATGGATTTCATTTCTGACCTTCCCGTTTCTCAAAAGATGTCAGTCATTTGGTTGGTCTGTGATCGCTTTTCTAAAATGGTCCATCTGGTGCCCTTGGTTAAATTGCCTTCCTCCTCTGATTTGGTGCCTTTGTTCTTCCAGCATGTGGTTCGTTTGCATGGCATTCCTGAGAATATTGTTTCTGACAGAGGTTCCCAGTTTGTTTCAAGGTTTTGGCGAGCCTTTTGTGGTAGGATGGGCATTGACCTATCTTTTTCCTCGGCTTTCCATCCTCAGACTAATGGCCAGACCGAACGAACCAATCAGACCTTGGAAACATATCTGAGATGTTTTGTTTCTGCAGACCAGGATGATTGGGTGTCCTTTTTGCCGTTGGCTGAGTTCGCCCTTAATAATCGGGCCAGCTCGGCTACCTTGGTCTCTCCATTTTTCTGCAATTCTGGGTTCCATCCTCGTTTCTCTTCAGGACAGGTTGAGTCTTCGGATTGTCCTGGTGTGGATTCTGTGGTGGACAGGTTGCAGCAGATCTGGACTCAGGTAGTGGACAATTTGACCTTGTCCCAGGAGAAGGCTCAACTTTTCGCTAATCGCAGACGCCGTGTGGGTCCCCGACTTCGTGTTGGGGATCTGGTTTGGTTATCTTCTCGTCATATTTCTATGAAGGTTTCCTCTAATAAATTTAAACCTCATTTTATTGGTCCGTATAGGATTTCTGAGATTCTCAATCCTGTGTCTTTTCGTCTGACCCTCCCAGACTCCTTTTCCATACATAATGTATTCCATAGGTCGTTGTTGCGGAGATACGTGGCACCTATGGTTCCATCTGTTGAGCCTCCTGCCCCGGTTTTGGTGGAGGGGGAATTGGAGTATATTGTGGAGAAAATTTTGGATTCTCGTGTTTCTAGACGGAAACTCCAGTATCTGGTTAAATGGAAGGGTTATGCTCAGGAAGATAATTCCTGGGTTTTTGCCTCTGATGTCCATGCTCCAGATCTTGTTCGTGCCTTTCATGTGGCTCATCCTGGTCGGCCTGGGGGCTCTGGTGAGGGTTCGGTGACCCCTCCTCAAGGGGGGGTGGTACTGTTGTGAATTCTGTGTCTGAATTCACTCCTGTGGTCACAAGTGGTACTGCAGCTTCTGAGCTTCCTCCCTCAGGTGTTCTGGTGAGCTCGTTGGCTGCTTTGTTATTTAACTCCACCTGATTCTGTCTTCCTTGCTCCTTGTCAATGTTCCAGTGTTGGATCTGAGCTTCTGGATCTTTCCTGTGGCCTGCTGCTCTGCTTAGATAAGATGCTTTTGTTGCTACTTTTTCTGTCCAGCTTGTCAATTCGTTTTGCTGGAAGCTCTGAGACGCAAAGGGTGTACCGCCGTGCCGTTAGTTCGGCACGGTGGGTCTTTTTGCCCCCTTTGCGTGGTTTTTTGCTTTAGGGTTTTTTGTAGACTGCAAAGTTCTCTTTGCTATCCTTGCTCTATCTAGAATATCGGGCCTCACTTTGCTGAATCTATTTCATCCCTACGTTTGTCTTTTCATCTTGCTAACAGTCATTATATGTGGGGGGCTGCCTTTTCCTTTGGGGTATTTCTCTGAGGCAAGTCAGGCTTGTTTTCCTATCTTCAGGCTAGTCAGCTCCTCAGGCTGTGCCGAGTTGCATAGGTAGTGTCAGGCGCAATCCACAGCTGCCTTTAGTTGTGTTTAGGATAGGTTCAGGTATTGCGGTCTACAGAGATTCCACGTCTCAGAGCTCGTTCTATTGTTTTTGGGTTATTGTCAGATCACTGTATGTGCTCTGATTGCTGGCACACTGTGTCACTGGATTGCCTACATAACACAAGCCCAAAGGCCAATATTAATCTCCCTTTTTTTTTCAGGGAGAATTTATAAATCCAAAAAAAAATAAATAAATAGGCTTTCTATGGCCCACTATTTGTGAGAGAGATGGCACGCTCAGGACTGGCACACAAGCCCAGAGGCCAATATTAATCTCCCACTTTTTTTTTTTCCAGGGAAAATTTATGAAACCCAATAAAAAAAATAATAAATAGGCTTTCTATGGCCCACTATCTGAGAGAGAGAGATGGCACGCTTGGGACTGGCACACAAGCCCAAAGGCCAATATTAATCTCCCTTTTTTTTTTCAGGGAGAATTTATAAAACCAAAAAAATAAATAAATAGGCTTTCTATGGCCCACTATTTGTGAGAGAGATGGCACGCTTAGGACTGGCACACAAGCCCAAAGGCCAATATTAATCTCCCACTGATTGATTTATTGATTTTTTCAGGTAGAATTTAGAACCCAAATAAAGCAAAAAAAAAAAAAATAGGCTTTCTATGGCCCACTGAGTGAGTGATGACGCACACAGGAGTCAGGAGTGGCACACAAGCCCTGAGGCCAAAATTTTTCTCCCACTGATTGATGTAGTGATTTTTTCAGGTAGATTTTGGAACCCAAATCAAGCAAAAAAATAAATAGGCTTTCTATGGCCCACTGACTGAGAGATGGCACACACAGGAGTCAGGAGTGGCACACAAGCCCTGAGGCCAATATTTTTCTCCCACTGATTGATGTAGTGATTTTTTCAGGTAGATTTTAGAACCCAAATCAAGCAAAAAAATAAATAGGCTTTCTATGGCCCACTGAGTGAGAGATGGCACAGACAGGGATGGCACTCTAGCAGAAATGCCAATCTTAATCTCCCACAAAAAAAAAAAAAGGAACTGTCCTTCAATTACTATCTCCCTGCAGTAATCTCAGCCAGGTATGGCAGGCAGCAATAAGGAGTGGACTGATGCACAAATTAAATAAAAAGTGTGGACAAACAAACAAGATAGCTGTGCAGAAAGGAAGGAACAAGAGGATTTGTGCTTTGAAAAAAGCAGTTGGTTTGCACAGCGGTATACACACAGCAATGCAGCTATCAGGGAGCCTTCTAGGGCAGCCCAATGAGCTACAGCACTGAGGAAAAAAAAAATGTAGCTTCCACTGTCCCTGCACACTGAAGGTGGTGTTGGACAGTGCAAATCGCTACAGCACAAGTGGTTTGGTGGTTAATGGACCCTGCCTAATGCTATCCCTGCTTCTGACGAAGCGGCAGCAACCTCTCCCTAAGCTCAGATCAGCAGCAGTAAGATGGCGGTTGGCGGGAACGCCCCTTTATAGCCCCTGTGACGCCGCAGACAGCAAGCCAATCACTGCAATGCCCTTCTCTAAGATGGTGGGGACCAGGACCTATGTCATCACGCTGCCCACACTCTGCGTTTACCTTCATTGGCTGAGAAATGGCGCTTTTCGCGTCATTGAAACGCGACTTTGGCGCGAAAGTCGCGTACCGCATGGCCGACCCCGCACAGGGGTCGGATCGGGTTTCATGAAACCCGACTTTGCCAAAAGTCGGCGACTTTTGAAAATGAACGACCCGTTTCGCTCAACCCTAGTTCCAACCAGTTGCCGTGGACAATGGCACTTCTGTAACTCAGGGGTGCATCAGCCACTTTGAAGTCCATGGCTCTGTATTGGCTTCACACAGGCCTGGGTTGCACAGAGCTTTCTGGTCTGCAGCTTACAAGACTCCAAACTAACTCACCCAAGGCCAAACTGAGAGATTAAATGGAATTGTGGCCATATAACCACTTACAAAACTCGGAGTGGAGAGAGGGATTCACCCGACTACCTAACCTGCAAATCCCTCTAAAAGTTAAAGCCCTTGTCGAGTTTTCCTAACAATCTGACTGGATCAACTACTTGGACCCAATCCATACTTCCTTTTATTTTGCCTTGTGATTCACAGGCTTTCTGGTGTAAACACAAGGCTCTCCAGTGGGTTTAATAAAACTCTGCATCCTGGGGGACACAAATTGACCCTCATATATGATTCCCCTCACTACCTCACAATGTGTATCTGTCTGTGTTTTACTGTATTGAAGACATTAAGAAATGGTCAATGTTATGCCGTATACCCAGTGACAAATTTAATCCAAGCTAAGCACTCTAAAAAAAAGTGGACAGCCAGGAGATGTCTGACGTGCATGGCTGTGCAGTGGCAGAGGCAGGTGAAGAAACTGCACAATAGAGAATTAGAGCAGGAAAGCCAAGGAAATGCATGGCAGTTTTTGGGCAAACTACTGTAACCTTGACAGCTGAAATACTATAGATAATGTGATGGACAAGGAGTAGATTCGTAACTGAGCATGGCCCATCAACACTGGTCACAACAGATTAGTGCAGAAGATAGACAATGGATAGTTAGGCAGGCAGATGGTATGGCTGATTTAAAATTGCTAATAGTCACGGTAAGCTAACGTCAGCAATGTTCCATGTCTGGTTCACTTTGAAAAAAATTACGGTTTTCCATACTTGTGGGTAATTACTGTAATGACACTGACAGTGTCACTGTGGAAAGCCTAGATGGCTCAAGCAGAGGGCATGGGACCAAAAGCCGGGAGTGTAAGGAGCAGGGCACAGGGTACGCACAGGACCTGAGACTAAGGCACACAGTATGCACAGGACCTGACGCTAGACAGTCACGTAACTGAATAGTGGAGGAGACATCGCACAAGAGGACAGGGAATCAGCCGAGAGCACGGAACACAGGATAGAGAACAATAGCGTAGTCAATGAGGAGCTGCGGGTCAAAAGCCAGACAAGAGCGAGGTACCAGGGACAAGATGGAAGAATAAACCAAGATGAGCCAAGGGGTCAGAGAACCAGGAGGGACAGATAAGTACTGAGCAGAAAGTAGAAGTTTAGGGGACAAAACCGGGTCATACACAACAAACCTCACACGTGCAGAGGCACAATGATGACAGATGAGTAACCTGGGTCAGCAACTACAAACCAAGTACACGGAAGTATCACTGACACCTGACCCAAGAAAAAAACAGCATTAAATAGCTACCCCAGAACCAGAGTGAATATGAGCTCTGACATTATACTGGAGATTCGACATGACAGTGCACTTGTCAAAAACAGCAAAAGTTGTTACCAGTGATCTATTCTTTTCACCCGGAAATCCATTGGGATTGTAGTTAAGGGTTTCTGTAACACCCCAGGTAATCGGTTGTTACAGTGGTATTGCCTTCCTCAGGGGGAGGGTGATGTCATGCTTGGAAGCAAGTAAGGATCCCTTTAACAGGTAACCAGTACATGCAACACTGTTCTGATTCCAGGCCAGAGGGGGAAGCTCAAGACTCAGATTCAGGGGAACTTCCCCTATATATTATGGCTGGAATAGGAGTTAGTCAGATTGTGAAAGGAGAGAGAGGAGAGAGAAAGCAGACAGAGAGAGTCTGAGAGAGGAAAGCTGGGGCCATGCAGACGAGTGGTTCTCCAGCTCCTGGAAGGAGAGAGGAACAGAGCAGTCTGTAGGAGACTGAAAGGGTAGAAAGTGAGGACCTTGTGTGAGGCCTAAAGCAGCAAGGGACTACAACACAGTGCAGAGAGAAAGGCTTCCAATTCCACCTGGCTAGGGGAATTCCTGAATAATTTCCAAGCTGGCCGGACCACACCTGCACCTGTGATCTGTACCCTGGACTGTGGCTGCCTTACACCAGTAAAAAGGTAAAGAGACTGCAACCTTGTGTCTTGTAGTTCTTCATTGCACTACACCATCTTTATCTATTACACCTGGAACCCTGGGAACCCATCTTCATCTTTAGGAAGCCATACCATCCCAGCTGCCATAACATCACCCCAGTGAACCCCTTTAAGCGGCGTCAGTCATCCTTGACCGAATATCACAGGTGGCATCACAATTTACTTCAACCTCTTTTATTGGATGACCGGGTCACTGTGACACATCCCATTAAGAACCGGCCCAGTTCTGAGTACCCCAGGGTCCTGGCGGGCACTTCAATCTGCCTGAGGAAAGACAGTCTAGATATAACTGAACTTAGCTCTTCAGTTGGTGCATATCTGTGTGCTCAAGTGAAAACGGTTACAATGGCAGATGGAACATTATGACAAATATTCTTTGTTGCTGCTCTCTGCTATTTATTGTAGCTTTAACACTAACACAAGCCAGCAAACATTGTTTTTTCAAGAATTGAAGTGGGATCTGCTGGTCAGTCATCTAGACAGCAAGCATTGAGCTAAAGCATTGCAGAGCATGTAACACATCTATCCTGGATATAAGTCAATTCGGCGACCCTTTTAGAAGCATGAAACACCTTACCCACTTTGTTTTTCTGGCACCAGTGTTGCTCCACTGCCTCCTTTTCCAACTAATTTTCCAAATCCTTCAGCATGTAAGAAGGACCATTAGTGTCCTCAACAGACAAAAGTGGCAATGAATAGGTGGAAGTTGTTGTTCTTCCACTATCCCTCCTTGCATTTTGATGAGCATATTTCCAGGAAAAAGAAATATGAGAGGAATGATATTGTTGATTCCACATGTGTTTTTACTGACAAATATTGTCATCTTTTTGAAGGTTTTCAGAAGGCGACAGATATCCCTCATCAGCTGCCAATGCTGGATCTCAAAGTAACTCACACTCCAGTTTGTTTGCTGCAATGCGTAGTTCATTATGGCTTTACTCTGCTTGCACAGATGCTGCAAAATATACAGTGTTAACTTGCACTGGGTTTTGAAGTTTCAAACTCGGTGTCACTGTGGTAGACTGTTTTACCTTGCATTAGTAGACAGAGTGAGAGCAGAGTAGTAGAATCAACAATGTGCATTGTGTTGTGTTTGAGATGGGGTAATATCACTTCACAATATCAACAGCATCCAGAAGAGGTGTAGGACTTGAGAGACAATTTGCACATAACATTGGAAACAGACATAGCTCGAAGTTCCAATGGCTTCACCACCTGTCCCAGTTGCAGTGGTGCACAGCTGTTTTTAAAACATTCAATTAGTGTGCCATCAAACTTATTTTGCCCAAAGTTCCGGGTTCAGTGTATTGCACTTTGGAGATCAAGGTTAAGTAGAGAAAGTGGCCTATGTTCTTCATCACATAGGAACAGGATATGGGTTCCCCTTTCAGGAAGAAATAATGGAAGCTGGGCATCTTGTAGAAATTTTGAACACATGCGACAATTTCTTAAAAATCAGCAGACTACACAAGGTGGCGAGTGACTGCACCAATAACTTGACCAGGTGACAATTTAGTTGGCATACCAGCAAGGTACTGGGAATATACTCTTGTTTCTTTGACACATAAAAGGGATAGATATTTACCATTGGGACTGAAATGGAGAAGTAGACATGCTCTGAGTATAGCAAGCAGTTGCGGTGGATGACAGTGATGGTGGTGATGATGACAAAAGCCAGGTACTACATGAGGATAGCTAACAGAAATATGAGCGTGGTGAGAATAGTCAGGAGGACAACAAGCCAGAATCCCTTTGAGAAGAGTCTGCATAAGCATAGGTCTTATTGTTTCTGATTTTGTTTTTTGGTGCTGTGCAACCTGTGGAAAGTAATAAAAATTGCACGTGTTTGGACTAAAACTGTATTACAAGAAAAGTAATTTGAGGTAACAATATATTTTGCACATGGTCCTGAAAGCCATAAAATAAAGAACGTTATTTTGTGTAACACATCAGGGGTGATATATGTAATCCTGTTTCCAAGTGGCAAAATATATGTGGAACGCAAAAAATGCACCATGTCGGCAAAAAATTAAGAACCATTATAATAACATCACCAAAGGGTAACAAGGGAACTCTTTATCAAGACATTACAATCAATTTCAAAACCAGTCCTGCAAAACATTAAATTCTTTGGAATTCAAATAGTCATCAAGAACTGAAGTAAAGGTGGAAACCACTTGAAGCAAATGTCAAGAATAGAATGGTTAAACTACTGTTACCTAGAGGTTCTTGGACTGTCTAGGTATTGCTTTTTATGTGTACAGATATATTGAATATCTGGAAGCATTATTTTGAGCTTCTCTGCTCTTCCTCCCCCTGCTCAACTGCCCCTCTGTGACATAAAAGGGTCATCCAATAAGCATTTTTTTCCCCAAAATTCTATATAATTTTTACATATTTACAATTCTATAAATATATTTATTTTTTAAAAGTTCTAAGTTTTCCCCATAGACTTGCAACTACAGTGTCTCCCTTTGATTTTTACCTAATTTGTTACATTACAACTAGTTATTAGAGAACATTCTCTGATAAAGTCTTACCCGAGCATGCGGGAGTGTTATCTGAGTATGTTGGATTTGCTTGAATGTTGTTTGTCACTGTGGCTACATGATTTGCGGCTGTTTGACAGCCTCAACACATGTGGGGATCCCCTAGCAAACAGGCAATCCCTGCATGTGCTGTGTCTAACAGCTGCAGCCCCAGGGACTCTAACAACATATACAAGAATGAACAAGATACTCAGCTAACACTCGAACAAGCATGGATAAACGTTAACCGAACGTGTTCGCTCATCACTAATTACAAACTGTGTTTAAATACTTTTGTAATCCAATTTGGGTGTGATGCTTCAGCACTAAATTGTTTAACAATAGGTGAAATTAAATAGCACAATAAATTATTTTGTGTATATTGAAACAGAAATACAACCCTAAGGTTGGAAGTTTCCCAACATAGAGAAAACCAACAAAAAATATATATATACTCTAGAACCCTTTGAAGCTCAAGAACCAGAAAAAACAGGATTCATAAAAAATAACTTTTAATGGTATATAATACTAAAAACTCTAATCATTAAGACATAAACAACAAAGATGTGCCTGTATGATCCTAGTGCGACACTAAGCTTTGTCCTACCTGGCAGCGGGGGTTGGCACCCTAAATAACGCTTGGCGCCCCCACTCCTCGGCGGCTCGCCCTCAGAATCCCTAGAGATCCCTACAATACAGGAAAACTGGAACGACCTAACATGTGCCTAGCGGACAAACCCTACCTAACAGTGGAGGTTGGCACCCTACTTTGAAGCGGTTGGCGCCCCCACTCAACCCCCAAGTTTCCCAACATAGTAGTATTATAACTGGGGGGATGCACTCCCATATGAATTATGCACACAGATAGTGAAGAAAATTAAACTCACCAAAATATATTAAAATCAATATTATTGATGTTCAATTAAAATAAGCTAAAATACATATTGAAGTCCACTAGATAGAATTCAGGCAAAAACCCAAGAAGGAATCTTTTTTTGATTGTTTACAATACAAAAATAATATGACCAACAATTGATAAACACTTAAAGAGAGCATAGTCAATATGTCACATATGATAAATATAATCTCTTAATTGCGTTTTGACTAATTAAAGCATAATTCATCACAGTATTAGTAGTTAAATGCATACAACAATATTTGATATTGTATGATTTTTATATAAGAAATTTGTATGAAATAAGTATTTGATACAACAGAAAAATATAATTTAATATTTTGTACAGAAACCTTAGTTTGCAATTACAAAATCAGACATTCCCTGTAGTTCTTGATCAAGTTTGCACACATTGCAGTAGAAATTTTGGCCCACTCCTGCGTACAGATCTCTATGTCTTTCAGGTTTCGGGGCTGTCATTGAGAAACATTGAGTCTTAGCTTCCTTGAAGATTTTCTATTGGCTTCAGGTCTGGAGACTGGCTAGGCCACTCCTGAACCTTGAAATGCTTCTTACAGCCCATTCCTTACTCGCCCTGGCTGTGTATTTTGGGTCATTGTCATGCTGACCCAGCCATGACCCATCTTGAATGTTCTTACTGAGGGAAGGAAGTTGTTGGCTAAATTCTTTCAATACATGATCCCATTCATCCTCCCTTGGACAGTTGTCCTGTACCCTTTGCAGAAAAACACCCCCAAAGTATGATGTTTTCCCCCACCATGTTTCATGGTTGGGATGGTGTTCTTGGGTTGAACTCATCCTTTTTATTCCTTCAAACACGGTGAGAGGAGTTGATACTAAAAACTTCTAGTTTGGTTTCATCTGACCACATGACCTTCTCCCATGCCTCCTCTGGATCATCCAGGTGGTCACTGGCGAACTTCAAAGGAAATATGTTGGCGTGAGCAGGGGCAACTTGCGTGCCGTGCAGGATTTTAATCCATGATGGCGTAGTGTGTTACTAGCGATAAAGTTTGAGACTGTAGTCACAGCTATCTTTAGGTCAATGTCCAGGTCATGCCATGTAGTTCAGGGATAACTCTTGACCTTTCTCAGAATCATCCTTACCACACAAGGTGAGATCTTGCGTTGTGCCCCAGATTGAAGAAGATTGACAATCATCTTGTGTTTCTTCCATTTTCTAATAATTGTGATAACAGTAGTTGCCTTCTCACAAGCTGCTTGCCTATTGTCCTGTATTCAATCCCAGCCTGGTGCAGGTATACATTTTTTTCCTGGTGTCCTTAGACAGCTCTTTTGTCTTGGCTATGGTGGAGAGGTTGGAGAGTGATTGATTGAGTTAGTGGACAAGTGTCTTTTACACAGGTGACGAGTTCTAACAGGTTCAATTCAATTGGAGTCGGGAAGGATTTTTTTTTTCCCCAAAGTGAAGCTTACTGTTTGCCACATGGGTTTTTTTGCCTTCCTCTGGATCAATATGTTAGGGCATGTTAGGTTAGGCTATGGGTTGAACAAGATGGACTTACAGTCTTCCTTCATCCTTAATAACTATGTTACTATGTAATACAGATAATGAGCACAAAGTAGGAAGGCTTCTTAGAAAAAAACTAACAGGTTTATGAGAGCCAAAAATTTTGCTAGTTGGTAGGTGATCAAATTCTTATTTAAAAATCATACAATGTGATTTTCTGGATTATGTTTTTAGATTCTCTCACAGTTGAAGCGTACCTACGATAAAAATTACAGACCTCTCCATTCTTTGTATGTGGGAAAACTTGCATAAATGGGAGTGTATCAATTACTTATTTTACTGTATATTTTTATAAAGAATGTGAAAAGCATTTTTAAGATCTGATCTCAACTGCCCTCACACTGTAGTTAAGGATTACCATATTTTTCGGATTTTAAAATGCACTTTTTTCCCCAAAACTTTAGGGGGAAAATGGGGGTTGTCTTATAATGCAGATATATCTTACTGGTACCATTGCTGCAGGCTAGGATGAGGGGGTGTTCGGCAGTGCTGTGGGGTATCCGGCGCTGTGGGTGTCTCTAGTACTGCTGCGAGTGTCTCTGGTGCTTCTGCAGGTGCCTCTGGTGCTGCGGGGGCTCTTCCGACATTTTGTGAAAGGCCAGAGCCCCCGAAGTTCCATGGTTTCTTATGCGGTGGACTCTGGTAAAATGGCCGCCAGGGGAGACGCATGCGCAGATGGAGATCTTGGCACCAAGATCTTGGGAGATGAGATTTCAGCACTGAGATCTCATCTCCCGAGATCTTGGTGCTGAGATCTCCATCTGCACATGCACCGCCCCTCGGAGGCCATTTTCCCAGAGCAACCGCATAGGAAACCATGGAACTGTGGGGGCTCTAGCCTTTCACAAAAGGTTATATGTGTACAGAAAGTAGATTCTGAGGGATAAACATGGAAGATGAAACAAAATTTAAAGTAAGGGGTTAAAAATGAAAACAGCAGCTAGGTGATTTTTCACAAAAAAACTATCAAAGCTCAATTTCTCATTGAGTCCATTGTGTTCAACCTCACAATCCATCTACATTCAAGTTGAGGCAAAGCCTGCTTCACATTCTCCCCCCCATGAGGCCACAATTTACTCTACCAATTTCACGCACCGCAAAGCCTTGAGGATCACAGCCATAGAACAATTTAAAATGTTTCCGTAATGTTGTAAGTAATGAGACATCCGTGATTTCTTTGGGCCACAAGGAAGTACCTAAAATATTCTCTTGTACGTGTATGGAGTTCACATGAGGTAACACCAATGTAAATTGTTCCACATGTTTGTTTCTTGTGAGAGGTCTCCCCATAATCTTCATCTGTCTCCCGTTTCTGGACTTCACAAACATGGCTGCCATCTCTCTGCATCACCGATGACCCATCATGTACCTTCTTCTATGACATCAGGGGGAAAACATTTTTCCATGGCGTTGATGCACATTGGGGCTCAAGCAGTAGGCGATCACTCACCTCTTAACATGAGTAAGCAATAGCTAAATTGTACATTTCACTGTGCTCACTCTTACCCTGAATGTGATGGTTTACTGTTGGCCATGTGTGAAAATGTAGGGACTAGTGTTGAGCGATACCGTCCGATACTTGAAAGTATCGGTATCGGATAGTATCGACCGATACCCGAAAAGTATCGGATATCGCCGATACCGATATCCGATACCAATACAAGTCAATGGGACATCAAGTATCGGAATGTATCCTGATGGTTCCCAGGGTCTGAAGGAGAGGAAACTCTCCTTCAGGCCCTGGGATCCATAGTGAGGTGTAAAATAAAGAATTAAAATAAAAAATATTGATATATTCACCTCTCCGGCGGCCCCTGGACATCACCGCGGGTAACCGGCAGGCTTCTTTGTTTAAAATGAGCGCGTTTAGGACCTGAGAATGACGTCGCGGCTTCTGATTGGTCGCGTGCCGCCCATGTGACCGCCACGCGACCAATCAGAAGCCGCGACGTCATTCCTCAGGTGCTAAACGCGCTCATTTTAAACAAAGAAGCCTGCCGGTTACCCGCGCTGATGTCCAGGGGCCGCCGGAGAGGTGAATATATCAATATTTTTTATTTTAATTCTTTATTTTACACCTCACTATGGATCCGATACCGATACCCGATACCACAAAAGTATCGGATCTCGGTATCGGAATTCCGATACCGCAAGTATCGGCTGATACCCGATACTTGCGGTATCTTAATGCTCAACACTAGTAGGGACATATTCAGAAATTGGTAACCCATTGTGACAGAGAAATGAAACCTAATTTGAACTTGCACTTTACTTCTCTTCTATTGTAGACAAATATTATAGCTGTATGCATTTATCATTATTATGATGAACTATATTTAGTCACTTATGATAATTTTTCTCTAATTTACAATGCTCTACCTCGAAATGCATGTGAGAGATTATATTTATCATAAATGAAATATGTGTTCTCTTTAAAGGGGTATTCCCATCTTCAAGATCCTATTCCAATATGTAATAGGTGTAATAATAATAATAATAATAATATTATCAAATAGCCATAATAGGAAATGTAGTATAGTTCTTCCGATTCACTGTGCCTCTTTCCTCATGAGCAGGCATTGCAGGACTTTAGGCATCCATGGTTATGACCACTAGCAACTAGCTAATTAATTGTCACTATTTCAGTGGTTATAACTATGGATACCTTACGTCCCACGATGCCTGCACATGAGGAAGCTGACATAGCTAATCAGAAAAACTATATCACAATTCTAATTGGAGGTATTTGCTAATGTTAATATTATTACACCTACTAAATATTGGGATATGATCATGGAGATGGGAACCCCTATAATTGCTTATCAACTGTTGATCATATTATTTTTCTTTTGTAAACCATCAAAAAAAAGATTCCTTTTTGGATTTTTGCATGGCTGTTTCTGGTTATCTTATATATGGTGGACCTCAATATGTCTTTTAACTTATTTTAATTACAAATCGATAATTACCGTATATTTGTTTTAACCCCTTAATCCCATATGACGTACTATCCCGTCAAGGTGGGGTGGGCCTTAATTCCCACCGACGGGATAGTACATCATAGCGATCGGCCTATCGCAGATGACATCCAGCACTGTGTGCCAGGAGCGGTCACGGACCGCTCCCGGCACATTAACCCCCGGCACACCGTGATCAAAGATGATCGCGGTGTGCCGGCGGTGCAGGGTAGCATCGCGCAGGGAGGGGGCTCCCTGCGTGCTTCCCTGAGACGATTGGTACATGGTGATGTACTCACCGTGTACCGAGCATCTTCTCCCTGCAGTCCCCGGTTCCAAAATGGCCGCGGGGCTGCATCCAGGTCCTGCAGGGAGCACTTCCGGGTCAGGAGCAGGCTGCAGCTGCAGCTCTAATCCTGCCCGGCTGTTTGTCAGATCACCGATCTGACAGAGTGTTGTGCACACTGTCAGATCAGTGATCTGTGATGTCCCCCCTGGGACAAAGTGAAAGAGTGAAAAAAAAAAATTCCACACGTGTAAAAAACAAACAAAAAAAATCCTAAATAAAGAAGAAAAAAAATATTATTCCCATAAATACATTTCTTTATCTAAAAAAAAACAAAAAAACAATAAAAGTACACATATTTAGTATCGCCGCGTCCGTAATGACCCAACCTATAAAACTGTCCCACTAGTTAACCCCTTCAGTGAACACCGTAAGAAAAAAAAAAAAAAACGAACCAAAAAACAACGCTTTATTATCATACTGCCAAACAAAAAGTGGAATAACACGCGATCAAAAAGACGGATATAAATAAACATGGTACCGCTGAAAACGTCATCTTGTCCCGCAAGAAATGAGCCACCATATAGCATCATAACCAAAAAAATAAAAAAGTTATAGTCCTCAGAATAAAGCAATGCCAAAATAATTATTTTTTCTATAAAATAGCTTTTATCGTATAAAAGCCCCAAAACATAAAAAAATGATATAAATGAGATATCGCTGTAATCGTACTGACCCGAAGAATAAAACTGCTTTATCAATTTTACCAAACGTAGAACGGTATAAACGCCTCCCCCAAAAGAATTTCATGAATAGCTGGTTTTTGGTCATTCTGCCTCACAAAAAATCGGAATAAAATGCGATCAAAAACTGTCACATGTCCGAAAATGTTACCAATAAAAACGTCAACTCGTCCCGCAAAAAACAAGACTTCACATGACTCTGTGGACCAAAATATGGAAAAATTATAGGTCTCAAAATGTGGAGACGCAAAAACTTTTTTGCTATTAAAAGCATCTTTTAGTGTGTGACGGCTGCCAATCATAAAAATCTGATATAAAAAACGATATAAAAGTAAATCAAACCCCCCTTCATCACCCCCTTAGTTAGGCTAGGTTCACATTGTGTTAATGGGTTAACGCTAACGGACAGCGCTGCATGGCGGAAATGTCGCAATTATCACCGTGCAACGGGTCCGTTAGCGCACCCATTGACAGCAATGTGATTTTCGGGTGTAGCGCATCGTTAGAGCGTGCCATTTTCGGCTCGCGCTAGCAAGGTGCCGTTCTTTTGTGGCGCGCCTCGGACGCTGCTTGCAGCGTCCGCGGCGTGCCCGTGGTCCGATCCCCGATCTTCCAGAGCGGGGACGTTAACGCAACCACTAAACGCGACACCTAAAAAGACATTGCGTTAGCGCAATCTGCTAGCGCTAGCGCTAAACGGATTGCCCTAACGCAATGTGAACCTAGCCTTAGGGAAAAATAAAATTAAAAAAAATGTATTTATTTCCATTTTCCCATTAGGGTTAGGGCTAGGGTTAGGGTTAGGGCTAGGGTTAGGGCTAGGGATAGGGCTAGGGTTAGGGTTTGGATTACATTTACGGTTGGGATTAGAATTAGGGGTGTGTCAGGGTTAGGTGTGTGGTTAGGGTTACCGTTGGGATTAGGGTTAGGGGTGCGTTTGGATTAGGGTTTCAGGTAGAATTGGGGAGTTTCCACTGTTCAGGCAGATCAGGGGCTCTCCAAACGCGACATGGTATCCGATCTCAATTCCAGCCAATTCTGCATTGAAAAAGTAACACAAAGCTCCTTCTCTTCCGAGCTCTCCCGTGCGCCCAAAGAGGGGTTTACCCCAACATATGGGGTATCAGCATACTCGAGACAAATTGGACAACAACTTTTTGGGTCCAAGTTCTCTTGTTATCCTTGGGAAAATAAAAATTTGGGGGGCTAAAAATCATTTTTGTGGGAAAGAAAAGGATTTTTTATTTTCACGGCTCTGCGTTGTAAACTGTAGTGAAACACTTGGGGGTTCAAAGTTTTCACAACACATCTAGATAAGTTCCGTGGGAGGTCTAGTTTCCAATATGAGGTCACTTGTGGGGGGTTTGTACTGTTTGGGTACATCAGGGGCTCTGCAAATGCAACGTGACGCCTGCAGACCAATCCATCTAAGTCTGCATTCCAAATGGCGCTCCTTCCCTTCCGAGATCTGCCATGTGCCCAAACAGTGGTTCCCCCCACATATGGGGTATCAGCGTACTCAGGACAAATTGGACAACAACTTTTGGGGTCCAATTTATTCTGTTACCCTTGTGAAAATACAAAACTGGGGATTAAAAAATAATTTTTGTGAAAAAAAATATATGTTTTCACGGCTCTGCGTTATAAACTGTAGTGAAACAATTGGGGGTTCAAAGCTCTCAAAACACATCTAGATAAGTTCCTTAGGGGGTCTAGTTTCCAAAATGGTGTCACTTGTGGGGGGTTTTAATGTTTAGGCACATCAGGGGCTCTCCAAACCAACATGGCGTCCCATCTTAATTCCAGTCAATTTTGCATTGAAAAGTCAAATGGCGATCCTTCCCTTCCGAGCTCTGCTATGCACCCAAAAAGTGGTTTACCCCCACATATGGGGTATCGTCGCACTCAGGACAAATTGCACAACAACTTTTCTGGTCTAATTTCTTCTCTTACCCTTGGGAAAATAAAATATTGGGGACGAAAAGATCATTTTTGTGAAAAAATATGATTTTTTTATTTTTACGGCTCTGCATTATAAACTTCTGTGAAGCACTTGTTGGGTCAAAGTGCTCACCACACATCTAGATAAGTTCCTTAAGGGGTCTACTTTCCAAAATGGTGTCACTTGTGAGGGGTTCCAATGTTTAGGCACATCAGGGGCTCTCCAAACGCAACATGGCGTCCCATCTCAATTCCAGTCAATTTTGCATTGAAAAGTCTATTGGCGCTCCTTCCCTTCCGAGCTCTGCCATACGCATAAACAATGGTTTACACCCATATATGGGGTATCAGCTTACTCAGGACAAATTGGACAACAATTTTTGATGTCCAATTTCTTCTCTCACTCTTGGGAAAATAAAAAATTGGGGGCAAAAAGATAATTTTTGTGAAAAAATATGATTTTTTATTTTTACGGCTCTGCATTATAAACTTCTGTGAAGCACTTGGTGGGTCAAAGTGGTCACCACACATCTAGATAAGTTCCTTAGGGGGTCTACTTTCCAAAATGGTGTCACTTGTGGGGGGTTTCAATGTTTAGGCACATGAGGGGCTTTCTAAATGCAACATGGCGTCCCATCTCAATTCCTGTCAATTTTGCATTGAAAAGTCAAATGGCGCTCCTTTCCTTCCGAGCTCTGCCATGCGCCCAAACAGTGGTTTACCCCCACATATGGAGTATCAGCGTACTCAGGACAGATTGTACAACAACTTTTGGCATCCATTTTATCCTGTTACCCTTGGTAAAATAAAACAAATTGGAGCTGAAATAAATTTTGTGGGAAAAAAGTTAAATATTCATTTTTATTTAAACATTCCAAAAATTCCTGTGAAACCCCTGAAGGGTTAATAAACTTTTTGAATGTGGTTTTGAGCACCTTGAGGGGTGCAGTTTTTAGAATGGTGTCACAGTTGGGTATTTTCTATCATATAGACCCCTCAAAATGACTTCAAATGAGATGTGGTCCCTAAAAAAAAAATGGTGCTGTAAAAATGAGAAATTGCTGGTCAAATTTTAACCCTTATAACTCCCTAACAAAAAAAAATGTTGGTTCCAAAATTGTGCTGATGTAAAGTAGACATGTGGGAAATGTTACTTATTAAGTATTTTGCGCGACATATCTCTGTGATTTAAGGGCATAAAAATTTAAAGTTGGAAAATTGTGAAATTTTCAAAATTTTCGCCAAATTACTTTTTTTTTCACAAATAAACGCAAGTTATATCGAATAAATTTTATCACGACCATGAAGTACAATATGTCACGAGAAAACAATGTCAGAATCGCCAAGATCCGTTAAAGCGTTCCAGAGTTATAACCAAATACCAAATACCCTGTTTTTTACATCTTTTACTAGCACTTGCGGATTACTGCAACATTTTTTCAAACTGAGTGTTTTTGGTTTTACTATTCTCTTTTGTGTCTTCAGGTTTCTTGGTGGTGTGTGAACATGATCATACAGACTTGTTCACTGTGCAAGTAGCCCATGTGTTCCTGTTTCCATAATTGTTCTCTTGTGTCTACAAGACTGGGGAGTTCCACCACTCCTCTTGGGCTATCTGCACAAAAGCTGTTCTACCCTGTGTGCACACATGGATTTTTCCTCTCTGAACCCTGTTCACACAGGTTATATACAGATGATCAGGTTTTTAAATACATCAGATAGGGATTGCATACATTAGTTAGGACTGCTCTGATAAGGGTATACCGTGAAGATTGGTAGAGCAGCTTAGTATACATTTTTTGCAAAAAACGTATCAACCAAATACCCTGTTTTTTACATCTTTTACTAGCACTTGCGGATTACTGCAACATTTTTTCAAACTGAGTGTTTTTGGTTTTACTATTCTCTTTTGTGTCTTCAGGTTTCTTGGTGGTGTGTGAACATGATCATACAGACTTGTTCACTGTGCAAGTAGCCCATGTGTTCCTGTTTCCATAATTGTTCTCTTGTGTCTACAAGACTGGGGAGTTCCACCACTCCTCTTGGGCTATCTGCACAAAAGCTGTTCTACCCTGTGTGCACACATGGATTTTTCCTCTCTGAACCCTGTTCACACAGGTTATATACAGATGATCAGGTTTTTAAATACATCAGATAGGGATTGCATACATTAGTTAGGACTGCTCTGATAAGGGTATACCGTGAAGATTGGTAGAGCAGCTTAGTATACATTTTTTGCAAAAAACGTATCAACCAAATACCCTGTTTTTTACATCTTTTACTAGCACTTGCGGATTACTGCAACATTTTTTCAAACTGAGTGTTTTTGGTTTTACTATTCTCTTTTGTGTCTTCAGGTTTCTTGGTGGTGTGTGAACATGATCATACAGACTTGTTCACTGTGCAAGTAGCCCATGTGTTCCTGTTTCCATAATTGTTCTCTTGTGTCTACAAGACTGGGGAGTTCCACCACTCCTCTTGGGCTATCTGCACAAAAGCTGTTCTACCCTGTGTGCACACATGGATTTTTCCTCTCTGAACCCTGTTCACACAGGTTATATACAGATGATCAGGTTTTTAAGTACATCAGATAGGGATTGCATACATTAGTTAGGACTGCTCTGATAAGGGTATACCGTGAAGATTGGTAGAGCAGCTTAGTATACATTTTTTGCAAAAAACGTATCAACCAAATACCCTGTTTTTTACATCTTTTACTAGCACTTGCAGATTACTGCAACATTTTTTCAAACTGAGTGTTTTTGGTTTTACTATTCTCTTTTGTGTCTTCACTATATATATTTAGTTGTGAAGTGGTTCAGTGACATTTTCACACCAATTTTGAACTTTTGTTTGGTGTTTTCTCCATATACTGCCTATTATTTTTGTTCTTTCTTACTATTATTTATTAATTGTATTATTCTTACATTTGAATAAATAAAGTATATATGGATTCTAGACTCCCGATTCTTTAGAATCGGGCTGCCATCTAGTAAAAAATAAATAAATATTGGCATTTGCATATGTACTCCGCAGCTTTGTGATGAAGTCCCTAAACATTTCTGGTTAAGTAATTTCCTTCATAAGTAGCATGCTTAGTGAAAGGAAGTACACCTATGTGCAATCTAAGTGTCCCATGGTCTGTCAGCATACACTCACCTATTTTGAAAGGTCACATAAGTTGCAACACTATTAAGCAAGAGCCACCACTAATTAAACAAAACCATGAAGACTATGTAGTTCTCCAAACAAGCCACGGACAAAGTTTTTGAGAAGTACTATTCAGGGTTTGGTTATAAAAAAAATATTGCAATCTCTGATGATGACACAGAACCCTATCAAATCCAATGTCTTCAAATGTAAAGAACATGATGTACAAAAAAAAACTGCCAAGAGAGAGAGAGCTGCCCATCAAAACTCTCAGCCCAGGGAAGGAGAACATTAATCAGAGAGGCAGCACAGAGACCAAAAGTAACCCTGAAGGAGCTGTAGTGTTCCCAAGCAGCGACTGGAGTATCTGTCCATATGACCACAATATGCCATGCACTCCATAGAAGTGGCCATTATGGAAAAGTGGGCTGAAAAAAGCATTTACTCACACACAAAAAATTGAGTTTGCCAAAAGACATGTGCAAGACTCCTCAAATGTCTAGAGGAAGGTGCTGTGGTCATATTAGACCATAATTGAACTTTCTGGGCACCAAGATGAAAGCTATGTCTGGCACCATAACAACATAGCACATCACTCCAAGAGCACCAACATTGCAGGGAAAATGGTCCAAGTTGATGAGAAGATGGATGGTGCGAAATACAGGAATATTCACAAGCAAAACATGTTTCGGTCTCTCAATGAAAGGAGACTGGGACTAAAGTTCACTTTCCAACAAAACAATCACCCAAAACATACTGCTAAAGCAACAATAGAGTGGTTTAAGAGGAAACATGTGTTTTGGAGTGGCCTGGTCAAAGCCAGACCTTAATCCAATTGAGAATCTGTGTCAGACTTAAAGATTGATGCTCACCAGAGGAAGAGCTGGAGCAGTTTTGCCTTGGTGAATGGGCAAAAATCACAATGGCAAGATGTGACAAGTTCATAGAGACTTATGTAAAGAGACTTGACAAAGGAGGCTCTACAAAGTACCTACTTTAGGGGGGTAAGTAGTAATACACACTGAAGTTTTCAGTTATTTTGCTCTATTTGATGCTTGCTTCACAAAAAAAAGAAATTCAAATGTTCACAGTTATAGTCATCTTTACCAGGTGGAGTTAAAGGCCTTCCTTCTAGCGCTGTGGTGTAGTTCCTTACTGCCTATGGCTTCTTAGCTGGGTCCTCTCAGTTATCTCTGTCCTTTATTGAAGTGGGACACGAAGCCATATGACAGGGGACTCGAGCCTTTTTACAGGGTCTCTATCATGACCCGGGCTCTATGTGTCACTGTGTCTCCTGGGTATTAGGGTGGACAGGCTACGTGTAGTCTAGATGTCCTACCAGTTTCTGCTGTGCCTCCTAGCGTATGACACAACCTCGGTCTTCCAGTTACCGGTATCTGCGCTCTATCAGGGAGGTAGCCCCATCACAGCTATTCTCCCTTTCTTTATGTTCACTAAAAGCTGTTCTTCCTTCTGTATATCACTATCCAGGGGCTACAGCACTTCAGGCTGTATGGCCCCTCACCCGTCCTTCTGCCTCAGACTGCTCCAGTCTGTTGTCCGGCACCAACTGTCTAAATCTTCCTAACTGCCTTCTGGCCTGGAGTCAGAACGGTGTTGTATGTGCTGATTACCTGTCAAAAGGAATCTTCCATGGCTTTGAAGCGTGACATAACTCTCCCCATGAGGAAAGCAATGCCACTGTGACAACCAGTACCCTAGGGTGTCACATATGCTTGGATATAGCACTCTGTGAACAGCCAGATTCTTTAGCAATGACTAGGGTTGAGCGAAAATTTTCAAAAGTCGCCGACTTTTGGCAAGGTCGGGTTTCATGAAACCCGACCCGACCCCTGTGTGGGGTCGGCCATGAAGTCGGCGATCTTTTGAATCTAGAATCGGAATTCCGATACCGATTCCCGATATGTTTAAGATATCGGGAATTGGTATCGGAATTCAGATTTAAATGTAAAATAAAGAATTAAAATAAAAAATATCACAATACTTACCCTCTGACGCGCCCTGGTACTAACCGGGAACCTTCCTTCCTTAGAATCAGCCTTCCAGGACCTTGCGGTGACGTCGCGGTGACGTCGCGGTGACGTCGCGGCTTGTGATTGGCCGCGCGGCCGCCCATGTGACCGCTCGCGCGACCAATCACAAGCCGTGACGTCACCGCGACGTCACCGAAGGTCCTGGAAGGGCTGATTCTTAGGAAGGAAGGCTGCCGGAAAGAAGCAGGGCACGTCCGAAGGTGAGTATATACCTAATAGGAATATACTCACCCTCGGACGCGCCCTGCTTCTTTCCAGCAGCCTTCCTTCCTAAGAATCAGCCCTTCCAGGACCTTCGGTGACGTCGCGGTGACGTCGCGGCTTGTAATTGGTTGCGCGAGCGGTCACATGGGCGGCCGCGCGGCCAATCACAAGCCGCGACGTCACCGCGACGTCACCGCAAGGTCCTGGAAGGCTGATTCTAAGGAAGGAAGGTTCCCGGTTAGTACCAGGGCGCATCAGAGGGTAAGTATTGCGATATTTTTTATTTTAATTCTTTATTTTACACTAAAATATGGATCGCAGGGCATGAAGGAGAGTTTCCGCTCCTTCAGACCCTGGGAACCATGGAAACCCAATGCACTGCATTGGGTTTCAGGTTTCGGCCGACCCCGACCCCGACTTTTTTTATAGGATCGGCCGATTTCACTCGACCCGACTTTTGAAAAAGCAGGGTTTCGTGAAACCCGACCCGATCCTATAAAAGTAAAGGTCGCTCAACCCTAGCAATGACCTTTTGTGGCTTACCCTGTTTGTGGAGTGTGTCAATGACTGCCTTCTGGACATCTGTAAAGTCAGCAGTCTTTCCCATGATTGTGAAACCTACTGAAACAGACTAAGTGACCTTTTTAAATGCTTAGGAAGCCTTTGCAGTTGATTTTGTAAATTATTCTAATATACTGAGATAATAACGTTTGGGTTTTCATTGGCTGTAAGCCATGATCACCAACATTAACATAAATAAACAGTTGAAATTGATCACTCTGTTGGTAATGACTCTATATAATATATGAGTCTCACTTTTTGTATTGAAGGACTGAAATAAATTAACTGTTTGATGGTATTATAATTTTGTGAGAAGCACCTGTAAATAACCAGAAATCCAAATGTCATGAAACTACATGTGATTTACAGAAGGAAATGAAAAAGTGTCAAAATGCATAGAAAATGTGTAGATGTGACCCATTTCAGCCATAGGGACATCAGATTCTGTAAGATTCCAAGGATAGCTGAGTCTTGTTATCACCTCTCTCTGCCCTGTCATGACTGCTTGCGTTTATTCCCAACGGCAGTACCTAAGTATGGGTTCTTTTAGTAAGCCTAGAAACTCCCCCAAACGCATTTCTCTCTTAATAATAATATGTCATCAGGGAAGTATACTTGTAGAAGGGAACAAAAATGAAAGAGTCCGGTGTTTCTTCAGAATGAGTTGCCTCCATTTCTATAAGTGCTGAGTGACGTTAAAAAAAGATGTCCTTAATAAGAGTATCCTGCAGTGGTAGGTATCTCCTTGAAAAGCTGCAGAGTGCGGCACTTCACTTGTAGAAAATATGGGGAGTGTAATACACTATTCTGGATTTTGATATTTTTCATTTTTGGTAATATTACAACTACTTTTGTGACATCAGTTGACACAGTTGCATTAAGTATGGTATTTTAAAAGATATTAAAACATATCATATAATGTATAAATTATTATTCACCTACCATACATTAATATATCCATCAGATTCAATCACATTGTACTGCAGCCACATCTACAGTATGCTCATCTATACATTTCTGGATGTCACTAGCCCCATATTTAGAACACAATCAGGTTTGTGGGTTTCTTATTTTCTCAGGCTTCACTTGTTAGCCTGGTAGTTTATGCAATAGTATTTATTTTTATTTGAAAAAGAAAATAGTAAAAAATGGCTTTGTTTGTAGTGTGTGAAGAATAAAAAAGGCTGGTATAATAGTGATGATGCTGTTAAGGCTGTATATCTTAGATCAATCAATTCACAGTCACGCTGATTACCTCCTTTTCAATCATTTGAATCTTTGGATTCATTTTTAGAGACTTAGGGTACCGTCACACTCAGCAACTTTCCAATGATCACGACCAGCGATACGACCTGGCCGTGATCGTTGGAAAGTCTTTGTGTGGTCGCTGGGGAGCTGTCACACAGACAGCTCTCCAGCGACCAACGATGCCGAAGTCCCCGGTAACCAGGGTAAACATCGGGTTACTAAGCACAGGGCCGCGCTTAGTAACCCGATGTTTACCCTGGTTACCATTGTACATACTTACATTCCGATGTCTGTCACGTCCCTCGCCGTCAGCTTCCCGCACTGACTGTGAGTGCCGGCCGTAAAGCAGAGCACAGTGGTGATGTCACCACTGTGCTTTACGGCCGGCGCTCACAGTCAGTGTGGGAAGCTGACGGCGAGGGACGCGACAGACACCGGAATGTAAGTATCTAGTGTTTTTTTTTTACATTTACAATGGTAACCAGGGTAAACATCGGGTTACTAAACGCGGCCCTGCGCTTAGTAACCCGACGTTTACCCTGGTTATCAGTGAACACATCGCTGGATCGGCATCACACACGCCGAACCAGCGATGTCAGCGGGTGATCCAGCGACAAAATAAAGTTCTGGCCTCCTAGCTCCGACCAGTGATGTCACAGCAGGATCCAGATCGCTGCTGCGTGTCAAACACTACGATATCGCTATCCAGGACGCTGCAACATCACGGATCGCTATCGTTATTGTTGTAATGTTGTTCAGTGTGAAGGTACCTTTAGACTACTTCTCCCAGTCCAATCTGCTTAACCACAGTAGTATCGCACCACTATCAGATTAGGCGTTTGTCTATCCCTATGTGGAAACAACTGTTTGGTCTGACCTGCTTTCTCTATACTATACAGGCATAAAAAGGTGCACCTTGGTCAGCCCTCCTCATTTTTATTGACTGATATAGACAACCTGCTTTTCCAAAAAAAGCTGCAGGGCGTTATTGGGACCCCTGTTTGGCCACGCCCAACATCAGTAGCCTGCCCTCTGAGTAATGAGCAGTGTGTTAAATGGTATCAAATGTTATTTCTGGGTGGGGGAGCCTTACAAATTGAATATCAGATTTTTCAAATTCTGGGGACCAGCATACTTTTAGGAAATTTGACTTTGAAGTCAATCCTTCACAGTTCAAGCTGCTCCCTATCGTAATCACCTTATTATAAATCATAGTGATCTGCTGTTCTTCATACAGAACAGTAAATCCATGTAAAGCTGCCATGAGACAAGTCAAGCGGCTGTTGACCAGAAGCTAAAGGACATTTACAGCCTTTGCCTTATAAGATTGGACTGAAGAATTTCCTGCCCAGCGGAAGGCTGTACACTAGAGAGAGATGTTCCTGAAAAAGTGGAAGCAAAGTATTTCACACTAATGGAAATGGAGAGTTTATCTGGACTTATTTTACTATTTGCTTGTTGTCCTAACTGTGCAGTAAAGAAAGATTTTGCTTGTGCTTCTGTTCCAGACAAAACCTAAAATAAAAGCAATGAATCGATGCAGTAATTAAATAAATAAAAGTATTTGATTAAAAAATTATAAGCTATCCCATCGTAAAAAGGTGAATCTAATCAAGATGGTACTTTACTTTAGTAACTCAACTCGCTATGTGTCAGTAGTCCTCAGAATGGACAGGGGGTAGTGCAGGCTCTATACTTAACTTTGTTTTGCACCTGCCTGTGGAAAGCTAAATAGACAAGTTGCACTGAAAAAATTGGATTGTCCTCTTCCCCAAATGTACCATGTACAAGATAGTATGGCAAAATCAAAAATCTGGGCAAATTTACACTGCAACCATTAACAAATCTAGAATAAAAACAATAAATCCATGCTCTCAATTAAGTAAATAAATAATTGTGTTACATGATAAAAACTTAGGGGACTTAGTTGACTCTAGTTTGATCAAAAGAGCATAAAATAGCAAAAAAAAAACCATCTCGCTGAAACAAGGGATAATCAGGATGGACCTTCACACGAATAACCCACCGTGCTGTATGCCAGAAGGCCTCATAATAGTCAAGGGACATAGTAGGATCTGGATCTAAGGCCGGCGTCACCCTGGCGACTTAAAAAGATGAGTGCAATGCGATAAAAAATCGCATTGCACTCGGACCAATGTTACACTATGGGGCAACTCCCAGTAGCCGATTTTTTGTTGCCCGTTTTCCTCAGTCCGTGACAATCGCAGCATGCTGCGATTGTCACGGACACTCAACCGACTCTTGGCTCACTCGCACCCATATAAGCCTTTGGGTGCGAGTGAGACAGCCACATCACTCGGATATCATCCGAGTACTGT
This sequence comes from Ranitomeya imitator, assembly GCF_032444005.1. NCBI lineage: Eukaryota > Metazoa > Chordata > Amphibia > Anura > Dendrobatidae > Ranitomeya > Ranitomeya imitator. Next base: position 270,761,668 of record NC_091287.1, on the reverse strand, counting down.
GCGCTAAACGCTGACCCCAGCAAAGGAGGAGATGGAGAAATTAGTTTCTCCGCCTCCTCCGCAGCTGTGCTCCGATCATCTCTGTGCGAGAGGCTCAGAGCACAGACGCATGACACTCAGCTCCCGATTGCAGCAGAGCAGGAGTCGCGGGTCATTAGCATATCGCATCCGATGCTCTCACATCGGATGCAATACGCTAGTGTGACGCCGGCCTAATTGTGTTTTTCACCTACCTGGAAAGATAAATAGACAAGGTACACAACCCAAAGAGAGTGCTTCCCTCAAAACACACGGAACTAAGGTAAAAGCAAATGACTGGTCAAACATGTGCATTACTATAAGTGCAATTAATAGGTGCACATTCACACTGTGGCCATTAACAGACAAAACCTATAATATAAAACAGTACATAGATACCCTGCTGCAAGCAAAAATAAATAATAGTAGAAAAAAATGTCAACAAATATGGGGCACTTAGTTGACACTATTTTGATCAAAAGAGAATAAACATTATCCTTTGGACAAGAAAAAAAAAGTATATAAAGCAGCAAAATAAAAACTTTTTAAATGTGGTCTTAGTTTACGTTTTCTGAAGAATGCTGCAGTATGAACAGAATGCAGCAGATGGTTGTAACATTACGATACACTTTTCATGTTTTTTATGTTTTTTGTCATTAGACTTGTCTATACAGGTATCCGTCAAGTTTACTCACTAACTTTTATAATAATCAAGTTCCAATTGTAAATACCAACAACAGATTTCAATTAGCATAATAAGTAGCAAAATGCAATGTTTGACAGCTGAACAGTAATAGCAGAAAGCTATAATCTTACTGAACTGTTCCTGAACAAATGTGCTTATCTTTAAATAGTTATACATTAACATTTATGAGGGTCAGAATGTGACATTAGAAAGCTTTCCAATTATACTGAACATGTTTTTAGTATTTGTATTGCCTAGTAACATAATTGCAATTGCTGTCTGTGTTTAATCTTTTTAGGTTGTTGTATGTTTCCGAAAACAAGGTAATACCGAATTTTGAGGGATTATGGGGTTTATGTTGTAATTTTATGTCATGGGCAAAGCTTTCACAAACATTAAGAAAACATAATTACTTGTTGCATGTTGATTTGGTTTGGCTTTTAAATTAGTAGTTTTTTTCACATTTGCTACAATTACACAAATATTTCAGGATTGCTAGTGTGTAAAAGATGTAAGAGTGTAATTGATTTGCTGGTGAATGCAGTTGTTGCATTTAAAGGTTTAATTTATCTCATCCCGAGGAAACACATTTATTTAAAGTACTGAAATTTTGCAGAAGTTATAGGGATTTATATAGCTACTTGCTGAAGAGCCCGGCATTGCCTGGGCATAGTAAATATCTGTGGTTAGTAATAGCACCTCACTTCTCTTATTTTCCCATCACGCCTCTCATTTTCCCCCTCACATCTCTCATTTTCTCCCTTACACCTCTCATTTCCCCCCTCAGTCCTCTTATTTTCTCCCTCACTCCTCTCATTCCCCCCTAACACTTGTCATTTTGACCTCACATCTGTCATTTTCCGATCACTCCACTATTTTCCCTCACTCCTCTCATTTTGATCTCACACCTTTTCATTTTCACCTCACACCCCTCATTTTCCCCTCAGTATATACATGTTTGTCATCTCCCTTATATATAGTATACAACTGTATGTCATCTCCTGTATATAGTATATACCTGTATGTCATCTCCCCTGTAAATAGTATATACCTGCTGTATGTCATCTCCTCCTGTATATTGTACTGTATATACCTGTATGTCATCTCTTCTGTATATACTATATACCTGTATGTCATCTCCTCCTATATATAGTATATACCTGTATGTCATCTCCTGTATATAGTATATACCTGTATATGTTAGGTGTCAAGTTCCCGCCTCTGCACAGGGGGAATCTCGAACCATCTCTGCTGCGGTCTCCCATTCTTCTCCAGCTGCAGTGGAGTCTGCTCAGCGGAGACGTCGGTCCCAGCGTCTTGCTCAGTCTCACTCTGTGCATAGGGTCACTGCTGCTTTTCCAGCTTCTGCCATTGAGGCCAGTGCTGGGCAGTGGCAAGCAGATGCTTTTGGGGCTAAGTCCTACTTTTTCCCTTCTGAGCATGCCTGGGGTGAGATCTCCCGTTGGAGATCGAGGGTCACATGCTCAGATGCTGCTGTGGTTCCCATTGGTCCTCCAGGAAGGTATTGAAGGTGCTAAACGTCTGTGGCAGCTTCCCATTGGTCCTTTATTGGATGGTCCTGAACGTGCTGCAGCTATATAAGCTTCGCATGACCGCACGGCCATGCGCTAGTGTTCATTTATAAATGTGTGTGTGTTGTGAGTGAAAGTCGCTCTTTAAAAACCCTCCCTATTGAATGACTGTTCGCGGAAGGTGGATGATTGCTGTCTAGCGCCCGACTTACCCAACAGTACGTTACACACCAATACAGCGTCTAGTTGCTGTGTCCGCCAGTGCGGTGCCGTGCACTTTCACAGCACTTTCCTGACCCAAGCCTTGGTGGTTAGTGGCATCTGCCAGTGCTGCACCGCATGCACTCTCGTGCATTCTTTAGTTATTATTTTGGTTACGCTGACACCCCAGTTGTGGTGTCGACCGCAAGTAGTCTACACAGACTCAGATCCCAAGTCTTAAGACTGAGCTCGGAGACTCCTTGCTTGTGCTCTTGTGTGCGGTACCACGGCCCTGTGACTTAACAGGGTTCGCTTCCTTCACACAGGGTGAAGTTAACCCGTGTGTGTATTCTCATTATACCGCCATATAGTCCGTCATTACTTAGCAGCAGGTTCCATCTCTGCACGGTGGACCCCAGGTTGCGAACGTACCTTATTCTACCTATCTTATTATTTGGTGCATTCCGCTAGCCCTAACAGTATGTCATCTCCCCTGTATATAGTATATACCTGCTGTATGTCATCTCCTCCTCTATATACCTATGTGTCATCTCCTCATTTATATAGTATATACCTGTATGACATCTCCTCCTTTATATAGTATTTACGTGTGTCATCTCCTCCTGTATATAGTATATACCTATAAGTCATCTCTTCCTGTATATAGTATATACCTGTGTGTCATCTGCTCCTGTATATAGTATATACCTGTGTGTCATCTCCTCCTGTATATAGTATGTACCTGTATGTCATCTCCTCCTGTATATAGTACATACCTGTGTGTCATCTCCTCCTGTATATAGTATATACCTGTGTGTCATCTGCCCCTGTATATAGCACTGTATATATCTGTGTGACATCTCCTCCTGTATATAATATATATGTGTGTCATCTCCCCTGTATATAGTATATACCTGTGTGTAATCTCCTTCTGTATATAGTATATACCTGTGTGTCATCTCCTCCTGTATATAGTATATATCTGTGTGTCATCTCCCCTGTATATAGTATGTACCTGTATGTCATCTCCTCCTGTATACAGTATGTACCTGTATGCCATCTCCTCCTGTATATAGTATATACCTGTGTGTCATCTCTTCCTGTATATAGTATATACCTGTGTGTCATCTTCCCTGTATATAGTATATACCTTTGTGTCATCTCCTCCTGTATATAGTATATACCTGTGTGTCATCTCTCCTGTATATAGTATATATCTGTGTGTCATCTTCCCTGTATATAGTATTTATCTGTATGTCATCTCCTCCTGTATTAGACCTCGTTCACACGTTATTTGCTCAGTATTTTTACCTCAGTATTTGTAAGCTAAATTGGCAGCCTGATAAATCCCCAGCCAACTGGAAGCCCTCCATCTGGCAGTATATATTAGCTCACACATACACATAATAGACAGGTCATGTGACTGACAGCTGCCGTATTTCCTATATGGTACAAATGTGGCTCTTGTAGTTTGTCTGATTATTATTCAGATTTTAATTTTTGAAGGATAATACCAGACTTGTGTGTGTTTTAGGGCGAGTTTCATGTGTCAAGTTGTGTGTGTTGAGTTGCGTGTGGCGACATGCATGTAGCGACTTTTGTAAGATGAGTTTTGTATGGCGACATGCGTGTAGCAACTTTTTGTGTCGAGTTCATGTGACAGGTTAGTGTAGCAAGTTGTGTGGAGCAAGTTTTGCGCATGGCGAGTTTGGCACGTGGCGAGTTTTATGTGTGGTGCATTTTGAGTTTGTGCAAGTTGTATGTGAGGCAACATTTGCATGTGTTGCAACTTTTCTGCATGTGGAAATTTTTCCGCGTGTGCAAGTTTTTCGTGTGGCGAGTTTTCCATGAGGTGAGTTTTGCACGTGTAGCGAGTTTTGCATGAGCCTAGTTTTGCATGTGGCGAGTTTTGCGGGTGGCGAGTTTTGAGCGGCAACTTTTGTGCTTTGACTTTTATGTGGCGAGGTTGGTGTATGTGTGGTGAAATGTGTGCTGAGGGTGGTATATGTGTTCAAGCACGTGGTAGTGTCTGGCGCATTTTGTGTGTGTGTTCATATCCCCGTGTGTGGTGAGTATCCCATGTCGGGGCCCCACCTTAGCAACTACACGGTATATACTCTTTGGCGCCATCGCTCTCACTATTTCAGTCCCCCTTGTTCACATCTGGCAGCTGTCAAGTTGCCTTCAACACTTTTCCTTTCACTTTTTCCCCATTATGTAGATAGGGGCAAAATTGTTTGGTGAATTGGAACGCGCGGGGTTAAAATTTTGCCTCACAACATAGCCCAGGACGCTGTCGGGGTCCAGACGTGTGACTGTGCAAAATTTTGTGGCTGTAGCTGCGACGGTGCAGATGCCAATCCCAGACATACACACACACACACACACACACACACACACACACATACACATACACATAGACACACACACACTCAGCTCTATATATTAGATATTTACAGCTTTGTAAAGTTTTTTTAGTGTTACAATTTTTTTGACAGTGCCTCTAACATATAAGGAACCCCTACGTCTATAATGTCTTTACTTTTAAATTGTGTCCATACTTCCAGATGTGAACGAACTAATAGTCACTCTTGATGTAATTTTGGTACTGCTCCAATGAAATCCCATATATCTATCTCATGGTAAAATATACTGAGCATCATTAGTGATATGTTGTCAAGGAATTAACCAATTTAGCATCAGGAAAGCAGGTGAACAATCCTCTGTTTTTGCAGAGCTGGTCTTGATACTGATAAGGGAGCAATATACACAATGTTTACAATGTGCAATAAATTCTTGAAAATATTGCTCCAATGGCAAGCTAAGTCTTCAAAGATGTCCTGTATAGACAGCCTAGAAATTTAAACAAAATGATGTGCTACAAAAACATTAGAAATATGTATTTTATTAAAATTTTTAACGGTTCAGATTTCAATGGGTATACTGTAGAGAATGTAGAGTAGAAAGGTGATGAGTAGAATAAGCTGTGATAGAAAAACAGTTAATTTATGTTTTATGGGGATTGCAGTCACTTTTTTTTACACAGGACTCTGAAGATTTGGAATTATTTTTCCCTTCATAATAAAGACCTTCAATTAAAAACTGCATTTTGTGTATATTTTTGTTATCATTGTCTAATATTTAATATTTTTGGTGATCTGAAACATTTAAGTGTAACAAGCATGCGAAAGAATAGGAAATTGCAAACACTTTATCACACAACGATATAAAGTGCAAAAAAGAATAAAAAAATAGTATATTTAGCATATTTTTCGGACTATATGACTCAGCGGACCATAAGACGCACCTAGGTTTTAGAGAAAGAAAAAAAAAATGAAGCAAAAAATGTGATCAAGACTTATGATGCACTGTCACGAATGCGGAGAAACTGCTGCTGAAATTGTTATAGAGGTAATATCCCCCAATTCTGTACTAATATCCCCAACCTGCAAATATATGTCCCCATCCTGGTATTTATGATCCACATCCTGGTACAAACATGCTCAGCCAGGTATATATGGCCCCCAATCCAGGTTTATATGGCCCCCACAGCCATCCTGGTATCTATGGCCTCCATCCCCATTCTGGTTTCCATGACCACCATGTCCATCCTGGCATGCTTGGCCTCCACCCCCATCCTGGCATACATGGCAACAATCCCCATTCTGGCATCCATGGCCACAATCCACAATCTGATATCCATTCCCCCCAACCCCATCCTGGTATACATGTCCATCATCCCCATCCTGGTAGACATGGACACTATCCTTATCATGGTATATGTTGCCCCCATCCTGATATCCATGGCCACCATCATCATCCTGGTATGGTTGGCCTCTACCCCCATCCTAGCATACATGGCCACGATCCCCATCCTGGTATTCATGACCACCATCCCCATCCTGGTATCCATTGGCTTCACCCCCATCCTGGTATACATGTCCACAATCCCCATCATGTTAAACATGTCCATCATCCTCATCCTGGTATAAATGGCCACCATCTCCATGCTGGTATCCATGTCCACCATCCCCTTCCTAGTATACATTGCCCTATTCACATCATGGTATTAATCACTGCCACCATATCCTGGTATCAATGGCCATCATCCCTATCCTGGCATCGTTTGCCCTTATCCCCATCCTGGAATACATTGCCACCATCCCCATCCTGGAATCCATTGCTACTAACCCCATCCTTGAATGGTTAAGATCCCAATCCTGGTATCCATAGCCACAATCCATATTCTGGTATCCATGGCCCTGAATCACCATCCTGGTATACATGTCCACCATCCCCATCCCGGTATCTATGGCCGCCTCCCACATTCTTGTATACATGTACACTATCCCCAACCTGGTATCCGTGGCCCCACCCCATCCTGGAATCCATGGGTATCATCCCTATCCTTGTATCCATGGCCTCCATTCCCATCCTGGAATATGTGGCCCCATCCCCATCCTGGTATGCGTGGCCCCTACCCCATCCTGGAATTTATGGCTACAATCCACATTCTGGTATCCATGGCCTTCATCCCCATCCTTGTATCCATGGTCACCATCCCCATTTTTGTATACCTAGCCTAAATTCCCATCCTGATATACGTGGCCCCATCCTGGTATGCTTGGCACCTACCCACATCCTGGCATACATGGCCATTATCCCCATACAGGAATCAATGGCTATCACCCCCATCCTGGTATTCATAGCCCAAATCCCCATTGTGGCATCCATTGCCCCGTCCCCATCCTGGTACACATTGCCACAATCCCCATCCTTGAATCCATGGGCATAATCCCCATCCTTGTATCCATGGCCTCCATTCCATCCTGGAATACGTGGCCCCATCCCCATCCTGGTATGCTTGGCCCCCACCCCATCCAGGGATTTATAGCTACAATCCACATTATGGTATCCATGGACCCCACTCCCATTCTGGTATACAGTGGGTACAGAAAGTATTCAGACCCCTTTACTTTTTTTTCTCATTAATGTACACCAGTGTTCCCCAACTCCGGTCCTCAAGAGCCACCAACAGGTCATGTTTTCAGGATTTCCTTAATATTGCTTAGGTGATGATTGCATTACATTGAAAGTCAAGAATTCCATCACCTGTGCAACACAAAGGAAATCCTGAATACATGACCTGTTGGTGGCTCTAGAGGACCAGAGTTGGGGAGCACTGATGTACACTCTGCACCACATCGTGACTGAAAAAACTGAAATGTAGAAATGTTTACATATTTATTAAAAATAAAATCTAAAATATCACATGGTTATAAGTATTCAGACCCTTTGCTCAGACACTCATATTTAACTCACATGCTGTCCATTTCCTTGTGATCCTCCTTAAGATGCTTCTACTCCTTCATAGGAGGCCAGCTGTGTTTAACTGAACTGATAAGACTTGATTTGGAAAGGTACACACCTGTCTATATAAGGCATCACATCTCACAGTGCATGTCAGATCAAATGAGAATCATGAGGTCAAACGAACTGGCCAAGGAGCTCAGATAAAGAAATGTGGCAAGGCACAGATCTGGCCAAGGTTACAACAGAATTTCTGTAGTACTCAAGTTTCCTAAGAGCACAGTGGCCTCCATAATCCTTAAATGGAAGAAGTTTGGGACCACCAGAAGTCTTCCTAGACCAGGTCATCCAGTCAAACTGAGCAATTATGGGAGAAGAGCCTTGGTGAAAGAGGCCACAATCCACATTCTGGTATCCATGGCCCCCATCCCAATCCTGTTATACATGTCTACCATCCCCATCCTGGCATACATGGCCACTAGTGATGAGCGAATATACTCGTTACTCGAGATTTCTTGAGCATGCTTGGGAGTCCTCTGAGTATTTTTAGTGCTTGGAGATTTAGTTTTTCTTGCCTCAGCTGAATGATTTACATCTGTTAGCCAGCATAAGTACAAGTGGGGGTTTCCTGGATGCTAGGGTATCCCCACATGTACTTATGCTGGCTAACAGATGTAAGTCATTCAGCTGCGGCAAGAAAAACGAAATCTCCAAGCACTAAAAAATACTCGGAGGACCCCCGAGCATGCTCAAGAAATCTCGAGTAACGAGTATATTTGCTCATCACTAATGGCCAACATCCCCATCTTAGCATCTATGGCCACCATCCGCATCCCTGTATCTATGGCATCTATCCCCATCCTAATATACATTGCCCCATCCTGATATCCTTGACCACTATCCCCATCCTTGTATGCTTGGCCCCCACCCCCATCTTGGCATACATGGCCACCATCCCCATCGTGATATCCATGGCCACAATCCCCATCCTGGTATACATGTCCACAATCCCCATCATTTTGAACATGGCCACCATCCTCATCCTGGTATCCATGTCCACCATCTCCATTCTGGTATCCATGGCCACCATCCCCGTCCTAGTACATATTGCCTTATCCAATTCCTGGTATTAATAGCTGCAACCCCCTTCCTGGTAACAATGGCCACCAACCCAATCCTTGGATACATGGACTCCATGCCCATCCTGGTATCCATGGCCACCACTCCTATTATGGTATGCATTGCCCCATCATGATATCCATGACCACTATCCCTATCCTGGTATATATTGCCCCATCCTGATATCCATGGCCACCACCCCTATCCTGGTATACATTGCCCCCATCCTGATATCCATGGCCACCATCCAAATCCTAGTAAGCTTGGCTCCCACCCCCATCCTGGCAAACAAGGTCACCATCTCCATCCTGAGATCCATGGCCACAATCCCTATGATGGTATTAATGGCTATCACCCCGGTCTTGTTATCTATGGCTATAATCCCCATCCTGGTATTAATAGCCACCAACCCCATCCTTGTATAAGTGGACTCCATGCCCATCCTGGTATCCATGGCCTCCTCCCCATCTTGGTATACATTGCCCCCATCCTGATATCCATGGCCACTACCCCTATCCTGGAATATATTGCCCCCAATCTGATATCCATGGTCACCATCCAAATCCTGATAAGCGTGGCTCCCACCCCCATCCTGACAAACAAGGTCACCATCCCCATCCTGAAATCCATGGCCACAATCCATATTTTGATATCCATATCCCCATCTCCATCCTACTATACATGTCCACTATCCCCATCCTTTTATATATGGTCACCATCCGCATCCTGGTATCTATGGCCACTATCCCCATCCTGGTATACATTGCCCCATCCTGATTTCCATGACAACCATCCCCATCCTGGTATGCTTGGCAGCCTCCTCCATCCTGGCATACATTGCCCTTACCACCATCCTGGCATACATGGCCACAATCTCCATCCTGGTATCCATGGTCCCCATCCCCATCCTGGTATTCATGTCCACAATCCCAATCATGCAAAACATGGCCACCATCTTCATCCTGGTATCAATGGCCACCATCTCCATGCTGGTATCCATGGCCTACATCCCTGTCCTAGTATACATTGCCCTATCCCTATCCTGGTATTAATGGCTATCACCCCATCATGTTATCAATGGCTATAATCCCCATCCTTGAATTCATAGCCATCAAGCCCATCCTTGTATAAGTGGACTCCATGCCCATCCTGGTATCCATGGCCTCCACCCCATCTTGGTATACATTGCCCCCATCCTGATATCCATGGCCACCATACCCATCCTGGTATACATGGCCATCATCTCCATCCTGGTATCTGTGGCCGCCATCCGTATCCTCGTATACATGGCCTCTATCCCCATTCTGGTATCCATGGTCATATCCCCATTCTGGTATCCATGGCCTCCATTCCCATCCTGGTATGCCTGGCCCCATCCCCATCCTGGTATGCTTGGCTCCCACCCCCATCCTGGCATACATGGCCACGATCCCCATCCTGGTATCTGTACCCACAATCCCAATTTTAGTATCCATGGCCCCCATCCCCATCCTGGTATACATGTCTACCATCCCCATCCTGGTAAACATAGCCAACATCCTCATCCTGATATACATGGCTACTATCCGTATCCTGGTATCCATGGCCCCATTCACATCCTGGTATACATGGCCACCATCCCTATCCTGGTATACGCAACCCCATCCCCATCTTGGTATGCTTGACCTCCACTCCCATCCTGGCATACATAGCCATGATTCCCATCCTGGTATACATGGCCACCATCCTAATCCTGATATCCATGACTCCCATTCCCATCCTGATATATATGGTCACCATCCACCAGGATGGTGTACATAGATTTGGTCAGGAATGGGTCAAGTGAATATTACATTTGTTTCAGCTGTCAAAACTATTCTAAACAAAGTTTGTCAGAAAGGAACATAGTATCTGTAGTACTGATTAGAAAATTACTTTTACTATTCACAGGGCTGCACGTGTGCCTTCGACAAGAGTAATTGTATATGAGTTTTCAAAGATGTATGAATATTCTTTAAATAGATATATATTCTTTCTTTCTCTTATTAATCCCTCAAACCCATATAAAAAGTTTTTTCATTAGTCGTCTGTACTTAAAAGAGAGGACAATGGAACTCAGAAGAAATATCTTGTCATTTATTTGACACAAGGGAATTTGAAATCTTTCTATATAGCCAAATTACACACGGTCCTTTATTCAATTTCAGCTGCTTGACAGCAATAGTACGCATAACAAGATTATTTTCATGAAATATCTCTATAAATAACTTGAAGTTAGTGACAATATTTGAAAATATTTCTAGAATGAAAGTGTAGCTTTTTTATCACAAGGACAGATTGTGATATTAGGGTGCATCACATAAAACAAGACCAAGTAAACCTTGTTTGAACCGAGAATATATGAGGAGCATCTGTGAAAGAGCTCCTAAAAATGTTAAGATAATAAGATGAACAATTTGATGAATAGAATAAATTAACTTGAAATAGACTGCAAACAATCAAAAAACATTAATTTCCATATTTAGAACTCGTTAGATGAATTTCGAGTTTTAAGTCCAGACAAAATCCATAAAAATTCCAGCAATGTGTGTGATTTTGATATTTTTTGCCTCATTTGCATGCATGAAAAAAAAATATGGAGAATGTTAATGATGTAAATTTTTTTAGAACACATCATAATAATAATTGCTTAATGGGGTGATCCAAAACTAACACTGATTTATTTCTAAATGTTTATATACTTATTGTAATAACCTAATTGCTTTTTAACTTACCTTAATTAAATTTTTTCCTCTCTACTTTATTTGCCAATTTCCTGTTTGATGACATTTCATTTAAGAATCCCCAGTGTATGCTGTGATACTCAAACAAGTTCCTTTGTCTCCACCCTTAAGTGAAAAGTCATCAGTGACGTTTGTTTCTGGGGCTTAGCTACTCCCTGATCTACGGACCATGTGTCAGTTTATCAATTCCAATGTATGCAATGCACAGTGACAGTGCACGCCCTCCCCAGCTCTGATCAGAATTGATGGGCAGGCAAGAGCTCGCACTGTCAGTGCACATTAACCCCTTTCCGACATGTGTTATAATAGTACACACGTCAGATTCCCCCTGTTTGGTGAGGGCTCCGGCACTGAGCCCACACCTTTCCAGACACATGACAGCGGATCTATACAGGTGTCATATGCCTGCAACAACCACGGTTGGAATCGCAATCCATCCGCGGCTGTTAACTAGGTAAATGCCACTGTCAATCTCTCATCTGTCACTTAACTAGCACTTACTGAAAGCATATCACTAATCCCACTCTTTGGTGACCCCGTCACATGATTGCGGATCACCGATGGGTGTGGTTGTCATTGCCAGATTACTATAGCAAGTGAGCATTTCTGCTACACACAGTACTGCAGCTTTTAGTCTCCCATGGAGACTATTGAAGCATGCAAAAGTAAAAAAGGTTTGTAAAAATATTTTAAAAATACATCTCCAGATCTATTAATATAAAATAGAATTAACCAGATTGCTAAACCGCACAATGAGAACAAAAATTGAAATCGTCAGAATTACGTTTTTTTTCATAGCCACTACATTGCTTTAAAATGCAATAACTGTCGATCAAAGCATTATATCTACACCCAAATTGTATGAATAAAAACACCAGCTTGGTGTGCAAAAAATAAGTCCTCAACCAACCCCAGATCATAAAAATTGGAGACTCTGCAGGTATCAGAAAATGGTGCCATTTGTTTAAACATATTTGGCATTTTTTTATCACCACTTAAATAAAAAAGAACCTACATGTTTTTGGTGTCTGTGAACGCGCAAAACCAAGGATAATCTTCATGGCAGGTCAGCTTTAGCATTTACTGAACATGGTAAAATAAAAAAGAAAACAACTGTTGAATTGTACTTTTATTTTCAATTTCACTGTACATGGAATTTGTTTCGTGTTTTCCAGTACATGATATGTTAAATGGTGTGAATCAAAAGTACAACTTGTCCCACAAATAACATCCCTCACATGGCCATATTGTCCAAAAAATATAAAAGTTGTGGCTCTGGGAAGAAGGGGAGCAAAAAACGAAAACAAAAAATGGAAAATGGCCCGGGGGTTAAGGGGTTAAAGGAAATAACTCAGTGATGACAAACAGTAATGACTAGCCAGCCCACAATATCAATTTCACTTTTAAGTGTTAAATATGGCCACACTTACAGTTCTGTACTTTAGTTAAGGACTCTAATATCTCATGAAACATTACAATACTGTGACATGTCAGTAAGTCCTCTAAAATACGGCAATTCACATTATAGCCACTTGAAGGACACACATAGACATATTTATCATTGGCTATCTCAAAATACGTAGATTTTATAAATCTGATAATCTCATACCACACATCTATTTTGAGCCAAAAGACTTTGTGAAAGTTTGGTTTACCAGACAACACAAGCAAAAGTAAGGTGTTATGGACTGAACTGGGTTGGAGTAGTGGTATTGCAGCCACTAAGGGCAGCACCAGCAGGTAGCTTAGTCAGAAATAACCAAGGGGTTGGTACACAGGAGCAGCAATGCAATTTAAAGGATCAGCAAGTGGCATAGTCAGGAATAGCCAAAAAGCCGGTAAATATAACAGCAATGTATAAACCTACAAATGAAAGGCTTAATTGAAGGCGCTTCTCAAAGCACTACAAAATCGAAACAGAAAATGGAAGCCAATGCCATAAGGTAAAATGAATCAAAACTTTATTAACAAAAAAATCTAAAATAGGGTAAAAATATAAAAATGGAGATACAAATGCAAAATTCAACTGTCCAATTGGGTAATACACCCATTAGTAATTAATGTAATCATACATCGCTCATCCCTCAACTCTAGTCGTCAAAACCATTCCATGTATGGCACCTTCACCCAAAATTCACATATGGAAGAAATAAGTCAAATTTTAAATAACTAATTAAGATTTGGATAAAAACTTCCATAGGACTGATATATTAAAGCATTAGTGGACCTAACTATATAGAAAAAGATAAAAAAAATAGTACAAGCTTTCACTTTAAATGGCTAGTTTCAGCCTACAAAGTCCCCAAATGCTGTGTGGGAGTATAAGTGTGCTTATATCACTGAGGTCACTGAAATGCACTAAGCTAGTATCTAATATGTAAAAGGATTGCAACAATACTAGACCATTTAAATGCACTTAAAGGGCTAGATCTGGAAAGTGAGGAGCTGGTGTTTTTGGAGCTGGAGGAGCTTATTGTGCTATTGTTGCTTGGTTTGTATACTTGGAAATTTCTCATCCTTACCTGCCTTATTTTCTTCCCCCATCCTTTACACCCTGGTGAATAACTCTGTTTTTTGTGAGAGTATATTTTGTGTGAGTGGAATTTTCTTTTATGCTTGTCTTTGTTACCCTGTCTGTTGGGTTGGTGTACTGCAATACATGGTAGCACCTCTCTTCCCCGGGTGAGGGAAGGGGACAGATGCAGGGCTGCAGCTAGGAGACAGGGCAAGAGCGGAGTCCCCAGCATCCTCGCCATCTGAGGTATCCCGGGGAGCAGTGCGAGCTAGGGGGACTTCAACTACCCTGAAATAGATTGGGGATCAGAAACCTGCAGTTCCAGCAAAGGTAATCAGTTTTTGACAACTATGAGAGACAATTACCTTTCACAACTGGTTCAGGACCCAACAAGAAGGGGGGCACTGCTAGACCTAATATTAACCAACAGGCCAGACCGCATATCAAATATAAGGGTTGGGGGTTACTTGGGAAATAGCAATCACAAAATAATACGTTTTCATGTATCCTTTAATAAGATGTGTAGTAGAGGGGTTACAAGGACACTAAACTTCAGGAGGGCAAATTTCCAACGGATGAGAGATGATCTTAATGCAATTAACTGGGATGATATCCTGAGACATAAAAATACACAAAGAAAATGGGAGACGTTTATTAGCATCCTGGATAGGACCTGTGCACAGTATATAACAAATGGGAATAAACATACTAGAAATAGGAGGAAACCAATATGGCTAAATGGAGCTGTAAGGGGCGCAATAAGTGACAAAAAGAAAGCATTTAGAGAATTAAAGGAAGTAGGTAGTGATGAGGCATTAAATAAATACAGAAAATGAAATAAATTCTGTAAAAAGCAAATCAAGGCAGCAAAGATTGAGACAGAGATACTCATTGCCAGAGGGAGTAAAAATAATGCCAAAATATTCTTTAACTATGTAAACAGTAAGAAACTAAAAAATGATAGTGTTTTTTAAAAATAGTCTGGGTGAAATGGTGGATGAGGATGAGGAAAAAGCTAAAATGCTAAATGACTTTTTTTCATCAGTATTTACACAAGAAAATCCCATGGCAGACAAAATGACTAGTAATAAAATTTCCCCATTAAATGTCACCTGCTTAACCCAGCAGGAAGTACGGCGGCATCTAAAAATCACTAAAATTGACAAATCTCCGGGCCCGGATGGGATACACCCCCGAGTACTGCAGGAATTAAGTACAGTCATTGATAGACCATTATTTTTAATCTTTAAATAATAACAGGGTCTGTACCACAGGACTGGGGTTACCTCCTTGCCTGGATTTCTGGGAATTTAATGCGATCCCTGTCCATGATCCGTATTCGCTATGTCTGATCCCTAACCTCTTTAATCAAATTGTTGGGGCAAAATGGTTCTCTAAGATGGACCTCAGGGGGGCATACAACCTCATCCGCATTAAGGAGGGGGATGAGTGTAAGACTGTGTTCAATACGCCAGAAGGACACTGGTGATGCCTTTTCGGATGAGAAATGCGCCCGCGGTCTTCCACCACTTTATTAATTATATCTTTAATCACCTAGTAGGCAGTTTTGTTTTTATTTACCTGGATGATATTCTTGTTTATTCACCTGACCTTGAGTCACACCAGCGACTTGTCAGACAAGTCTTACACATACTATATGACAAGAAATTGTATGTCAAACCCAAGAAGTGTATGTCCTTGGTTGAGGAGATCCCTTTCCTTGGATATATATTGTCTGCCACCGGTATTCGCATGGATTTGACGAACGTCCGGGTGATATTGGAGTGGGATCATCCTGAGGATTTAAAGGCCTCACGAAGGTTTTGGGGTTTCGCCATTTACTACCGTAAATTAATAAAAAACTTTTCGGTATGCGATGCAGTGACCCCTGCTGCAGTTAGGGGGCGCTGTAGGTACTCCTTGGGATGCGCATGGAGGCATATCTGTGATTATGATGGTGAAACAGTGACCAGCAGGATTGTAAATGACCAGTATGTGTCGCAGATGGAGTCTGCGCTTTAAGCCTGAAGTAAGGTTGTTCTGGGACCTGTAGTTCCCCAAGTATTTTTGTAGAACTAAAGGGAGGCTTGCAGGGTCTGTAGTAGAGAGTGTTTGGATCTGTATGGTCCGTGTGCAAGGTCCTGTAATCCTATGTATTGGGAGTGATATCTCCCTGAATAGCACATGGTGGGGCTTTAGCACTGAGAGTCTTGTGTGTTGGGAGATCTTGGGAGTAGGATCGGATCCCTGAATAGCGCAGTGAGAGGCCTGTGTTTTGGATGGTCGCAAGTGGGGACGTGCAATGGCCTGTGTGTTGGATGGTCCCAGGTGGGGACGGACGTCCTGAAGAGCGCATGGAAAAGCCATGTATGCAGAGTCTGCAACGGCTCTGCATTGGGGGAGCTACAGCCTGTCTAAGGATCTGGACTGTCAGGTGGCCTGGTGAGAAAGGCACTGTCCGGGACGGTGATCCCAGTTTGGCAGCTTCCCTTGGAGAGAGTGAACTGACAAGGAATCAGCGGGTGGAGCAGGAGCTCCCATAACGTACCTCTACAGACTGTTGGTGCTTATTGTGCTCCATGAACTAATGAACTGAGCGGCATGCGGTCAACCATGGCAACTGGATAAAGCAAGGTCCAGCATTTTTAGTGTCTGCGAGTTAAAGCCGTTCACTATGAAGTGCTGTGGAGTATGTGTTAGCCTGTGATATATAACATGGCTTCAAGTGGTTTATGACATGTAAATAAACTAAATAGAATGTTTTGATGAGAAAAAACGTGCCTGTCTATGTTTATTCCATTGCCAAGTGAGTGTCCCCCAACACACTCAGTAAATGCTACCTTACATATGGTGTAGAATGTAGGCAGTGGTCCATGAAGAATGTGTGGAGATGATTGCTGTAACTCGGCAGGGTTCCAAAGTTTGCAGTGGATCGGCGGGTCCATGAAGCTTACAAGCGTCTGGCTGTAATTCGGGGGGTCTATGAAGTCTGTGGTGTGGAGCCATGCAAAGCCTTGTGGAGAGGAGCTGCAGTTGCTCCACAAATAGGGCAAGTCTTCTCATCTCCAGAGGAGCAAGGGCTACAAAGAAGTTGTTCAAGTGACTGATAATAGAAGGTTGTGTACTTCTACCTCCCATGTGAGTTCTCTTTCAGATGCTGAAGAGATCGGGAAGGAAAATGATGTGTCGTTGCCCGTAGCAACTGCTAGGGTGGAGTCGGATGACTGGCCAGTTGATGGCACTGTAGAAGAAGAAAACCTTGAGAGCGCTGGTGTAATGAGAATAGACAGAGGTCATGAGGAACTAACCTGTTGTAGACCTATGTCTGCGGTGACAGAGAGGGGTGAAATAGCGGAGTAAGGTGAAGGCTCCATAATACCTGATGCTGGAGTTCTCTGAAGTTACCAATAGTCGAGAGGTACCTAAGGGCGACTTGGCAGAGAGCCCAGCAGATACACTAGAGGTGCTAAAAGGTAATAGACGGAAGACCCAAGAGAGAGTTGTACCTGCGGATGCAGGACTGGTGGGCAAGTTGGCCCAACTGAAAATAGATTCAAAGAAGTGATGGTGCGACATGTGCTAGCCAAAAGAGAACATGATCACGAAATAGAGCTGATTAAAGAGTCAGTGAAAGAACATGTCGAACGAGAACAGGTCCTGAGACAATTGCCTGAGCACAGGGTGGATAAGCTGGAGAAGAAAGTCTCTGAGCTCAGAGGCCACCTGTCAACATGGCAAAGTGTAAATAAGGCCTTAAGGGAAGATGTGGACGTGCTCAGAGAAGCAGTAAGAGGTCTTCTGCCAGAGTGGAAAATGGTGGTCGCAGACATACAGCGGTGGTTCCAGAGTGGTAATGAGGCAGAGCTGCCAATGCCCATCTTCACGAAGGCTCATGCAAAAGATAAAGTGGAGGAAGAGTTGTCGCTAAAAGCAGAACAAGACAGGTCGTTGCAGATGTCTTGATTAGTGTTGAGCGATACCGTCCGATACTTGAAAGTATCGGTATCGGATAGTATCGGCCGATATCGATACCCGATACCAATACAAGTCAATGGGACACCAAGTATCGGAAGGTATCCTGATGGTTCCCAGGGTCTGAAGGAGAGGAAACTCTCCTTCAGGCCCTGGGATCCGTATTAATGTGTAAAATAAAGAATTAAAATAAAAAATATTGATATACTTACCTCTCCGGAGGCCCCTGGACATCACCGCTGGTAATCGGCAGCCTTCTTTGCTTAACATGAGCGCGTTTAGGGCCTTCCATGACGTCACGGCTTCTGATTGGTCGCGTGCCGCTCATGTGACCGCCACACGACCAATCACAAGCCGTGACGTCATTCTCAGGTCCTAAATTCCTAGAATGAGGAGTTTAGGACCTGAGAATGATGTCGTGGCTTGTGATTGGTCGCGTGGCGGTCACATGAGCGGCATGCGACCAATCAGAAGCCGTGACGTCATGGAAGGCCCTAAACGCGCTCATTTTAAGAAAAGAAGGTTGCCGGTTACCAGCGGTGATGTCCAGGGGCCTCCGGAGAGGTGAGTATATCAATATTTTTTATTTTAATTATTTTTTTACACATTAATATGGATCCGATACTGATTCCCGATACCACAAAAGTATCGGAACTCGGTATCGGAATTCCGATACCGCAAGTATCGGCCGATACCCGATACTTGCGGTATCGGAATGCTCAACACTAGTCTTGATTGAAATGTCCAATGCAAAATGGGAGCCGTCCATCAATGAAGAAACTGAGACCTCGCTCTTCAAGTGTGTGATAGAGATACCCGAGGACTTCTGGGTTGCATGTACAAGTGAGGGTGTGCATGAGGCTTTTAAAAAGGCAGTAGAAGCCTGTAGTGTGAACTGGGCACCAGAGACAAAACAGTTGGTGATACTGTCGACTAGAGAAGACACAGTGAAGCGGTTGGATATCCATAGGGATGTGCACCTACAATGCCTCCGCACGAAACAGCTTATCTGGTACCCAGAAATTTGGTGTGGAATGTCATCGGAAGATTTGGGAAAGTAATGCAGGAGATTGTGAATAGATCTGGTGTGAAGAGACTGAGGATTCCGGTGGATGTTGAGGCCCAGGTCATGGGTGAAGATGGGATGGTTCCATTCCTTGTTGTCAGGTCCATGGAGAGACTTGGGAATATCCGGATGCTCCTGGGGTACAGCTTGGTGTACCTAAAAGAAATAGAGCAGCTTAGACTGGACTGACTGCAGGTTAATAAACAGCCGCAGAACATAAGGTGACGGCCGCCTTCAACCCAAAGAAAAGGGAACAAAAGGGACCCACCAAATAATAGAATGGCTGACTGCCAAAGACGTTCAGAGAGACAAGGAGGTCGAGTATCTGAAAGTGGCAGTTCTACTCCCAGTATAAAGATAAGGGTCATGGTGTTAGGGGTCAAGTTCCCGCCTCTGCACAGGGGGAATCTCGGGCCATCTCCACTGCGGTCTCCCATTCTTCTCCTGCCACAGTGGAGCCTGCTCAAAGGAGACGTCGGTCCCAGCGTCTTGCTCAGTCTCACTCTGTGCAAAGGGTTACTGCTGCTTTTTCAGCTTCTGCCATTGAAGCCAGTGCTGGGCAGCGGCGAGCAGATGCTTTTGGGACTGCTTTTCCCCTTCTGAGCATGCCCGGGGTAAGATCTCTCATTGGAGATCAAGGGTCACATGCTTAGATACTGCAGCAAAACTCATTGGTTCTCCAGGTAGGTCCTGTAGTTGCTCAGGCTCTATGGCAGCCTCTCATTGGTCCTTCTAGGAAGGTCCTGTACTTGCTGCAGCTATAAAAGGTTTGCATGGCCGCACGGCCATGCGCTAGTATCAATCCAAGTATGTGCTTTGCACGAGTGTGGTTATGTGTGAATGTATTCAGGGATCCAGCTGAAATAAGCCCCTAGAATATCGACACCTCCGGTGAGGAGATTGTATGAATGTATTCAGGGACCCGGCTGAAATAAGCCCCTAGAATATCGCCTCCTTCGGTGAGGAGATTGCGTGTTTGTGCAAGGTCCAGTAAGCCTATGTGTTGGGAGTGATATCTCCCTGAATTGCACGTGGTGGGGCTTTGACACTGAGAGGCTAGTGTGTTGGGAGATCCTGGGAGCAGAATCGGATCCCTGAATAGTAGGGTTGAGCGAAACGGGTCGAACATTTTCAAAAGTCGCCGACTTTTGGCTAAGTCGGGGTTTCATGAAACCCGATCCGACCCCTGTGCGGGGTCGGCCATGCGGTACGCGACTTTCGCGCCAAAGTCGCGTTTCAATGACGCGAAAAGCGCCATTTCTCAGCCAATGAAGGTAAACGCAGAGTGTGGGCAGCGTGATGACATAGGTCCTGGTCCCCACCATCTTAGAGAAGGGCATTGCAGTGATTGGCTTGCTGTCTGCGACGTCACAGGGGCTATAAAGAGGCGTTCCCGCCGACCGCCATCTTACTGCTGCTGATCTGAGCTTAGGGAGAGGTTTCTGCCGCTTTGTCAGAAGCAGGGATAGCGTTAGGCAGGGTCCATTAACCACAAAACCGCTTGTGCTGCAGCGATTTGCACTGTCCAACACCACCCTCGGTGTGCAGGGACAGTGGAAGTTTTTTTTTTTTTTTTTTCCCCTCAGCGCTGTAGCTCATTGGGCTGCCCTAGAAGGCTCCCTGATAGCTGCATTGCTGTGTGTACGCCGCTGTGCAAACCAACTGCTTTTTTCAAAGCACAAATCCTCTTGTTCCTTCCTTTCTGCACAGCTATCTTTTTTGTTTGTCCACACTTTTTATTTCATTTGTGCATCAGTCCACTCCTTATTGCTGCCTGCCATACCTGGCTGAGATTACTGCAGGCAGGGAGATAGTAGCTGCCTGCCATACCTGGCTGAGATTACTGCAGGCAGGGAGATAGTAATTGTAGGACATTCCCTGTGTTTTTTTTTTTTTTTTTTTTGGTGGGAGATTAAGATTGGCAATTTGGCATTTCTGCTAGAGTGCCATCCCTGTGTGTGCCATCTCTCTCACATAGTGGGCCATAGAAAGCCTTTTCATTTTTCTGTATTTTTTTTTGTGGGGTGTATAAATTCTCCCTGATAAAAATACAGTGGGAGATTAATATTGGCCTTTGGGCTTGTGTGCCAGTCCTGAGTGTGCCATCTCTCTCACAAATAGTGGGCCATAGAAAGCCTATTTTATTTTTTTGGGGGTTTTATAAATTCTCCCTGAAAAAAAGGGAGATTAATATTGGCCTCTGGGCTTGTGTGCCAGTCCTGAGCGTGCCATCTGTGCCAGCCCTGAGCGTGCCATCTCTCTCACAAATAGTGGGCCATAGAAAGCCTATTTAATTTTTTTTTTGGTTTTATAAATTCTCCCTGAAAAAAAGGGAGATTAATATTGGCCTCTGGGCTTGTGTGCCAGTTGTGAGCGTGCCATCTGTGCCAGTCCTGAGCGTGCCATCTCTCTCACAAATAGTGGGCCATAGAAAGCCTATTTAATTTTTTTTTTTTGTTTTATAAATTTTCCCTGAAAAAAGGGAGATTAATATTGGCCTCTGGGCTTGTGTGCCAGTTGTGAGCGTGCCATCTGTGCCAGTCCTGAGCGTGCCATCTCTCTCACAAATAGTGGGCCATAGAAAGCCTATTTAATTTTTTTTTTGGTTTTATAAATTTTCCCTGAAAAAAGGGAGATTAATATTGGCCTCTGGGCTTGTGTGCCAGTTGTGAGCGTGCCATCTGTGCCAGTCCTGAGCGTGCCATCTCTCTCACAAATAGTGGGCCATAGAAAGCCTATTTAAATATTTTTTTGGTTTTATAAATTCTCCCAGAAAAAAAGGGAGATTAATATTGGCCTCTGGGCTTCTGTGCCAGTCCTGAGCGTGCCATCTGTGCCAGTCCTGAGCGTCCCATCTCTCTCACAAATAGTGGGCCATAGAAAGCCTATTTTTTTTTTTGGGGGGGTTTTAGAAATTCTCCCTGGAAAAAAAAGGGAGATTAATATTGCCCTTTGGGCTTGTGTGCCAGTACTAAGCGTTCCATCTCTCTCTCTCTCTCTTAGTCAGTGGGCCATAGAACGCCTATTTTTGGTTTTATTTGTTTTATAAATTCTCCCTGAAAAAATCATTTTATTTTATTTGGTTTCTAAATTCTTCCTGACAAAATCATATTTTTTTTATTATTTTTTTTTCTAAAGTCTCCCTGAAAAAAAAAAAAAAAACAGTGGGAGATTAATATTGGCCTTTCTGCTTGTGTGCCAGTCTTGACTCCTGGGTGCGTCATCTCTCAGTCAGTGGGCCATAGAACGCCTATTTTTGGTTTTATTTGTTTTATAAATTCTCCCTGAAAAAATCATTTTATTTTATTTGGTTTCTAAATTCTTCCTGATAAAATCATATTTTTTTTATGATTTTTTTTTCTAAAGTCTCCCTGAAAAAAAAAAAAAAAAAACAACCAAAAAAAACAGTGGGAGATTAATATTGGCCTTTCTGCTTGTGTGCCAGTCTTGACTCCTGGGTGTGCCATCTCTCTCTCTCTCTCTCTCTCTCTCTCCAATTGTGGTCCATAGAAAGCCTATATTTTTTTTCCTTGATTTGGGTTCCAAAATCTACCAGAGAAAATAACTCCATCAATCATTGGTAGAAAAATATTGGCCTCTGGGCTTGTGTGCCACTCCTGATTCCTGTGTGCGTCATCTCTCAGTCAGTGGGCCATAGAACGCCTATTTTTGGTTTTATTTGTTTTATAAATTCTCCCTGAAAAAATCATTTTATTTTATTTGGTTTCTAAATTCTTCCTGATAAAATCATATTTTTTTTATTATTTTTTTTTCTAAAGTCTCACTGAAAAAAAAAAAAAAAAATCAACCAAAAAAAACAGTGGGAGATTAATATTGGCCTTTCTGCTTGTGTGCCAGTCTTGACTCCTGGGTGTGCCATCTCTCTCTCTCTCTCTCTCTCTCTCTCTCTCCAATTGTGGTCCATAGAAAGCCTATATTTTTTTTCCTTGATTTGGGTTCCAAAATCTACCAGAGAAAATAACTCCATCAATCATTGGTAGAAAAATATTGGCCTCTGGGCTTGTGTGCCACTCCTGATTCCTGTGTGCGTCATCTCTCAGTCAGTGGGCCATAGAACGCCTATTTTTGGTTTTATTTGTTTTATAAATTCTCCCTGAAAAAATCATTTTATTTTATTTGGTTTCTAAATTCTTCCTGATAAAATCATATTTTTTTTATTATTTTTTTTTCTAAAGTCTCCCTGAAAAAAAAAAAAAAAAAAAAAAAAACAGTGGGAGATTAATATTGGCCTTTCTGCTTGTGTGCCAGTCTTGACTCCTGGGTGCGTCATCTCTCAGTCAGTGGGCCATAGAACGCCTATTTTTGGTTTTATTTGTTTTATAAATTCTCCCTGAAAAAATCATTTTATTTTATTTGGTTTCTAAATTCTTCCTGATAAAATCATATTTTTTTTATTATTTTTTTTTCTAAAGTCTCCCTGAAAAAAAAAAAAAAAAAAAAAAAAAACAGTGGGAGATTAATATTGGCCTTTCTGCTTGTGTGCCAGTCTTGACTCCTGGGTGTGCCATCTCTCTCTCTCTCTCTCTCTCCAATTGTGGTCCATAGAAAGCCTATATTTTTTTTCCTTGATTTGGGTTCCAAAATCTACCAGAGAAAATAACTCCATCAATCATTGGTAGAAAAATATTGGCCTCTGGGCTTGTGTGCCACTCCTGATTCCTGTGTGCGTCATCTCTCACTCAGTGGCCCATAGAAAGCATATAGTTTGTTACATTTGTTTTCTAAATTCTCCCTGCAAAAATCAATGTTTTTTTTTTGGGGGGGTTTCTAAAGTGTTCCTGAAAAAAATAAAAATAAAAAAAAAATAATAGTGTGACATTAATATTAACATTTGTGCTTCAGTGACAGTCCTGCGTGTGGGGCATCTCTCTAATTTGCAGCCACCAAAAAAAGAGTGTGTAACATTGGGCCTGATTTTCGCTGTGGTCTCACCAACCTGTAAAGGGGTAGCTAAATCATACTGAAGTTATAGCTCACCGTGTAAGTTGTGTGACTGCAACAAATAACGTTAGTTTGGTTACGTTTTTAAAACAATGAGGAAGTCTAGTGGAAGAGGTCGTGGCCGGGGGCGTTCATTGTCAGCTGGTAATGAGGGTAGTGGTAGTGGTGGAGCATCAGGTGGTCGTGGGGAAAAAAATATTGCACCTAAGTCTGGAGCTGTGGAGCCAGGTTCGTCGTCCGGCTACACAAGGCCTCGAACGCTCCCTTTTCTGGGATTAGGAAAACCGCTTTTAAAGCCGGAGCAGCAAGAGCAAGTTTTGGCTTATCTTGCTGACTCAGCCTCTAGCTCTTTTGCCTCCTCTCGTGAAACTGGTAAAAGTAAAAGCAGCGCGTCGTTAGTGGATGTTCACGGTCAGGGACAAGTCACTTCCTTGTCCTCTTCAGCAAAAACAACAACAGAGAAGAATGCAGCAGGCGACACAACGGGTTACTCCATGGAGCTCTTTACACATACCGTCCCTGGCTTAGAAAGTGAAGCAGTTAACAGTCCATGCCCATTACAAATTGAATCTGACATGGAGTGCACTGACGCACAGCCACAGCCAGACTACTATGCTGGTCCTTTGACTCAGACCACAACATTGCCCTCGCAGGGTGCTGATCAAGAATCAGACCCTGATGAGACTATGTTGCCCCATCACGAACGCTATACCACCGAACGACACGGTGACACAGACGAAGTTGCGCAGGAGGTACAAGAAGAGTTATTAGATGACCCAGTTCTTGACCCCGATTGGCAGCCATTGGGGGAACAGGGTGCAGGCGGCAGCAGTTCTGAAGCAGAGGAGGAGGAGGGGCCGCAGCAGGCATCAACATCGCCACAGGTTCCATCTGCCGGGCCCGTATCTTGCCCAAAACGCGTGGCAAAGCCAAAACCTGGTGGAGGACAGCGTGGCCATCCGGTTAAAGCTCAGTCTGCAATGCCTGAAAAGGTATCCGATGCTAGAAAGAGTGCAGTCTGGCATTTTTTTAAACAACATCCAATTGATCAGCGCAAAGTCATCTGTCAAAAATGTTCTACTTCCTTAAGCAGAGGTCAGAATCTGAAAAGTCTCAATACTAGTTGCATGCATAGACATTTAACCACCATGCATTTGAAAGCTTGGACTAACTACCAAACGTCCCTTAAGGTTGTTGCACCCTCGGCCAATGAAGCTAGTCATCAACGCAACATCCCTTCCGGCAGTGTAGGACCACCATTTAGCGCACCACCTGCTGTATCTGTGCAGGTTTCTTTGCCAGGCCAAAGCAGTCAGGGTCAGGGAATCACCAGTTTCGTAGTAGGAAACACTGCATCTAGGGCACCGGCGGCAACAATACCATCTCCCACCGTCTCTCAGTCTGCCATGTCCACCGGCACCCCCGCTAGTTCCACGATCTCCATCTCTCCAGTCCAGCTCACCCTACATGAGACTATGGTTAGAAAAAGGAAGTACTTAGCCTCGCATCCGCGTACACAGGGTTTGAACGCCCACATAGCTAGACTAATCTCGTTAGAGATGATACCCTACCGGTTAGTTGAAAGCGAAGCTTTCAAAGACCTGATGGACTACGCTGTACCACGCTACGAGCTACCCAGTCGACACTTTTTTTCCAGAAAAGCCATCCCAGCCCTCCACCAGCATGTTAAAGAGCGCATCGTCCATGCACTCAGGCAATCTGTGAGCACAAAGGTGCACCTGACAACAGATGCATGGACCAGTAGGCATGGCCAGGGACGTTACGTGTCCATCACGGCACACTGGGTAAATGTGGTGGATTCAGGGTCCACAGGGGACAGCAAGTTTGGGACAGTTCTGCCTAGCCCACGGTCTAGTAAACAGTTGTCTGTAGCCGTTCGCACCCCCTCCTCCTCCTCCTCCTCCTCGTCCTCCTGCAGAAGCAAGAGCTCGTCCACAGACCGCAGTCGCACAAACACTCCATCCGCACCTGCCACAGTTGCACACCAGGTCTCCCATTATGGGGCAGCTACTGGCATACGTCAGCAGGCTGTATTGGCTATGAAGTGTTTGGGCGACAATAGACACACCGCGGAAGTTCTGTCCGAGTTCTTGCAGCAAGAAACGCAGTCGTGGCTGGGCACTGTAGATCTTGAGGCAGGCAAGGTAGTGAGTGATAACGGAAGGAATTTCATGGCTGCCATCTCCCTTTCCCAACTGAAACACATTCCTTGCCTGGCTCACACCTTAAACCTGGTGGTGCAGTGCTTCCTGAAAAGTTATCCGGGGTTATCCGACCTGCTCCTCAAAGTGCGTGGACTTTGCGCACATATCCGCCGTTCGCCTGTACACTCCAGCCGTATGCAGACCTATCAGCGTTCTTTGAACCTTCCCCAGCATCGCCTAATCATAGACGTTGCAACAAGGTGGAACTCAACACTGCACATGCTTCAGAGACTGTGCGAACAGAGGCGGGCTGTTATGTTTTTGTGGGAGGATACACATACACGGGCAGGCAGTAGGATGGCAGACATGGAGTTGTCAGGTGTGCAGTGGTCGAAGATTCAAGACATGTGTCAAGTCCTTCAGTGTTTTGAGGAATGCACACGGCTGGTTAGTGCAGACAACGCCATAATAAGCATGAGCATCCCCCTAATGCGTCTGCTGATGCAAAGTTTGACGCACATAAAGGATCAGGCGTCTGCACCAGAGGAAGAGGAAAGCCTTGATGACAGTCAGCGATTGTCTGGTCAGGGCAGTGTACATGACGAGGTACCGGGCGAAGAGGAGGTGGAGGATGAGGAGGATGATGGGGATGAGTATATTTTTAATGAGGAAGCTTTCCCGGGGGCACGGGAAATTGGTGGCGTGGCAAGGCCGGGTTCTGGTTTTTTGAGGGACACAAGTGACGTAGATTTGCCTGCAACTGCCCCTCAACCAAGCACAACCGCAGATTTGACAACGGGAACTTTGGCCCACATGGCGGATTATGCCTTGCGTATCCTCAAAAGGGACACACGCATTACAAAAATGATGAACGATGACGATTACTGGTTGGCCTGCCTCCTTGATCCTCGCTATAAAGGCAAATTGCAAAATATTATGCCACATGAGAACTTGGAACTAATATTAGCAACAAAACAATCAACTCTTGTTGACCGTTTGCTTCTGGCATTCCCTGCACACAGCGCCCGTGATCGTTCTCACACGAGCTCCAGGGGCCAGCAGACCAGAGGTGTTAGAGGGGCAGAAATCAGAAGTGGCGTTGGCCAGAGGGGTTTTCTGACCAGGTTGTGGAGTGATTTTTCTATGACCGCAGACAGGACAGGTACTGCAGCATCAATTCAAAGTGACAGGAGACAACATTTGTCCAGTATGGTTACAAACTATTTTTCATCCCTTATCGACGTTCTCCCTCAACCGTCATTCCCATTTGATTACTGGGCATCCAAATTAGACACCTGGCCAGAATTGGCAGAATATGCATTGCAGGAGCTTGCTTGCCCGGCAGCTAGTGTCCTATCAGAAAGAGTATTCAGTGCTGCAGGTTCAATACTAACAGAAAAAAGGACTCGTCTGGCTACCCAAAATGTAGATGATCTAACCTTCATTAAAATGAACCACAACTGGATTTCAAAATCTTTTGCCCCACCCTGCCCGGCTGACACCTAGCTTTCCTATGAAAAGGTCTTGCCTGTGGACTATTCTGAATGACTTTTCCAATCTCGTAATTTTCTTCACCTGATTGTCCAGCATACGACATGTTTCCACCTCACGAAATGGCCAAACTCCCCACACGGGGCCGTGCTATCGCCACTTTGCGCTTGGACCCTTGAGAGTGCTGTTTGTCTGAAGAGGTGGGTGTGGCCGCTTTTGGTCGACGGCACTGCCACTGGGTCCCTCATAGTACAATAAAGTGTCTCTGGCGGTGGTGGTGCGCACCCAACGTCAGACACACCGTTGTAATATGAGGGGCCCTGTGCCTGTACCGCCGGCCACAAGCCAGTTCCCCCCCCAGCTCAAACAGTGCTCTACCACTAGCAAAATTATCTCTCACAGCTTCACCAATGTGTAGTCTAGGCGCTGACATCCTTCAATGCCTGGCACTGACAATACCATTGTTTTGACATTTTTGTTATGTTAGGCCTTCGAAGCCTGTCTGCGGTCCCTTCTTTCTACAACTACTACACTGACCAGGCCACTGCTGGCCGTGTTACCCTGGAACCAATTTAAAAGTGCCTATAGTCAGCCCAATTTTGTTATGTTAGGCCTTCGAAGACTGTCTGCCGTCACTCCTTCCACTAGACTTCCACTGACCATACACTGCTGCCCATGTACCCCTGGAACCAATTTAAAGTGCCTACAGCCAGCCCAATTTTGTTATGTTAGGCCTTGGAAGCCTGTCTGCGGTCACTCCTTCCACTAGACTTCCACTGACCAGACCACTGCTGCCCATGTACCCCTGGAACCAATTTAAAAGTGCCTACAGCCAGCCCAAGTTTGTTATGTTAGGCCTTCGAAGCCTGTCTGCGGTCACTCCTTCCACTAGACTTCCACTGACCAGACCACTGCTGCCCGTGTACCCCTGGAACCAATTTAAAAGTGCCTACAGCCAGCCCAAGTTTGTTATGTTAGGCCTTGGAAGCCTGTCTGCGGTCACTCCTTCCACTAGACTTCCACTGACCAGACCACTGCTGCCCATGTACCCCTGGAACCAATTTAAAAGTGCCTACAGCCAGCCCAAGTTTGTTATGTTAGGCCTTCGAAGCCTGTCTGCGGTCACTCCTTCCACTAGACTTCCACTGACCAGACCACTGCTGCCCGTGTACCCCTGGAACCAATTTAAAAGTGCCTACAGCCAGCCCAAGTTTGTTATGTTAGGCCTTGGAAGCCTGTCTGCGGTCACTCCTTCCACTAGACTTCCACTGACCAGACCACTGCTGCCCGTGTACCCCTGGAACCAATTTAAAAGTGCCTACAGCCAGCCCAAGTTTGTTATGTTAGGCCTTGGAAGCCTGTCTGCGGTCACTCCTTCCACTAGACTTCCACTGACCATACACTGCTGCCCATGTACCCCTGGAACCAATTTAAAAGTGCCTACAGCCAGCCCAAGTTTGTTATGTTAGGCCTTGGAAGCCTGTCTGCGGTCACTCCTTCCACTAGACTTCCACTGACCAGACCACTGCTGCCCGTGTACCCCTGGAACCAATTTAAAAGTGCCTACAGCCAGCCCAAGTTTGTTATGTTAGGCCTTGGAAGCCTGTCTGCGGTCACTCCTTCCACTAGACTTCCACTGACCAGACCACTGCTGCCCGTGTACCCCTGGAACCAATTTAAAAGTGCCTACAGCCAGCCCAAGTTTGTTATGTTAGGCCTTGGAAGCCTGTCTGCGGTCACTCCTTCCACTAGACTTCCACTGACCATACACTGCTGCCCATGTACCCCTGGAACCAATTTAAAAGTGCCTACAGCCAGCCCAAGTTTGTTATGTTAGGCCTTCGAAGCCTGTCTGCGGTCACTCCTTCCACTAGACTTCCACTGACCAGACCACTGCTGCCCGTGTACCCCTGGAACCAATTTAAAATTGCCTACAGCCATGTTTTATTATTTTAGGCCTTCGATGCCTGTCTGCGGTCACTCCTTCCACTAGTCCTCCACTGACCACACCACTGCTGCCCGTGTACCCCTGGAACCAATTTAAAATTGCCTACAGCCAGCCCAATTTTTTTATTTTAGGCCTTCGATGCCTGTCTGCGGTCCATTCTTTCAACTACTACTACACTGACCAGGGCACTGCTGCCCAAGTACCCCTGGAACCAATTTAAAATTGACTACAGCCATGTGTTAATATTTTAGGCCTTCGATGCCTGTCTGTGGTCACTCCTTCCACTAGGCCTCCACTGACCACACCACTGCTGCCCGTGTACCCCTGGAACCAATTTAAAATTGCCTACAGCCATGTGTGATTATTTTAGGCCTTCGATGCCTGTCTGCGGTCACTCCTTCCACTAGGCCTCCACTGACCACACCACTGCTGCCCGTGTAACCCTGGAACCAATTTAAAATTGCCTACAGCCATGTGTTATTATTTTAGGCCTTCGATGCCTGTCTGCGGTCACTCCTTCCACTAGGCCTCCACTGACCACACCACTGCTGCCCGTGTACCCCTGGAACCAATTTAAAATTGCCTACAGCCAGCCCAATTTTTTTATTTTAGGCCTTCGATGCCTGTCTGCGGTCCATTCTTTCAACTACTACTACACTGACCAGGGCACTGCTGCCCAAGTACCCCTGGAACCAATTTAAAATTGACTACAGCCATGTGTTAATATTTTAGGCCTTCGATGCCTGTCTGTGGTCACTCCTTCCACTAGGCCTCCACTGACCACACCACTGCTGCCCGTGTACCCCTGGAACCAATTTAAAATTGCCTACAGCCATGTGTGATTATTTTAGGCCTTCGATGCCTGTCTGCGGTCACTCCTTCCACTAGGCCTCCACTGACCACACCACTGCTGCCCGTGTAACCCTGGAACCAATTTAAAATTGCCTACAGCCATGTGTTATTATTTTAGGCCTTCGATGCCTGTCTGCGGTCACTCCTTCCACTAGGCCTCCACTGACCACACCACTGCTGCCCGTGTACCCCTGGAACCAATTTAAAATTGCCTACAGCCAGCCCAATTTTTTTATTTTAGGCCTTCGATGCCTGTCTGCGGTCCATTCTTTCAACTACTACTACACTGACCAGGGCACTGCTGCCCAAGTACCCC
The DNA here is from genome assembly GCF_032444005.1 of Ranitomeya imitator. Taxonomy (NCBI): domain Eukaryota; kingdom Metazoa; phylum Chordata; class Amphibia; order Anura; family Dendrobatidae; genus Ranitomeya; species Ranitomeya imitator. Next base: position 270,730,754 of record NC_091287.1, on the reverse strand, counting down.
TGGAACCAATTTAAAATTGACTACAGCCATGTGTTAATATTTTAGGCCTTCGATGCCTGTCTGTGGTCACTCCTTCCACTAGGCCTCCACTGACCACACCACTGCTGCCCGTGTACCCCTGGAACCAATTTAAAATTGCCTACAGCCATGTGTGATTATTTTAGGCCTTCGATGCCTGTCTGCGGTCACTCCTTCCACTAGGCCTCCACTGACCACACCACTGCTGCCCGTGTACCCCTGGAACCAATTTAAAATTGCCTACAGCCAGCCCAATTTTTTTATTTTAGGCCTTCGATGCCTGTCTGCGGTCCATTCTTTCAACTACTATTACACTGACCAGGGCACTGCTGCCCGTGTACCCCTGGAACCAATTTAAAATTGCCTACAGCCATGTGTTATTATTTTAGGCCTTCGATGCCTGTCTGCGGTCACTCCTTCCACTAGGCCTCCACTGACCACACCACTGCTGCCCGTGTACCCCTGGAACCAATTTAAAATTGCCTACAGCCAGCCCAATTTTTTTATTTTAGGCCTTCGATGCCTGTCTGCGGTCCATTCTTTCAACTACTACTACACTGACCAGGGCACTGCTGCCCGTGTACCCCTGGAACCAATTTAAAATTGCCTACAGCCATGTGTTATTATTTTAGGCCTTCGATGCCTGTCTGTGGTCCCTCCTTCCACTAGGCCTCCACTGACCTGTCTACTGCGGCCCGTGTACCCCTTGAACCAACCTAATAAAATATTTAAAAAATTAATTTGATTATAAAAAATAAGATCGTGTTGAGATCTCAAATGCAGACATTTTAACAATCAAAACAAACACACAACAAATATCTGGAACTGTACTACAAAGGTCCAACAGCTACAATTTCTTTCTCCTGCAAGAAGTTAACTGAAAGTTTTTTGGAGTTGTTAACACAGATATGGCATCCACCGAGTGTTGTCCTGTCGCGTCTCCTTTAAATTATTTCCAATAAGATGTTAAACTATTAATTTAATAAAATCAATAATTAAAAAAATAATTGAGTAAGTCAAAAGCACATTGCAAATAAACATTAATTACAAATCAAGAAGCATGGCGCGTCCGAGGGTGAGTAGATACCGAATAAGAATATAATCACCCTCGGACGCGCAATGCTTATTTACAACAGCCTTCCTTCCTAAGAATCAGCCCTTCCGTGGTGTAGAGAGAGGTTGTGTTACACTCCAAGGTGTTCCCCAGGTTGCCTTTCCTGAGCTTCTATCTTCAGGCTCTCATTAAATTGTGGTTAAATGGAACAACTGCATTTGGCGTACTAGTTGGTTTGGGGCCTACTATCGGTGTCTGCCACTCCTTGCTGTTCTCCTGGTTTCCTGTCCTGAAATTCCATTTTCAGCCTCTCGTTAAGTAGTTGTTAATGTTAGACTGCATTTGGCCTACTAGTTGGGTTGGGGCCTACTATCGGTGTCTGCCACTCCTTGCTGTTCTCCTCCACTGAACAAAGCTGTGCCGCCTGTTTACTACGGTTGCCAATTTTGAACTGCATTTCGACTACTTACTGATTTGGCCCTACTCTCTGTGTCAGCCTCTCATTCCAGTTGTCCTCCACTGCAATGCCCCCTGGTTATTCCTGTGTTACCAATTTTGAACTGCATTTAGCCCACTTTCTTCTTTGGGCCTATATCTGTGTTTCCACTTCATCGTGCCCATTGCCCAGCCAGTGATAGATGAGTCTGCTGGTACATTGACCCATAACGCAACATTCCCCGTGCACGCTACACAACAACATTGTGACCCTGCTGAAAGTCAGGTTGCTCTTCCCGCATACCATACCACCTTACACGGGGACAAAGAGGAAGGTGCAGATGAAAGTGCAGGTTCCTTCATCAGGTGGGGGGAGGAATACTAGTTGGCGACGTCACTGGCACAGGGCCTCTCATAGTACGCAAAAGTGTTGCTGCCGGTGGGAGGCGCCCCCGCCGTGCAAACACACCGCTGTACTTTGAGGGGCCCTGTGCCAGTGCCAATGCCAACGAGTGGGCCCCCCCCTGCTTGCTCAGGATCACAGCACTTGCAAAGTTGAAATACTTACCTCTCCCTGCTCCACTGCCGTGAAGTGGTCCAGATTTACTGGGCCCACTAATTACTTGAACCAGCCCTACCCCCCACAACTTTAGCCAAATGACCCCCAATTTCAAATGCCTTCCAATTATTTTAAGGTAAATTACGCTTGACAAGCTTCATTAAGAAGAATGGATGGTTTTGACATTAAAATGGGCACTCTAGGTGTTTTCCTGGCCCCCACTCACTGCCGACTATGCTGCCCCATTGACTTGCATTGGGTTTCGTGTTTCGGTCGATCCCGACTTTACGTCATAATCGGCCGATTTCACTCGACCCGACTTTGGACATAGTCGGGTTTCGCAAAACCCGGCTCGACTCTAAAAAGGTCAAGGTCGCTCAACTCTACTGAATAGCACATTGAGAGGCCTGTGTTTTGGACGTCCTGAACAGCACACGCAGTGACCTGTGTGTTGGACGGTCCCAAATGGGGATGGACGTCCTGAAGAGCGTACAGAAAAGCCACAGACTGTTGGTGCTTATTGTGTTCCATGAACTAATGAACTATGGGGCATGCGGTCAACCATGGCATCTGGGCGAAGTAAGGTCCAGCATGTTTAGTGTCTGCGATTTAAAGCCATTCACTATGAAGTGCTGTGGAGTATGTGTTAGCCTGTGATATATAACATGGCCTCAAGTGGTTTATGACTTGTAAATAAACCAAATTGACTATTTTGATGAGAAAAGCCATGCCTGTCTACGTTTATCCTTGTTCCAAGCAGGTGTCCCCAACACACTCAGTAAGTGCTATCTTACAGGTAGTAGCGTAACCACTCATTGATATGACTAAGAAGGGGATGAACTTTTCCAGGTGGTCCAATCCTGCCAGGGAGGCATTTGACACATTGAAAAGGTGTTTTGCTTCTGTGCCAATTCTTATTCAGCCTGATGTCACTCAGCCTTTCATTGTGAAGTTGCATGCATCCAAGGAGGGAGTAGGGTCTGTCTTGTCACAGGGTGAGCCTCCAGGTAAATGGCAACCATGCGCATACTTTTCTAAAAACTTTCACCAGCGGAGAGAAACTATGATATTGGTAAAAGGAAACTCTTAGCTATCCCATGGGCTTTTGAGGAGTGGAGTCATTTTTTGGAGTGAGCGGTTCACCCAGTGAAGGTGATCACTGACCATAAGAATCTGGTTTACTTGGAGTCGACAAAACGTCTTACACCTCGTCAGGCAAGATGGAAATTTTTCTTTACCAGGTTTAACTTCTTTGTTACTTTTAGGCTGGGTAGCAAAAATGTTAAGGTAAATGCTTTGTCCTGTTGCTTTGCTGGGAAAGGCAATAAGTGCAAACCGGTACCTATTTTACAAAAAGGGGTAGTGATGGCATCTATATGCTCCAGTATTGAAAGAGAGGCTGCTGACACTCAAAGGGATGCCCCTGCTACCTGTCCGTTTGGTAAGCTGTTTGTACGGTCAATCTCCATATTGGAAACCTCAGTGAACATCATGATATGGTGCTGGCTGGACATCTGGGGAATAAGGCCACCGCGGATCTACTTAGTCACCGTTTTTGGTGGCCAGGTGCTGATAAGGATGTTTGGGAGTATGTGGCCGCCTGCAATATCTGCAAGCGTTCTAAGACCTCACGTACTCGTTCGTCAGGGGCTCTCCAACCATTGGAGATTCCCAGCAGACCTTGGACTCATTTGTCGGTCAATTTTATTACGAATCTACCTGTGTCTGTAGGGAACATTGTAATCCTGGTGGTGGTGGACAGGTTCAGTATAATGTCTCATTTTATTGCTTTGCCAGCTGTGTGTAACGCCAAAACTCTGGCACAAATCTTCATCAAGGACATAATCAGACTGCATGGGATTCCTACCAATATTGTTATAGATCAGTGAGTGCAGTTTATCTCTAAATGCTGGAGGGCATTTTGCACCCGTCAGGGGATCCATTTGTATTTTTCTTCGGCTTTTCACCCGCAGTCTAACGGGCAGACTGAACAGGTTAATCAGAATTTAGAGACATATCTTAGATGTTTTGTGTCTGAGAATCAGGGGGACTGGGTGACCTACTTACCAATGGCTGAATTTTCAATTAATAATCGCTGTCAGGAATCAATCGGTAAGTGCCCGTTTTTCGGGGCATATGGTTTCCATCCGCAGTTTAGTTCATTCAATGGTGATCGCCCCTCTGGTTTAGCAGAGGAGGAATGGTTTTCTTTTTCTATTTCTACTATATTGCAAGGGGTGATTAATAATTTATGAAAGATGGGTTCCAAATATAAGAGTGTGGCTGATTGCAGACGTTTGGTGGGTTGGTGACTTGGTATGGCTGTCCTCAAGGAATATTAAGCTAAAGGTTCCGTCATGAAAATGGGTCCCAGGTTTATTGGTCATTATAAGATCTTAGCCGTCTTCAATCTGGTAGCATTCCACCTTGCTCTGCCACCTACTTTTAAAATCCTTAATGTTTTTCACCGTTCACTTCTCAAAAAGTACATGGCATCTGCAGGATCTTCACCTCTGCAACCTTCTCCTGTCGTTATCGATGGTAATCTGGAATTCTGGATAGCAAAGGTCTTAGACTCTTGTCTTGTTCATCACTTCTCATCACTTCAATACATGGTACATTGGAAGAGGTATGGTCCTGAGGAAGGATGTGGGTTCCAGCTTCTGATGTCCATGCGGCCAGACTGGTTTGGACCTTTCATGTGGCGCACCCAGATAACCCTGAGGTTCCAAAGGTCCCTCGTAGAAGGGGGGTACTGTCACAGAGTTAACATGACAGAGCAGTGCCAGAAGATCACAGCGTCTGATGGCTTCTGCTTCGCCGCTGAGAAGAAGCACTTCTCCGGTGTATTAAATGTGTTTGTTTTCATCTAGTGGGACAGGGGTAATAGGCCATGTGGAAATCCCTGCATACAGCTGTGCTCGGTAAGCCACTCCTCTCTCCTCTAAAATCTAGGCCTTCTGGTGAGGTCCTTGTCTGAGTTAGTACTTGCTACATAGATCTGGAAAGTGAGGCGCTGGTGTTTGAAGAGCTGAAGGAGTTTATTGTGTGACTGTTGCTTGGTTTGTATGCTTGAAAATTCCTCATCCTTACCTGCCTTATTTTCTTCCCCCATCGTTCACACCCTGGTGAATATCACTGTTATTTGTGAGAGTATATTTTGTGTGAGTGGAATTTTCTTTTACCCTTGTCTTTGTTCTCCTGTCTGTCGGGTTGGTGCATTGTGGTACACAGTAGTGCCTCTCTTCCCTGAGTGAGGGAAGGGGACAGATGCAGTGCTGCAGCATGGAGACAGGGCAAGGGTGGAGACCCTGGCATCCTCGCCATCTGAGGTATCCCCGGGATCAGGGCGAGCTATGGTGCCCCCTAGTGCTAGGGCCAGGAAAGGTGCCCCTGGTCCCAGTTTTAATTGCCAGTCCTACCGTGACATATAGACAGTTCATGTCTTCGTCAGTGGGAAAACTTAGAATATCAGCAAGGGATCAAATACTTATTTTCCCCACTGTATATAATTTGTATGTGTAAGTTGTGTGAGCGCTTAATTTTTATGGGAAATGCAGTCTTTCGATCCATACTGTGTTATGATTTTTACTATTTTATCTTTTTTAGGGGTGGGACAAGACTAAAGAAAATTTTTTTTTTTCCTTTTTGTTGCTCAGTGCTCTGGTAAAGATTTTTATATTTCCTTTGCTTGAACAGATAGGCATGTATGTTGAAATAAAATTAGCATATTTTTTTTATTCAGCTATTTGCATTTCAGGAAAGTAGTGTGATTTAATCTCTTTTTTATATTTAAAAAAAATGGTTTAAAATACTTTTACATTTCTTTGGTTCTTTTAAGGGATTTCAACCAATGCTTACTTGATTGCTTGCTATAATATTGGAATATTACAGTCTATTGCACTATTACACATATTTGCAATAAACTGTAAAATACACCTATACAATACACTAAGACTGAGATTGATATTTTAGTTTATTACGGTCTTCTCAGCTCTGCTACATCAGTGGCCTCTGCTGCATTACTCTATTGAACCACCTCATCTACTATTACTGTTTACTTTTCTAGATGCCACTCAGCCTCTACATACACTTTAGCTCCAATTTAAGTTGACTGCTACACCTACAAGTTCTTCTCAGTAAATTAGAATATCATCAACTTGATGGACCTAGTTCTTTTTTCAACCTATGTAGCTATGTAACTACAGGGGCTTCTAATAAAATTAGAATATCATCGAAAAGTTAATTTGTTTCAGTTCTTCAATGCAAAAACTGAAACTCATATATTACATAGCGTAGTCACAAACAGAGTGATTTATAACAAGTGTTTATTTCTGTTAATGTTGATGATTATGACTTGCAGTCCATGAAAACCCAAAAGTAATTATCTCAGTAAATTAGAATAGTTAACAAAAAACACCTGCAAAGGCTTCCTAAGCTTAGTCTGTTTCAGTAGGCTCCACAATCATGGAGAAGACTGCTGACTTGATAGATGCCCAGAAGGCAGTCATTGACACACTCCACAAGGAGGGTAAGCTACAACAGATCATTGCTAAAGAAGCTAGCTTTCCACAGAGTGCTATATCTAAGCACACTAATGAAAAATTGAGTGGATTGGAAAAGTGTGGTTGAAAAATGTGTAAAAGCAACTGGGATAACCATAGCCTTAAAAATATTATTAAGAGCATGCGCCATTCAAAAATTTTGGGGATATTTACAAGGAGTGGACTGTTGCTGGAGTCATTGCTTCAAGAGCCACCACACACAGATGTACTGTATTCAGGACATGGGCTACAAGTGTAGCATTCCTTGTATCAAGCCACTCATAATGAATAGACAATGCCAGAAGTGTCTTACCTGGGCTATGGAGAAAAAGAACTGGACTGTTGCTAACGGGTCCATGGTGTTGTTTTCAGATAAAAATAAATTTTACATTTCATTTGGAAATCAAAAGGTCCCAGAGTCTTGAGGAAGAGTGGAGGGACACAAAATCCAAGCTGCTTGAGGTCTAGTTCAAAGTTTCTGCAATCAGTAGTGGTTTGGGGAGCCATGTCATCTGCTGGTGTAGGTCCACTGCATTTTATCAAGACCAAAGTATGTGCAGCCACCTACCAGTAAATTTTAGAGCACTTCATGCTCCCCTCTGCTAATAAGCTTTTTGAAGATGGAAATTTATTTCTCCTGCAGAACTTGGCACCTGTTCACACTGCCAAAAGTACCAATACCTGGTTTAAAACAACAGTATCACTGTGCTTGACTGGCCAGCAAACTCGTCTGACCTTAACCCCATAGACAGTCTATGAGGTATTGTCAAGAGGAGGATGAGAGACACCAGACTCAACAACGCAGATGAGCTGAAATCTGCTATCAAAGCAACCTGGGCTTCAATACAACCTCAGCAGTGCAACAGGCTGATCGCCACCATGCCACGCCGCATTAATGCAGTAAGTGATGCAAATGGAGCCCCAACCAAGTATTGACTGCATTTACTGAACATACATTTTAGTTGGTCAACATGTCGGATTTTAAAATCATTTTACAAGCTGGTGTTATGAAGTTTTCTAATTCACTGATATAATGACTTTTGGGTTTTCATTGGCTGTAAGCCATAATCATCAACATTAACAGAAATAAACACTTGAAATAGACCACTCTTTTTGTAATGACTCTATATAATATGAGTTTCGCTCTTTGTATTGAAGAACTGAAATTAATGAACTTTTTGATGATATTCTAATTTAGTGAGAATCACTTGTATGTCATCAGTCCATGCTGATTTCTTACTTCTGTTTTAGACTAAGGGCTATGTGAGACATAAGAGAGTTTAGAGTAGTTTTGTATATCTTTATGTAGCATGTGAGTTAGGTTTATAAAATTAGTGCTGCATAGGCCAATGATGGGCTTTGGGGGTGGCATTAGAATTACCACTATAAAAAATTCACTGTCATTATTGGTGTTACTCAGCTCCTGAGCTCTCTCCATAAACTAATTGTGCACATCTGCCATAAATGAACATTTGATCTTATTGAGGGTGTAAACAGTAATTAAACTTTTACTTTATATGTAATTATTCAAAAAGCAATGGAAAGCTATGATTTCCTTAATTCATAATTTACTACATTAATTTTGGTATCATGATCTCCCAAACACTGTGTTACCATGCTGTTTTAATGCCAAGTTCATGGTTGTTTCAATTGCTACTTGCCAAGGTCCATACACTGTGACCCCCTGATTCATAACTTTTTGCCAACATTCTAGCTTAAAACTGTTTGAAATGTCCCAACCTTTGCAACTTTTTGATCTCAAGTCCTTTTTAATATGTTGATGAGTGTAGTGGGCTGAAGATTAACGGCTTCTTGTGGCTCAGCAGCCCAGTATATTCTTAACATCAGTGTAGTGAACATAAGTCTAGTGTTAGACTGATCCCCACTCCCACTCATAGCCATGCTACCAAGTACCGAAGGACCAAGATTGCAATCTGAGGAAGGAGAGGCTGCAGAAATATGAGAGTTGTTCAAATGATGTGCAATTATGAGTTACACAAACATTTTTGCGATATTTTAAACAGACTTACAACAAAAATTGATGAACTAGAGCCATATTTAAACAGCACAGTAACATAATACTAGGAGAGAGGGAAGCCTAATCAATTAAGTACATTTCAGAAACTATAATTTATCAATGCTTTAAAAGAAATAATAATAGTAATAACAGTAATTAATATTATTGTTATTATTAATAAACTTAGTAGTGCACATGTAATCAATAGTGTTATAACAGGTTTGATCACGTATAGATTGACACAATTAAAGATAAAATTACAATTCCACATGCAAACACATTTAAGTTTTTAAGATGGACATAATATTTTATGTTTTAAATTCATGCAGAAATTTGGAATTCTGCAAACTGGAACAAATATGATTTAACTTTGCATAAAACATTAGTTTAAAGTACCTTTTTTCAGTGTGCAATAATATCTGTCTTTCACGTTTCAATTTGAAAGCTAGGGAAATGAGGAAAACTTTCATATGGCTATAATCTAGCCTACCAAGCAAAAAATAGTAACTATCACGATGAATTTTCATCTTGCCCCGTTAATGAGTCTCTGACTAAAGTTAATGCTCCTTGAGGACATGAATCTCAGAAGCCCAGATGCAGAATAAAAGCAATGGACATTAGTTTGAGGCTTAGAACATTCTCAAGAGGCCCCAGTAGGTAAAAGTTTAGCTATAAATTGACAAGCAACCTTGTTTGCCCTTCGGCTGTCCAGAGTTTATGAGAAGATATGGAATAGGTATTTATAAAATAATTCAATGACTTGATTTTACTTAAATGTAAGACGGGATGTTTAACCTTGCAACTTAGGATATAATTTTAAAAAAAAAAAAATTGTTCAGATATGTAACAGAAAAATTTGCAATATGCAAGACTAATTTAATATACCATAATTAACATAATTCATAAAGGTTTTTTTTTACATTTTCTTTTGTTTTAGAAATAAATTAACCCCTTCCCTTCATGGCCAATTTCAATATGTGCATTTTTGGTTTTAGATCCAATTCTTCCCAGAGCCATAGGCTTTTCACTTTTTGGTCCGCAAAGAGGTATGAGAGCTTGTTGCTTGGAGATGGAGTTGTACTTTTGAATTACACCATTAATTTTACCATGTTGTGCACCAGTGAGTGAAAAAAAAAGGGAATTGAAGTTGCAAAAAACACACAATTCTGACATTATTTTTGGCCGTTGTTGTTATGCAGTTCATTATGTGGTCAAAATTACCTAGCAGCATGATTTATAATATCAATATAGTAATGGCAATTTCAAATTTGTCAATTTTTTTTGATTAATTAAGTGGTGAAGAAAATAGGAATTATTTTTTTTAAATGTTTTTTTTTTATTGTGTCACCATTTTCCGAGACTCATAACATTTCATTTGTTGGTTAATGTCCTTTCTGTTCCAGAGGTCTTAGAATATTTGGTTTTGGATAGATATCTACTGTACAAGCCTTTTCCCCAGAACTATGCACGTGTGTTGCCCATGGAAACACCAACATTTTGGATGAGCTGGTGGAATGGTTTGTAGCACCGTAGGCCTTGATCCAGAAGTCAAAACTATTACATGAGCTTGCCATGCAGTCGGTTGTCCTAAATGTAATGGTAATAAAAATTGCACTCAAAGTGGACTAAAGCCCTAAATCTAGAGGATGGTATGATACATCCGAAAGACATCAGCTGGACTCACAAATAGCTGAGCTTATAATATGTTTCAGGCGTAAGAAACCAGGACATATGGCTGCAAACAATCCTTTAAATGCTTAACCAATGTAATGTAATATAAGTGTGTTTAAAAAAATAAATCCATGCTTGCAGAAATAGTGTGTTATGCAGTATCCACAAAAATTTTTTGGTAGACATTTACGTTCATTAACGGTAGAAGAAAAAGAGGTGCAGGCTCTGTCACATTGGTTAGGGCCTGTTTTCTAAACCCTAGTATACATGGTGACATTCATGAATACAAAACTGTACTCGTGGATATGAAAACCTGCAATGAGGTGGTAACCTGCCTCAGGGCAGTTGTACCACCCCTCCATTACAATATAATACTTGGCAGGGATTACTCTTGCTTCTGGAAGTTGTGGGACAAAAAATTAAAGAGCCACAGCCAGCTAGGGCCCAATGCAAAAGAGACAGGGATGGTAGACTTTGAACTTCTTTACGATAGTACCAAATTGACAGGGGGATCTCATTTGTTCACTTTTAATGTATTTGCAAGTAACACATATGGGAATCAGCCAGATAATGTGCCAAATGGGGATAAAGACATTGTGATACCAGATATTCTGGTCATGAGAGATAATTTTGCCACCACTCAGCTGAATGACCCTACTGTGGCATGTGCTAGAGAAAATGTAAAACTAATACATGGAGAAAAGTTGTATCCAGGGGTCACATTGGCATATCCTTACATGGAAATGCAAAATGACATACAGTATCATGCAAGCAAGCATGGAGGTAACTTTGTTGAACAATTAGTAGTACCCAAACTAGAGTATATAGGCAAACTGTGTTAGGCCCAAGGAAATTTGATTTGTGGACATCTTGGGTTTGAAGAACCAAGAGAATGTATCTAAATAGCTGTTTATTGCCCAGTCTAATATCTGATGCTGGATTATTATTGTGCCTCCTGACCACACTGCCTGTTTTCAGCACTCTCGCCAAATTTTAAGTGCACTGTTGCCTCTATGAATAGTTGAAGTGCAATTTGAAAGGATTGTCATGGATGTGGTTGGTCCTATTGCTACATTTGCTTAATGACATATGTATATTCTCATAAACATAGACTATACAACCAGATATTTTGAAGCTGTACCTCTAAGGATTATGGCTGACAAAGACAATGCCAGAGAGCTGGCACATGTGTTTAGTAGAGTTGGAATCCCTAAAGAGATTTTAATGAATCAGGGTACCCTATATATGTCAAAGGATACCAGCGAACTGTGTTGATTATTTAGGATTAGTGTTGAGCGATACCTTCCGATACTCAAAGGTATCGGTATCGGATGGGATCGGTCGATATCCAAAAAATATCGGATATCGCCGATACCGATACCCGATACCAATGCAAGTCAATGGGACACAAGTATCAGAAGCTATCCTGGATGGTTCCGAGGGTCTGAAGGAGAGGAAACTCTCCTTCAGGCCCTGGGATCCATATTCATGTAAAAAATAAAGAATAAAAATATGGATATACTCACCCCTCCGACGAACCCTGGCTGCCACCGCTGCAAGCATCTGCCTCCGTTCCTAAGAATGCAGAGAGTGAAGGACCTTCGATGACATCGTGGTCACGTGAGCAGTCAGGTGACCGGTCACCTGACCGCGACGTCATCGAAGGTCCTTCACTCTCTGCATTCTTAGGAACGGAGGAAGACGCTTGCAGCGGTGACAGCCAGGGTTCGTCGGAGGGGTGAGTATATCCGTATTTTTTATTTTTATTCTTTATTTTTTACATGAATATGGATCCCAGGGCCTGAAGGAGAGTTTCCTCTCCTTCAGACCCTGGGAACCATAGGCACCGCACACGCCCAAGATGACTGGGAACACTTATGATTCCGATTTCCGATATCGCAAAATATCGGAACTCGGTAACTGAATTCCAATACAGCAAATATTGGCCGATACCCGATATTTGCAGTATCGGAATGCTCAACACTATTTAGGATCAAGCATCTTCATACGTCAGTCTACCACCCTCAGATTTATTAAAACCCTTAAAAGCATATTGAGAAAAGTGGTTGACTAAAATGGTGGAATCGTGATCCACCCATGCTGTTAACCCATTAAATGTCACTGTTAATTTCTTACAGCTGCACTTAATGTGATCGTGCAAGAAGCACGTCACTAATCCTGCCCATCAGTGACCTTGTCACTTGATCGTGGGTCACCGATAGGTCGTCAACCAGAGGTCTGCAGCAGACTTCTATGGTTGTCATAGCCAGAATGCTATGAGTGCCGCCCAGTGGTCGACGCTCATAGCAAGTAAGCATTTCTGCTACACACAGGTGATCTGATCATCGCCTGTGTGTGGCAGAAGTGTTTGGACAACTGCAGTTTCTAGTCAGCCATAAAGACTATTGAAGTATGCAAAAAATAAAAGAAAATGTTTTTAAAAATATATAAAAAAATATAGGTTCAAATCGCCCCATTCAAAACAAAATAATTAAAAATAAAATATAAATACACATTTGAATTGCTGCATTCAGAATAGCCCTAGCTATTAGTGGTGAACGAACGTGCTCGCCACTACTTGTTACTCGCCCGAATATCACAATGCTCAGTGTACTCGGCGAGCACCGAAAATTTCCGGGATTATTCGGTGGTAACTGTTGTCTTCACCCAGCGTTTTTGGCGGACTTTAGAGACCCAATCACGGTGCAGAGATTGTCTGTCAGGCCATGAAACGCCATAGCCATCTTTGTTGTGGTTGTGCAGTGATTGGCTTGGCCGCACAGCATCATCCCACGTATAAGAGACCTGACACCGCCCTGATCATATGTATGTAAACCAATACCTTACATAAATTGTATGTTTTTTTGCACTTTATCTTGCAGGGTGCAGTTGGACCAAGATGGCTCTGTAAACTGTAGGCCTCTGTTCACACAGCATGCAATTTGTAGCACTGGGCAGCCCGCCTGTTTGTGCGTTAGTAATAGGCTGTAAGCCAGATGCTCTGCCTAGCCTGTGTGAATAATGCCACATATAGACTAGTATCGTTTATCTTTTTGTGCACTAAAATACCAAACAGCCAACACTGGATTGAAAGTGGTTGTTTCATCAGTATTGTTGCACCTGTGTTTTAGCCATCAATAATCGGGTCTGCTGCACCCTGCCAGTGCAATTGTTTTGGAGGCCTGAGCAGGTAATCATCTCTGCTTTTTTTCTCTGTGACTTTTTTCAAATTTTTGGAGGATCCTCTAAATCCTCTTTTTGTGTCTGTGAGCCTTACTATAATCATATACAGCACTATTTAGCATAAAAAAATATAAAAAAGCCACATATTTGCCAGTGTGGTATTTCCGTGACAGTCCTCATATATCTGCGTGCTCCACGTTTGGTCATTGTAAGCCGGTGTACCCCTTTTTTTGCTGTCTGATACTCTAATTATATACAGCACTATTTACCATAAAAAAATATAAAAAGACCACATATTTGCCAGTGTGGTATTTCAGTAACAGCCCTCATATATGTGCGTGCTCCAAGTTTGGTCACTGTAGGCCAGTGTAACCCTTTTTTCGCTGTCTGATACTCAAATTATATACAGCACTATTTAGCATAAAAAAAATATAAAAAGGCCACACATTTGCCAGTGTGGTATTTCTGTGACAGCCCTCATATTTCTGCGTGCTCCAAGTTTGGCCATTGTAGGCCGGTGTACCCCTTTTTTTGCTGTCTGATACTCTAATTATATACAGCATAATTTGACGTTTTAAAAAAAAAATACTTGCCACATACAGTATTTGCCAGTGTGGTATTTCTGTGACAGCACTCATATATCTACGTGCTCCAAGTTTGGTCATTGTAGGCTGGTGTACCCCTTCTTTTTCTGTCTGATACACAAATTATATACAGCACTATTTAGCATAAAAAATATAAAAAGGCCAAATATTTGACAGTGTGTTATCGCTGTCAGACGTCTGATGTATGTGTGGCCTACAAAATGTGGAGTCCAGGTCTACATTTAGCTTTATGTGCTGACTAGTGTTGAGCATTCCGATACCGCAAGTATCGGGTATCGGCCGATACTTGCGGTATCGGAATTCCGATACCGAGTTCCGATACTTTTGTGGTATCGGGAATCGGTATCGGATCCATATTAATGTGTAAAATAAAGAATTAAAATAAAAAATATTGATATGCTCACCCCTCCGGAGGCCCCTGGACATCACCGCTGGTAACCGGCAGCCTTCTTTGTTTAAAATGAGCGCGTTAAGGGACTTCCATGATGTCACAGCTTCTGATTGGTCGCGTGCCGCTCATGTGACCGCCACGCGACCAATCAGAAGCCGCGACGTCATTCTCAGGTCCTAAACTCCTCATTCTAGGAATTTAGGACCTGAGAATGACGTCGCGGCTTCTGATTGGTCGCGTGGCGGTCACATGAGTGGCACGCGACCAATCAGAAGCCGCGACGTCATTCTCAGGTCCTAAACGCGCTCATTTTAAGCAAAGAAGGCTGCCGGTTACCAGCGGTGATGTCGAGGGGCCTCCGGAGAGGTAATTATATCAATATTTTTTATTTTAATTCTTTATTTTACACATTAATATGGATCCCAGGGCCGGAAGGAGAGTTTCCTCTCCTTCAGACCCTGGGAACCATCAGGATACCTTCCGATACTTGGTGTCCCATTGACTTGTATTGGTATCGGGTATCGGTATCGGCGATATCCGATACTTTTCGGGTATCGGCCGATACTATCCGATACCGATACTTTCAAGTATCGGACGGTATCGCTCAACACTAGTGCTGACTGTTACCCTAGTTCTATACACTATTTTAGGTTAAAAAAATTAACAAATGCAGGCCACATATCGAACAGTGTGTTATCTCATTAAAAATACTTCTCTTTCAAGTTGTTATGGCTGCTTCAGGACTGTGTTAAATGCTCCAACTACTACTACCACCATCATCATAATCTTCTGCCTAGAGGCAGTCACTGTGCACATAGAAAGTCTGAGGAGCAGATTGTGAATGCTTGGGCAGTGCTGTATTCTGTCTCTGTATTACGAATGCGTATGCTACCGCCAATAAAAGCATTACTGCCAGAAAGCGAGGAGCTATGTTCACAATGACCGCCAGATAGCGAGTCACCATGCGCTCCATGACCGTGAGTACAGCGCACGTACGCAGTAGAGACAGTGCTCCGTGTTCAGCTTTGCAAAACAATAATTAAAGGGCACAGAGGAATGACATAGGACGTTAGTACGGTCAGCAAGTTACTCCTTCAGCATTGTCCCAAACAAAGCACTCCTTGTGAGATTCCCCCATGCCTCAGGGCCAGGGTCATAGGAGAATCTGAGAAATCTCTCCCCGAACTTTGTCAGTGTTCCACTGCCTCTGCTCGATTGGAGTTGTGTCTCTCTCACCTGTACTCCTTGCTTCACCAATGAACTGTGACCTCTTCTGCCAGCGGTTTCAGATGGGAATTTTTTAATAATTCAGCAAGAGGGGCCCTATGGTCCTCCGACATTGTAGTACATTTGTCTGCCTCTGGAAAAAGAGAAATAAAGTTCTCCTTGTAGTGTGGGTCTAGAAGTGTCATGATTCAGTATTCCTTGTCTGTCACCAAAAAGTTTGAGAATGCCAGGGTGACGGGAAAGGCAGCGGAACATAAACTCAGCCATGCATGCAAGACTGCTAACAGTCGATACTTCCGTGTCATCTCCAAGAGGACAACTGACAATGCTTTCCTCCTCCTCCTTGTCCTCAGGCCTCCACAACTTTTGGCAGACCTCAGTAATATCATTGTAAACACTTCATTGTAAATACATTCCCCTGTAGTTTTGATCTCCCCCATCTCATTGCAGATTGAAAGTTGTCACAGGCAGGTTGTTTTTTGGGGGGGTTAATTATTGTTATTGTTGTTACACAGTGCAGATTGTAAGCTGTCAAGAGCAGGGTTGTTTTATTTCTGTTTAATTATTGTATTATTGTTATCGTTGTTACTTAGGACTGTTGTGTTTGAAACAAAATATGTTGACGCAAGATAAATAGCTATAAATATTAATATTAGAACACAGAGAAGCAGGATGGAGATGCTAATTATGGCGTCATTGTCGCTCACCATCTTGGTGAATTCCTCAAAATTTTGGAGGATGGTACATATGTCTGACATCCATGTCCTCTCCTGAGATCTTATGTGTGAAGTCAGAACTGAATACCAACTGCCTTGTTGTTGCTGGTAGTCAACAACTGCCCTCTTCTGCTCACAAATCCTTTCCAAAATATGCAATGTAGAGTTCCAATGCATGGTGAGGACATCACACACCAGTCGGTGAGCCAGAAGCTGCAAGTGCTGCAGAAGCATGGCAAGGGTGGATTAAGCTCTAGCTGACTTTCTAAAATGGTTACGCAGAGACTCGTACTTTTGCTAGCAGATCTGGCACCTTCGTGTTGCTTTTCAGAAAATGTTGAACAATGAGGTTGAGCACATGGGCCAGGCATGGCATATGTGTGAGCGCACCTCAACACAGAGCAGCCACTAGGTTCCAGCCATTTTCACACACGACCATGCCTGGCTGTAGGTTCAGTGGTGTTAGCCACACATCTGCCTGCTCTTTCAGAGCTGTCTACAACTCTCCATCATTGTGCGGTTTGTCACCTAAGCATATTAGCTTCAGCACAGCCTGTTGCCGCTTGTCTGAGGCAGTGCTTCAGTGCTTCCAGCTTGTGACTGATGTGTTACTTTTGGAGGTGGAGGCTGAAGAGGATGCGAAGGAGGAGGTGCAAGAGCTGTAGGCTGTGGTGACAACCCAGATTGACGTAGGGCCCGCAATACTCGGGGTTGGGAGGACATGCACCATCCCAAGGTTGGATTGGGTCCCAGCTTCCACTATGGTAACCCAGTGTGCCTTTAGTGAGATGTACCGTCCCTGGCCACAAGCATTTGTCCGCGTGTCTTTGGTCAGGTGGACTTTCCCAATAACAGCATTGTGGAGGGCATGGGTAATGTTGTAGAACACAAGACTGTGTAATGCCGGGACGGCACACCAGTACAAATAGTCCTGCATGTTCAGGGCCTCGGGGTGATCCTCGACTCTGCCCTCTCTTTCAAGATACATATCCAAGCCCTTGCCTTCTCCTGCCCACTGCAACTCAAAAACATTTCCAGGATCCGTACATTCCAAGAAACTACAAAAATGTTTGCGCACGCCCTCATGATCTCCCGCCCCCACTATTGCAATCTTCTGCTCTCTGGCCTCCCTCTAGCACGCTTGCACCACTCCAATCTATCCTAAAGTCTGATGCCCGAGTAATCCAACTGTCCCTCTGTCATTCCCCAGCCTCTCCTTTCTGCCAGGCCCTTCAGTGCCTTCCAATTGCCCAGAGGCTACAGTTCAAAACCCTAACTAAGACAGACAAAGCCTTCCTCAACTTGTCTCCATACATTGGCAACATGATCTCCCAATGTCCGACTGGGTCATGGCTTCCTATACGCTAACCCAGTGTGCCATCAGCGAGATGTACCATCCCTTCCTACATGCACTTGTCCAAGTGTCCGTGTTTAGGTGCACTTTCCCTGTAACAGCATTGTAGAGGGTCCGGGTAATGTTGTTGGACACGTGCTTGCTTGTGTAATGTCATGACGGCAGACAGGGAAAAATTGTGGCAGCTGGGTGACGAGTACCTTGTGATGGTCACCAGCATCAGGTTGTGGAAAGCTTACGTCTCCCATGGGCCTAAAATGCAACATTTCGAACGCAAGCAGAAGAGAAATGTATGAATTTAGTACTGTGGCATTGGCTGCTTATTTCCGCTTGCGTTCCAAATACTAGTGTATGGACACCTGAACGCTGAGCTGGGACAAGGACATGGATGTGCTTGTTGATTGTGCTAGTTGAGTTTGTGTGCAATTGCAGATGCATTGCATGAGGAATATTTGCATGCACCATGAACAGGGGATTGGCTTGCGCGCACAACATCGGAAGAAGCAGTGGTATCACCCACAGACACTGTTCATGGAGCCTTGTGTTCAACCAACAAGTTGGGTGCTTTGCTGCCATGTGCCTGATCATGCTTGTTGTGGTTAGGATGGAAGTTTTGCTACCCCTGCTGATGCGGGCATGGCCGTTGATGCAAATGGCCTTTTGGGGGTTATCGGCAGAGTCTTTAAAAAGCAACCAGATTGTTACGGGGACATTCAGTGTCTCCCTCTCCCACACCACCTCCTCACCTCGACTACAGTCTTTCGGTGTTTCCTAAGGCTCAGTTCTAGGACCCCTACTCTTCTCCATCTACACCTTCGGCCTGGGATAGCTGATGTAATCGCATGGTTTGCAATATCATCAGTACACCGATGACATGCAGATCTACCTATCTGTACCTGACATTACCTCCTTACTGTCCAAAATCACACATCTTGCCGCTATTTTATGCTTCTTTTATTCTCGCTTTCAAAAAGTGGACATGGACAAAACAGAATACATTATCTTTCAACCATCTCATGCTAAATAGACATGAGAGATGTGCATGCATCATTTGGTACCACTTTATTAACAGGGAACGTTTGCCCAAAAGAAAATGATTTTCCAGACATTCACGGCCTTTTTTGCACTTTTTTTGCAGCTGTGATCTTCATCTTCTTGGTGTTGATGTGGTAAATTCCAAAGTCGTCATCAATAACATCATCGTCCATATCTTGTAAAGAGGTAATCTGGTGTTTCCAAGGGTCGTGGTTATCTACATTTAGTGGCATTCCTTTAACAGTGTTCGTTACGCTAGAACAAATAATTTTCGACTGTGACATTTGCATATTATTCACTTCCTCCACCTCTCATCATTTTCCACCACTAGATCACCAGGGTTCATGTGTTCGGTGCTGCTACAGACCGTCAATTTTTGTAAAGGGTGCCTAGTATGCCCATAGTATGCCCATAGTATGTTTTTACTAAATGTATCCCCCTTTGGGGAAATGTTTGTCATCCCATAGGCAATTGCATGGCATGGGGCATTACAGTGTATGGGCATTACAAGTGTAGGAGACACAATACTTTACATTGGGCCTAGGTTTTAATGAGGCCTTCAGCAATGTCTCCTCATTATCCACCACTAGATCACCAGGGTTCATGTGTTCCATGCTGCTACAGACAGTTAATTTTTGGGAAAGGGTGTCTAGGATCCACATGAAATATTTTTTAAAAATTAACCACCCATGAGCAAATGCTTGTCAGGCCAGGCACTCTATTACAAGTCTAAGAGACCCACACCCCTACATTGGGCTTACTTCTTAACTCTATCTCCTGCAATGTGTCCTTTACCTGCCACTAGATGACCAGGGTGAACGTGCTCAGTACTGTTATAGGCCGGTGAATTTTGGGCAAGGGGCCTGTGAAGGCACTAGTATATTTTTTAAAAAGGTACCCCCATTGAGGAATTGTTTGGTAGCTCATGCACTCCATTTTAAGTCTCAGTGACTCACACCACTACATTGGGCCAACTTCTTAACTCGGTTTCCTGCAATGTGTCCTTTACCTGCCACTAAATCACCAGGGTAAACGTGCTCTGTACGGTGCATTTTGGGCAAGGGGGCTGTGATGGCACTATTTTATTTTGCATAAAAAATGAACCCACATTGGCGAATTGGGCATAACATTACATTGGGCCTACTTTTTAACTCTGTCTCCTGCAATGTCTCTTGTTTAACTGCCACTAGATGACCAGGGTGAACATGCTTAGTACTGTTATAGGCAGGTGAATTTTGGGCAAGGGGCCTGCAATGGCACTAGTATATTTTTACAAAAGGTACCCCCATTGGGGAATTGTTTGTCAGCTCATTCACTGCATTACAAGTCTCAGAGACACACACAACTACATTAGGCCTACTTGTTAACTCTGTTTAATGCAATGTCTCTTCTTTGTCTCCGACGACATGACCTGGGTGAACGTGTTCTTTACTTTTATAGGCCACAGAATTTTGAGCAAAGGGGGCTGTGATGGCAATAGTATATTTTTTAAAAAAGTACTCCCCACTGGTGAAACCACATCCTTGTTGGCTAAGACTTCATAACATTTGTGTACCTTAAAGAGCTCACTTGAAAAGCTCTTTTTTGTGTTGCCTGGTTGCTCACATTGCACACGATACACTTCATATAAATTTGATAAAGCAATGCTGTTTGTTTGGCTCAGTAGTTCATTACAAATATTTATATTTAACTATATTAGATTCTCTCCTTGAGAGCCATAACTTTGGCTGCCTCAAATGTACATATGGCGAAAATACAAATGGCGATTTGGAATCCAGATTAAAATACTATATACCGAATACATTCAGACAATCACATAGCTGCATTTCTTGTAAAACATTTACAGTTGTGACAGACAATGCTTATAGTGACTCAATCTTGACAAATGTTTGTTTATTCACTTCACAAACAGTTCTAAGCCTCTATATGTTTGCTGTTTGTCATTGTAAAACACTAAGGTTTACTGAAACTCTGCCTGTGGTGGTTTGATCTAGACCCTTGTAGCTTTTATTGTCTAGAGGTTTATGGCCCCTCGTCTGATGACTCCATGATATCTCAGTTGCATCCAACCTTGAAAGGTGGCCATTTGAAGGTCTGAGTGAAACTAGAGTTACTACATAGTGTAAATCACTATGTAAGACCAGAGAAACATGACTATGACAGATGCCAAAACTGGGGTACCTGTACATGTACAGTGTGCTGATACCTGCATAATTTTGGACACCCATGAAGAGTAGGTAATCTCCCAGGAGTTCTTAGTCTTGGAGTTGCTTCTCTGATATTCCAGTCAGATGATGTTTAAAAGCCTCTTGGTGATGATGTAAGTATACTGTATGTAATTAATCTTCATTAGTGTTGAGCATTCCGATACCGCAAGTATCGGGTATCGGCCGATACTTGCGGTATCGGAATTCCGATACCGAGTTCCGATACTTTTGTGGTATCGGGAATCGGTATCGGATCCATAGTGATGTGTAAAATAAAGAATTAAAATAAAAAATATTGATATATTCACCTCTCCGGCGGCCCCTGGACATCACCGCTGGTAACCGGCAGGCTTCTTTGTTTAAAATGAGCGCGTTTAGGACCTGAGAATGACGTCGCGGCTTCTGATTGGTTGCGTGGCGGTCACATGAGCGGCACGTGACCAATCAGAAGCCGCGACGTCATTCTCAGGTCCTAAACGTGCTCATTTTAAACAAAGAAGCCTGCCGGTTACCCGCAGTGATGTCCAGGGGCCGCCGGAGAGATGAATATATCAATATTTTTTATTTTAATTCTTTATTTTACACATTAATATGGATCCCAGGGCCGGAAGGAGAGTTTCCTCTCCTTCAGACCCTGGGAACCATCAGGATACCTTCCGATACTTGGTGTCCCATTGACTTGTATTGGTGTCGGACATCGGTATCGGCGATATCCGATACTTTTCGGGTATTGGCCGATACCATCCGATACCGATACTTTCAAGTATCGGACGGTATCGCTCAACACTAATCTTCATATATTCATAATCACTATATGTATTTAATCCTTATATGTACTTATTAACCTTTGCATCTTAATATATACAAAAGTGTACTTACTCACACTAATAAAATTGCATTGTATTGCATGTATAAGCCTTATTTAAAGCCATATCTGAAACTTAGAGTTAAAAACATGGCAAATAAAATTGCCAAATTCTACTGGAAATAATTCTGCAAAGAGGGAATTATCATACCATTAAAAAGTATGAGTGAATTTTCATGGGCCCATCCAGTATGTGGGTTCTGAGGCATAATGGGGTTCATATGACTGACTATGCAGCAGCGCTGGCCTTCCCACCAATGTGAAAAACAAAGGAGTACAGATGTGCAAAATGAATACTGTGAAGTGGATTTACATGGGCCCATCCAGTAAGTGGGTTCAAAGGCTTATTGGAGTGCATATGAATTGGTAGCAGGGCAGGCCTTGCATTCAATGCAATATTTTTTCACGAGGCCCTCCTGAGCATCTTATGAAAGGGGTATTATTGTGCGTCGTTCTTGGCAGCCCATCCCCTCACAGCCCTTTAAGAAGATTAATGCCGCCTGATGCAACGTAAAAATAGGCTCTGCGATTTAAAAGTCCCTCCTTCATAAATGAAACAAGATGGGTCTGCTTATGTGTTACACACCACATGGCCAGATAGGGTTGTTAAATGTTACAATGACATTTCTCAGTGAATGCATTTGTAGTGGTTGAAAGCAATATGAGAGTTGAAAAACGCTTCAAAAACACTGCATCTGAACTAAGCCTAACTGGGGGAGGAAATTTTTGGTCTAGAGTTAATTATTTAGCCTTACAGTCAAGTCATTATCCTGCAAAGGATGTACCTTAACATATTTCCCAGCAAAATCCTTTTTGGTTTTGTTTTAGTGTGTTTTTTCTTTCACCGAGAAAAATGTCGGAAAAAATTGTTTAAAGCTGTGAAATAGGAGTCAGAAATGCTTCCAGGGGCAATCCCCATGATGCTACTGTGTCATTTGAGCAGTGTTTCCATGATTTTCATACGTTTTTAGACCTTAAAAGGACCCCAGGGGGGATCGCTGTAAAAGTTCCCGGGTCACCCATAGACTTACATTGGGCTAGTTGTTCTGGCCGAATACCCGAGTATAGCAATCTGCTCGACCCGCGAAATGAGTACCCGAGCATTTTAGTGCTCATTCATCACTAATAATTAGTCCCTTGGTAACCTACCCCTTTAGGATTTTTTTGGGAGGCCTGATAGCACCAGTATATGGATACATCTACCTTTTTTTATCTTATAATTTGATAGTGTTTTTGCGATGGTGATTTTCAGTGGTTACTAATAAAGGTTATATTTGAGGGGTCAACTTTTCTTGCTGATTTGATATCTAATTGGGGCCCTGCTCTTTTCATATTTATAACCCCATTTATAAGGCAAGAAATCCCACTTATTAAACCTGACAGGACACACCTGTGAATTGAAAACCATTCCCTGTGACTACCTCATGAAGCTCATCAAGAGAATGCCAAGAGTGTGCAAAACAGTCATCAAAGCAAAAGGTGGCTACTTTGAAGATCCTAGAATATAATACATAATTTCATTTGTTTCACACTTTTTTGTTAAGTCTATAATTCCACATGTGTTAATTCATAGTTGTGATTCCTTCATCGTGAATGTACAATTTTCATAGTCATGAAAATACAGAAAAATCTTTAACTGAGAAGGTGTGTCCAAACTTTTGGTCTATACTGTATATATATATATATATATATATATATATGTGTGTGTTTTAGGTGTCGAGTTCCCGCCTCTGCACAGAGAGAATCTCGAACCATCTCTGCTGCGGTCTCCCATTCTTCTCCAGCCGCAGTGTAGTCTGCTCAGTGGAGACGTCGGTCCCAGCATCTTGCTCAGTCTCACTCTGTGCATAGGGTTGCTGCTGCTTTTCCAGCTTCTGCCATTGAAGCTAGTGCTGGGCAGCGGCGAGCAGACACTTCTGAGACCTACTTTGCACACACTGAGCATGCCCAGGGCAAGGTCTCTCAGTGGAGATCTAGGGTCACATGCTCAGGTACTGCAGCAGTTCCATTGGTCCTTCTTTGAAAGGTCCTATAGGTGCTGCAGCTATTTAAGGCTCGCTTGGCCGCATGGCCATGCGCTAGTGTACATTTGTAAACGTGTGTGTGTTTTGAGTGAAAGTCGCTCTTTAAATAACCCTCCCTATTGGATGACTGTTCGCAGAAGGTGTATGATTGCTATCTAGCGCCCGACTTATCCAACAGCACGTTACACACTAATAAAGCATCTAGTTGCTGTGTCTGCCACTGCGGCGCCATGCGCTTTCACAGCGCTTTCCTGACACAAGCCTGGGTGATAGTGGCGTCCGCCAGTGCGGCACCGCACGCACTCTCGTGCATTCCTTTGTTATTATTTTGGTTACGCTGACACCCCAGTTGCGGTGTCGACCGCAAGTAGTCTACACAGACTCAGATCCCAAGTCTTAGGACTGAGCTCGGAGACTCCTTGCTTGTGCTCTTGTGTGCGGTACCACGGCCCTGTGACTTAACAGGGTTTGCTTCCTTCACACAGGGTGAAGTTAACCCGTGTGTATTCACATTGTACCGCCATATAGTCCGTCATTACTTGGCAGCAGGTTCCATCTCTGCATGGTGGACCCCGGGCTGCGAGCGCACCTTATTCTACCTATCTTATTATTTGGGGCATTCCACTAGCCCTAACATTACACTAGCGCCAGGGTCTGGCTAGTAATGATGGACAAACAGCAATCCTTGTGGTACATCCAGCAGCTGGAGGGTAGGTTGGCGGCTCTCGAGCGCACAACCTCAGCTGTGGATGTAACTGCAGTTGCTGTTCAAGCTGCTAGTGTGGCTGCAGCAACCTTGTCCACTGCCACCCCTGTACCGACTCTATCACGCCTCCCGCTGCCAGAAAAATTTTCTGGTGATAGTAAGTCTTGCAGGGGTTTCGTGAGTCAGTGCTCTATACATCTCTAGCTTCTGGCCTTTCGTTTCCCTACAGAGCGGGCAAAGGTGGGGTTTATTGTGTCTCTTCTGTCGGACAGGGCGTTAGAGTGGGCTACGCTGCTGTGGGAGCGTGGCGATCATGTGGTGCAGAGTGCTTCGTTTTTCCTGAGCACTCTGAAACAGGTCTTTTTAGGACCTCGTGTCACCCAAGATACGGAGCTCCAACTGTTGGCATTGACTCAGGGCTCATCCTTGGTCAGCCATTTTGCCGTCCACTTCCGCACCCTAGCATCAGAGCCGGAGTGGTCGGATAAAGCCCTAATTCCGATATTCTGGAGGGGGCTGGCTGACCACGTGAAGGACGCTGTGGCCACTAGGGAGATTCCCGCCACACTGGAGGAGTAAATAGCTGCGTCCACTCGTATTGACCTCCGTTTTCACGAGCGGAGGTTAGAGCGAGCCCAGTGTAGGCAGAGGTTTCGGCTGGCTCCCACCTTCGCCAAACCTTTGGAATCTCCAGTCCAGGCCCCTGAGTCACACGAGGCCATGGAAGTGTCACGAGTGGGATCTAAGTCTCGGACCGCTCATGCACTCCAGGTTTGTCATGTTTGCCAGCAGTCAAGACATCTTGCCACCAGATGTTCCGTGTGGTCGAGGAAACGTCAGCGTCTAGTGGTAGTAGGTGGAGGTACACTAGACATGGCGACATTTGCCTCCAAATTGTCCTTTAAGGGGACAATAACAATAGGCTCATTCACTCACTCGGTAGAGCTCTGCGTGCATTCTGGGGCGGAGGGCAATTTTATGTCTTCTGCCTTCGCCCAACGTCACGCAATACCCTTGGTTATGCTAGCTCAACCAGTAACGGTACGAGTGGTGAACGGGTTGACACTGCCCACACAGATAACACACCAGACCATCACTTTTACTCTGTCCATGTCGTCATCCCATCAGGAGATTATATCTCTGCTCATCATTCCTGAGGGAATTGATGAGGTCCTGTTGGGAATTGTTGTGAATTCTGTTGTCAAGCTCCCTCCTGTGGTCATGAATGGTACTTCGGCTGGTTCTGTCCATGGGCTTCCTCTGGTGGTTGTGAGTGGAGCTGCGGCTTCTGAGTTTCCTTCCACAGGTGACGAAGTTAATTCGTTAGCTGGCTGCTCTATTTAACTCCACTTAGATCATTGCTCCATGCCACCTGTCAATGTTCCAGTATTGGTCTAGTTCTCTCCTGGATCGTTCTTGTGACCTGTCTTCCCAGCAGAAGCTAAGTTCCTGCTTGTTTTTCTCTGGTTTGCTATTTTTCTGTCCAGCTTACTATTTTGATTTTTGTCTTGCTTGCTGGAAGCTCTGGGACGCAGAGGGAGCGCCTCCGCACCGTGAGTCGGTGCGGAGGGTCTTTTTGCGCCCTCTGCATGGTCTTTTTGTAGTTTTTTGGGCTGACCGCAAAGTTACCTTTCCTGTCCTCTGTCTGTTCAGTAAGTCGGGCCTCACTTTGCTAAATCTATTTCATCTCTGTGTTTGTAATTTTCATCTTTACTCACAGTCATTATATGTGGGGGGCTGCCTTTTCCTTTGGGGAATTTCTCTGAGGCAAGGTAGGCTTTATTTTTCTATCTCTAGGGCTAGCTAGTTTCTTAGGCTGTGTCGAGTTGCATAGGGAGCGTTAGGAGCAATCCACGGCTATTTCTAGTGTGTGTGATAGGATTAGGGATTGCGGTCAGCAGAGTTCCCACGTCTCAGAGCTCGTCCTATATTATTAGTAACTATCAGGTCATTCCATGTGCTCTTAACCACCAGGTCCATTATTGTCCTTACCATCAGGTCATAACAGGGAATACCTTGGCTGCGGTACAACTCTCCTCATATCGAGTGGTCCTCAGGCAGAATTCTGGGATGGGGTGAAAATTGTGGGGGTAGGTGTCAGAGGGAGTGCGTTCAGGTTGCTATTACAGAGGTACCCGCAGATTTATCCTCTCTCCCCAAGCAATATTGGTCTTATGCAGACATGTTCTCCAAAAAGGCAGGGGAGACCCTTTCGCTCCATCGCCCCTATGACTGTCCTATTGATCTCTTGACTGGTGCTGAGCCTCCCCGGGGTCGAGTTTATCAGTTATCTCTCCCGGAGATGGAGACAATGTCACAGTACATCCAGGAAAATCTGGCAAGAGGATTCATTAGGAAGTCAGTATCACCTGCTGGGGCAGGGTTCTTCTTCGTGCAGAAGAAGAATGGGGAATTGCGTCCATGCATAGACTACAGGGGTCTTAACGCCATCACCGTTAAGAATAAGTATCCTTTGCCCTTGATATCTGAGCTCTTTGATAGGCTTCGGGGAGCAAGGGTATTTACTAAATTAGATCTGCGGGGTGCTTACAACCTGATTCGCATCTGTGAGGGGGACGAATGGAAGACGGCTTTTAACACCAGGGATGGGCACTATGAATATCTGGTGATGCCCTTCGGGCTCTGTAATGCCCCAGCCGTTTTCCAAGACTTTGTGAACGACATCTTCTGGGATATGCTCTCCACCTCGGTCGTAGTCTATCTGGATGATATTCTCATTTACTCTCCAGATATTGATTCCCACCAGAGAGATGTTTGCAAAGTCTTCAACCTCCTATGGGCAAACTCCCTCTACGCCAAGTTGGAGAAGTGTATGTTCGAGCAGGAGTCCTTACCATTCCTAGGCTATATCATCTCCGCCCAGGGATTGGCTATGGATCCTGCCAAACTACAGGCTGTGATGGACTGGCAGGAACCCCATTCTCTTAAAGCGGTGCAGCGCTTTATGGGGTTCATTAATTATTATCGCCAGTTCATTCCGCACTTCTCAACTTTGGTAGCTCCCTTGGTTGCCCTCACCAAGAAGGGGGCAAATCCCAAATTGTGGTCTGAGGAAGTCTCCAAGACCTTTAACTCCATAAAGTCACACTTTGCTAGTGCTCCCATCCTACATCGCCCTGATGTAGATAAGCCATTTATCATGAAGGTGGATGCCTCATCTGTTGGTGCTGGAGCAGTCCTCTTCCAAAAGGATGCACAAGGTCGGAAGCATTTTTGCTTCTTCTTTTCTAAGACCTTCTCACCAGCAGAGAGGAATTATTCCATCGGGGACAGGGAGTTGCTAGCCATGAAGTTGGCTTTCTCGGAGTGGAGACATCTCTTGGAGGGAGCTTGTTTTCCCTTCCAAGTCTTCACAGATCACAAGAATTTGGTGTACCTGCAGACAGCCCAGCGGTTAAATTCTCGCCAGGCCAGATGATCCTTGTTCTTCTCCCGGTTTCATTTCACCCTCCATTTTCTTTCTGGGGAGAAGGACATTTGCGCCGACGCTCTCTCGCTCCGTTGTGTCATCTGTGGAGGAGGAGGAGGAGCCTTGTCTTATTGTCCCTTCAGAGAGCCTGAAAACGGTGGCTCCGATTTCACTAGAGTCTGTGCCCCCAGGCAAGACTTTCGTTCCATCTAATTTGCGACCGGAGGTTCTCTCTTGGGCTCACTCGTCCATGGTGGGTGGACACTTTGGGACAAAGAGGACATCTGAGCTCTTGGCGAGGACGTACTGTTGGCCGCATATGGCTCATGATGTCACAGACTATGTTTGGGCATGTGTTTCCTGCACCTAGAACAAGTCTCCTTGGCAACGGCCAGCTGGGTTGCTTTACCCTATGCCGGTGGCGGACAGGCCCTGGGAGATGGTCGGGATGAATTTTGTGGTGGGCTTAAACAAGTCTCGTAACTGCACCATTATCTGGGTGATCACCGACCATTTTTCCAAAATGGTGCACTTGGTGCCTCTTCCACGACTACCTTCTGCACAGGCTCTGGCTGTGTTGTTCATCAAGCATATCTTTCGCCTACACGGTATGCCAGACAAAATTGTCAGTGAACGGGGTCCCCAGTTTGCATCTTGATTCTGGAGAGAGCTTTGTCGTCTTCTCAGTATTATGTTGAATCTGTCTTCGGCATATCATCCCGAGACAAATGGGTTGGTAGAGATGGCCAACCAGACCCTGGTCACATATTTATGACATTTTGTTTCTGCCAGGCAGGATGACTGGGCATCCTTGCTACCGGGGGCAGAGTTTGCACTTAACAATGCCGTAGCCAACTCCACTGGTCAGACTCCATTCCTCCTAAATTACGGCCAGCATCCGCGTGTCCCTGTGCCCATGCCCGTGTCTTCCGCCGACTCCAGGGTGGCAGACTGGGCTGTGGAGGCACGGGACATTTGGGACCGCACTCAGGATGCCATTTGGGCCTCCAAGGAGATAATGAGGTCCTCCGCCGATGCTCATCGGCACCCTGCTCTGACCTTTGCTCCTGGCGACTTAGTGTGGCTCTCCGCCCGTAACATCAGGCTGCGTGTTGAGTCCACTAAGTTTGCACCTCGCTACTTGTGTCCCTTCAATGTCCTCGAACAGGTTAACCCTGTGGTCTACCGCCTGGCCCTTCCTCCACACCTGGGTATCACCGACACCTTTCATGTGTCCCTCTTGAAACCCGTATACATGTCCCGGTTTTCCGAGTCATCTGCCGAGTCATCGGGTTCGTCTACGGATGATTACGAGGTGAACGCTATTTTGGGGTGCAAGGTGGTACGTGGCAAAAAACTCTATTTGGTGGATTGGAAGGGTTATGGCCCAGAGGACAGGTCCTGGGAGCCTGCTGAACACATTCGAGCTCCACAGCTCATTGCTGCCTTCGAGCGTAGCGAGCTTCAGGGGGGCCCCTAGGGGGGGTAATGTTAGGTGTCGAGTTCCTGCCTCTGCACAGAGGGAATCTCAAACCATCTCTGCTGCGGTCTCCCATTCTTCTCCAGCCGCAGTGGAGTCTGCTCAGCGGAGACGTCGGTCCCAGCATCTTGCTCAGTCTCACTCTGTGCACAGGGTTGCTGCTGCTTTTCCAGCTTCTGCCATTGAAGCCAGTGCTGGGCAGCGGCGAGCAGACGCTTCTGAGACTAAGTCCTACTTTGCACACACTGAGCATGCCCAGGGCAAGATCTCTCAGTGGAGATCTAGGGTCACATGCTCAGGTACTGCAGCGACTTCCATTGGTCCTTCTCACTGAAGGTCCTGTAGGTAACATAGTAACATAGTAACATAGTTAGTAAGGCCGAAAAAAGACATTTGTCCATCCAGTTCAGCCTATATTCCATCATAATAAATCCCCAGATCTACGTCCTTCTACAGAACCTAATAATTGTATGATACAATATTGTTCTGCTCCAGGAAGACATCCAGGCCTCTCTTGAACCCCTCGACTGAGTTCGCCATCACCACCTCCTCAGGCAAGCAATTCCAGATTCTCACTGCCCTAACAGTAAAGAATCCTCTTCTATGTTGGTGGAAAAACCTTCTCTCCTCCAGACGCAAAGAATGCCCCCTTGTGCCCGTCACCTTCCTTGGTATAAACAGATCCTCAGCGAGATATTTGTATTGTCCCCTTATATACTTATACATGGTTATTAGATCGCCCCTCAGTCGTCTTTTTTCTAGACTAAATAATCCTAATTTCGCTAATCTATCTGGGTATTGTAGTTCTCCCATCCCCTTTATTAATTTTGTTGCCCTCCTTTGTACTCTCTCTAGTTCCATTATATCCTTCATGAGCACCGGTGCCCAAAACTGGACACAGTACTCCATGTGCGGTCTAACTAGGGATTTGTACAGAGGCAGTATAATGCTCTCATCATGTGTATCCAGACCTCTTTTAATGCACCCCATGATCCTGTTTGCCTTGGCAGCTGCTGCCTGGCACTGGCTGCTCCAGGTAAGTTTATCATTAACTAGGATCCCCAAGTCCTTCTCCCTGTCAGATTTACCCAGTGGTTTCCCATTCAGTGTGTAATGGTGATATTGATTCCTTCTTCCCATGTGTATAACCTTACATTTATCATTGTTAAACCTCATCTGCCACCTTTCAGCCCAAGTTTCCAACTTATCCAGATCCATCTGTAGCAGAATACTATCTTCTCTTGTATTAACTGCTTTACATAGTTTTGTATCATCTGCAAATATCGATATTTTACTGTGTAAACCTTCTACCAGATCATTAATGAATATATTGGAGAGAACAGGTCCCAATACTGACCCCTGCGGTACCCCACTGGGTACCCCAGTACTAGGACTAAGTTCTGTTTTGCACACTGAGCATGCCCAGGGCAAGATCTCTCAGTGGAGATCTAGGGTCACATGCTCAGGTATTGCAGCAATTCCATTGGTCCTTCTTTGATAGGTCCTATACGTGCTGCAGCTATTTAAGGCTCGCATGGCCGCACGACCATGCGCTAGTGTACATTTGTAAACGTGTGTGTGTTGTGAGTGAAAGTCGCTCTTTAAATAACCCTCCCTATTGGATGACTGTTTGCGGAAGGTGTATGATTGCTATCTAGCGCCCGACTTATCCAACAGAATGTTACACACTAATACAGCGTCTAGTTGCTGTGTCCGCCAGTGCGGCGCCGTGCGCTTTCACAGCGCTTTCCTGACCCAAGCCTGGGTGGTTAGTGGGGTCCGCCAGTGTGGCACCGCACGCACTCTCGTGCATTTCTTTGTTATTATTTTGGTTACGCTGACCGCGAGTAGTCTACACAGACTCAAATCCCAAGTCTTAGGACTGAGCTCGGAGACTCCTTGCTTGTGCTCTTGTGTGCGGTACCGCAGCCCTGTGACTTAACAGGGTTTGCTTCCTTCACACAGGGTGAAGTTAACCCGTGTGTATTCACATTGTACCGCCATATAGTCCGTCATTACTTGGCAGCAGGTTCCATCTCTGCATGGTGGACCCCGGGCTGCGAACGCACCTTATTCTACCTATCTTATTATTTGGTGCGTTCCGCTAGTCCTAATATATATATATATATATATATATATATATACAGTATATATATATATATATATACTGCTCAAAAAAATAAGGGGAACACCTAAACAACAGAATATAACTCCAAGTAAATCAAACCACTGTGAAATCAAACTGTCCATTTAGGAAGCAACACTGTTTGGCAATCAATTTCACATGCTGTCGTGCAAATGGAATAGACAACAAATGGAAATTATTGGCAATTATCAAGACACGCTCAATAAAGAAGTGGTTCTGCAGGTGGGGACCACAGGCCACATCTCAGTATCAATGCTTTCTGGCTGCTGTTTTGGTCACTTTTGAATGTTGGTTGTACTTTCACACTCGTGGTAGTGCAACGCCCCCACATAAGGTCAATGGGGTACTCGGTACCGGGTCCTTCAGTTCCCTCAGCTGGGATGTCACGGTGGCCCGACCAGGACCATGGCCCTTTGAGGGGCGCCCAATAAAAGGGGTTAGAGTTTGTAGATAATGGTAGTGTTCGTGACACCACCTGTGGTATTCGGTCAGGGTGACCGACGCTGCTTAGGGGTCTGCTGGGGTGATGGAATGGCAGCTAGATGGTATACCTTCCCACAGGTGAAGTATATCCCCAGGGCTTCCCAGAAGTGTAGATGTTGATGGTGGATGGTGCAAGGCGCGGTGAATAATGAGGACACAATGGGTGCAGTCTCTTTACCTTTACTGAAGGCTTCAGCATCCACAGTCCAGGGTGCCGGATGACAGGGTAGGCAGAGTACGGCCGGTGTGATGGCAATTCCAGAGTTCCCTTATCCAGGTGGAAATCAGTAGCCTTCCCCTTGCGCACAGTAACGTAGTAGGTCCCTACATGCATTAGCTCCCATAGGGTCCTCACTCTTGTTACTCTACTCTCGGTCCCCCAGATGGATAGGACCAACCCGTATGACGGTGGTGGCCTGAGGCTATTTTATAGGGACCCTAGTGTCGCCCCTCCTCCGCACTGCCACCTTGTCTGCTTAGGTTCTTAGGTCGGGCAGCCAACTTGAAGATGACTGTCCTGCCGGTCTCTGAAGTAAAGCATAGAGTCTATTACTCCCTCGGTGTTCCGGCTACCGGATCTGCGCTCAGTGGGAGGCAGCCTAATTCTAGCTGGTCTCCCACTGGTGTTATACTCCTGTTGATACGACTTCGATGCTCACTCACTACGACACACTTCCTTTCTTGTCCTTTCCTTGGAGGCTGCCGCAATCAG
The DNA here is from genome assembly GCF_032444005.1 of Ranitomeya imitator. Classification (NCBI taxonomy): domain Eukaryota; kingdom Metazoa; phylum Chordata; class Amphibia; order Anura; family Dendrobatidae; genus Ranitomeya; species Ranitomeya imitator. The sequence goes on along the minus strand of NC_091287.1, from coordinate 270,697,892 downwards.
GTACTGGCGCAGCTCCGTGACCTTCTATCCTTCCTGGGCCGAGCCCAGTCTGCTCCTCTCCTTCTGACTATCTCCTTCTCCCTCCAGTCAGAACTCCTCTCTCCTCCAACTGACCTCACTTCCTAACCAAACCCCCAGTTTTACCAAAGTGTGAGGAGTGGCCTAATAGATAGAACCTTTTGCTCCCCCTGGTGGCCGGCGTGTGAAGTGTATGTGTGGCTGTGATACCTGGCAGGGTGAACTCCTTTTGTACAATCAGACGTAACATCGCTCCCCTGGTGGAAGAATGACATTACTGCAACAACCAGGACTTTGGAGCGCTGCAGTAGCATGAGACGGACTCTACAACCCACAAAAGTGGCTCAGGTACTCAGGTATTGCAGCTTATTTAGGATGGCACATCAATGCAAGCAGTGGCAAGAAGTTTTGCTGTGTCTGTCAGCGTAGTGTCCAGAGGCTGGAGGCGCTACAAGGAGACAGGCCAGTACACCAGGAGACATGGAGGGGGCCATAGGAGGGCAAAAACCCCTGCAGCAGGACCACGCCCTAGGCCTTTGTGCAAGGAGAAAACAGGAGGAGCACTGCTAGAGCCCTGCAAAATGACCTCCAGTAGGCTACAAATGTGCATATGTCTGCATAAATGATTAGAAACCGACTCCACGAGGATGGTCTGAGTGCACAACGTCCACAGATGGGGGTTGTGCTCACAGCCCAACACCGTGCAGGACGCTTGGAATCTGCCACAGAACACCAGGATTGGCAAATTTGCCACTGGCACCCTGTGCTCTTCACAGATGAAAGCAAGTTCACACTGATCACATGTGACAGACGTGACAGAGTCTGGAGACGCCGTGGAGAGCAATCTGCTGCCTGCAACATCCTTCAGCATGACCGGTTTGTCTACTGAATCCCCGCCCCGCACTGTGTTATGCATTATGCACACTGCAGGGCTGGGATTCAGTAGCTGGGTGGCCACACTGCCCGCACAGGCGCAGTCTGCAACCCAGCAGGTGAGGTCGGACAGCCAATGTTCAATGCGCCTGCCCCAGGCAGACGAGAAAAGTGCAGGCGCCGGATTTCAGTGCTGACGGGGCGGCGACCAGCGCCCCAGAAGATATGACTGACGACAGTTGGGCGCTTCAAAGAGGGGGGTTCAGACCTGCCTCCAGGTCTAGAGAAAGGTATTTGGGCAAAATTATAAATACCTTAATTTTAGGAATAACAGCAACAAAAACTAAAAGAGCCACCTTAGTAGAATGCAGCTTTGCTGCTGCACAAGGTGGCTCTTTTAGTTTATAACGGCTGGAGGGGGTGACAGTGGCCCTTTAATCCGTCCAATCATCTCATCAAAGTATATGTATCTTCTAATATAATTGACTGTTTTTTATTAATTTACAGAGATGTAGTTCATAATACAAAATGTACATAGAAAAAAAGAAACAAAGCATAACAATTTTCCTTTCAAAATTCTTACAGTATTGAGAGTTTTTGATAGTTAGGTAGGCAGTATAAACACATCAATACAAACTTAGTGCCCAGATCAATATAAACAGTTTAAAAGCCAGTAGTCTATTATAATAAAATTATAGTGAATGTGGCACATATTTCCATGCTGGTAATACCATAGAAATACATAAGGATAAAGCACTGTTATGATAAGGTAATTCAGTACCACAATGGACATAGAGGTCAGAGCACATACAGTGACCTGACAATAACCCAAAAACATAGAACGAGCTCTGAGACGTGGGAACTCTGCTGACCGCAATCCCTAATCCTCTCCAACCACACTAGAGGCAGCCGTGGATTGCGCCTAACGCTCCCTATGCAACTCGGCACAGCCTGAGAAACTAGCTAGCCTGAAGATAGAAAATAAGCCTACCTTGCCTCAGAGAAATACCCCAAAGGAAAAGGCAGCCCCCACATATAATGACTGTGAGCTAAGATGAAAAGGCAAACGTAGAGATGAAATAGATTTAGCAAAGTGAGGCCCAACTGAACAGAGTGAGGATAGGAAAGGTAACTTTGCGGTCAACACAAAACCCTACAAAAACCACGCAAAGGGGGCAAAAAGACCCTCCGTACCGAACTAACGGCACGGAGGTACACCCTCTGCGTCCCAGAGCTTCCAGCAAGCAGGAAAAAACAAATAGACAAGCTGGACAGAAAAAAAACAGCAAACAAAATAGCAAAGCGAAACTTAGCTTTGCAGAGCAGCAGGCCACAGGAACGATCCAGGAGGAAACAGGTCCAATACTAGAACATTGACTGGAGGCCAGGATCAAAGCACTAGGTGGAGTTAAATAGAGCAGCACCTAACGACTTCACCACATCACCTGAGGAAGGAAACTCAGAAGCCGCAGTACCACTTTCCTCCACCAACGGAAGCTCACAGAGAGAATCAGCCGAAGTACCACTTGTGACCACAGGAGGGAGCTCTGCCACAGAATTCACAACAAAGCACATCTAACAAAAAGGCACATATAATACTGATCGCAATTACATCACTTATCAATAGACTGTAAAATGTTGAAAGTAGGACAAGTTTAGGTGCATTTTTAAGAAGCAAAAATTAACATAACTAAATTTAGTCTGAGTGTATACATAAAAACAGATGGAAATGTTGACGATAAGAAGAAGAAAAGAGCCATCTGTACAACAAAGTAGATGAAGCAGAAGAATTACTGATGTTTTAGGATACAACTATTGTTAGGTTTATAATAAATCTCCTCCAAACATACAAAGAAGAAAACATACATTCGCAAAATCTTCACTCATCTTTTCACCTTTTCAGCAGTTGTCTGGGACAAACACATTGATTGCCTATCCATTGGACAGGTCATCAATATTAGATCGGCGGGAGCCCGATGTAAGCAATGTACAAAGCTGAAAGTGAATTTAAAATAAGTGAATAGATGATAAGGTGCAGTACCCAAGAGTGGCTGTTTTGACTCCACACATTGCTTGCATCCAGCAGCCACAGCAGATAATAACTCATCTGTGGGGGTGCAGGGTGTTGGATGACCTATGGATAAGTTTTCAATGTGTTATTCCCAGACAACTCCTTAACCCCTTCTTGAGAGGTTTACTTTTTATGTTTCTGCTCATTCGTTATTTCTTCTCATATTTGCAAAACCTAATCTTTTTATTCTCTCAACTACATAGATACATACTGTAGATACTATACAAGGGCTTCTTTTCTGCGGGACAAGTAGTAGTTTTTAAAGATACCATTCATTTTACCATATAAAGTACTAAAAAACAAGTATAATACCATGGTGGTAAAACTGTAGAAAAAAAATGCATTTCTGACATTTTCTCCAGTTTTTCTTTTTATGGCATTCAATCTGCAGGAATTTTCCGAGCTTGCAGAATTAGTAAATTTGATTTTTGTCTTATATTTTAGTGGGTAAAAATATGAAAGTTGCAAAAAAAACTTGGATTGTTTTGCCATTTTCTAAATTGGTAACATTTACATTTTTTCTGTCAACAAATCTAATTGAGCAGTTGCTGGAGGATTGATTTTTGGCGCCTTTCTGTTCATTTTGGGATATATGCAATATTTTTAACAATTTTCTGTAGCACCTGAAAGATTACTTCTTAAAAAAAATCCAAGTGCATTAAAATGTTGAACAAAACACAATTTTCTATGTTTTTTTTTTTTTCGGGGGGGAGGGGAGGGGGTTATTTACTGGCCGAGATGATAGAGATAAAGATGAGCAGCTCTGACAATATTAAAATTCATCAACTAATACAGATTTTTATTGGAAATTCGATTAGCAGCGAAGTTATTCAATGCAAATTGAATGTTCCTTATTGTGCTCTGAAATCGCTCCAGACCCCAGAGCATAATAAATGTAGAATGTAATAAAAAAAGGATTTATACGTACCTCAACGCTCACCTGAAAAGACTATCTGCTGCTTTTTGCTCACTGTCAAGAACTCCATGTCTCCGTTGTGCTGCATATCTGACCCATTGTTCACCATAGGCAGGGCCGGCATTAGTGTTAGGCAGACCAGGCAGCTGCCTAGGGCCCCTGCTCCCCCAGGGGCCCCCAGCTAGCGGCACATCACACAGCCACCATGGGGCCCCTGTGAGGCAGGGGGCCCTGCCTGCCACCAGCGTCGATTTCCCTGCCGCATTAAACAATACCGGCGCATAGTTCCAATGTCAGGCAGCTGCTACAAAGGCAAATAAAATAATGGGATGCATTAAAAGAGGCATAGATGCTCATGAGGAGAACATAATTTTACCTCTATACAAGTCACTAGTTCGACCACACTTAGAATACTGTGTACAGTTCTGGTCTCCAGTGTATAAGAAAGACATAGCTGAACTGGAGCTGGTGCAGAGAAGAGAGACCAAGGTTTTTAGAGGACTGGGGGGTCTGTAATACCAAGATTGGTTATTACACATGGGGCTATTTAGTTTTGAAAAACCAAGGCTAAAGGGTGATCTTATTTTATTTTATTAAAATATGGATATGAGGGGACAGTACAAAGACCTTTCTGATGATCTTTTTAATCATAGACCTGAGACAGGGACAAGGGGGCATCCTCTACGTCTGGAGGAGAGAAGGTTTAAGCATAACAACAGATGCGGATTCTTTACTGTAAGAGCAGTGAGACTATGGAACTCTCTGCCATATGATGTTGTAATGAGTGATTCATTACTTAAATTTAAGAGGGGACTGGATACCTTCTTGAAAAGTATAATGTTACAGTTGATATATACTAGATTCCTTGATAGGGCTTTAATCCAGGGAACTAGTCTGATTGCTGTATGTGGAGTTGGGAAGGAATTTTTTTCCCCAATGTGGAGCTTACTCTTTGCCACATGGGTTTTTTTTTTTGCCTTCCTCTGGATCAACATGTTAGGGCATGATAGGTTAGGCTATCTTAAAGTCTTCCTTCAACCTTAATAAATATGTTACTATGTTACAGTTCAAAGCAATGATATAGGAGAGAAAGTCAGCTGACCCTCCCTCTCCCATCATTCCCCACTCTGCTTAGGACACTGCGGGTGCGAAATTATGTCATCGTGCACTCACTGTTTGCCAGGCAGTGCAGCCGCTGAGGCAGGAGCAGGGAGCAGTGCAGGCACGAGCAGAGGTGAGGAGTGTTTTTTTTACTATAACAGTGAGTAGAACCCCCGGGGGGATTGTGGCAAAAATGCTTGAGGTTCCCATAGACTTACATTGGGCTTGTTGCTCGGGTCGAGTACCCGAGTATTCCAATTTGCTCGAACTGAGCAACGAGCGCCCAAGCATTTTAGTGCTCGCCCATCACTTGTCCCAACATGACAATAATCCAAAATGCAAGGCCAAGTTGACCTGTCATTCTCTACAGCAGAACAAAGTGAAAGTTCTGGAGTTGCCATCTCAGATTCCTAATGTCAATATCATTGAGCCACTCTGGGGAGATCTCAACCACGCAGTTCATGCTAGACAGCCCAGGAATTTACAGGAACTGGAGGCTTTTTGCCAAGAAGAGTGGGCAGCTTTACCCTCTGAGAAATTAAAGAACCTCTTCCACAGTTACGACAAAAGACTTCAAGCTGCAATTGATGTTAGAGAGGGCAATATATGGTATTAAAAAATGGGGAATGTGAACTTTTGATCAGGCTCATTTGGATGTTTTGGGTTCTCATTATGATTTAAAAAGAGAAAACACTGTAGTGTGAGAATAAATAGCTTCACCCAACCACTAGCTATGAGTGGAGAAAAATTTTTGATGTTATCGTTCATATGCTCTGAAAAAAGGCCAAGAAAGCATATATTCTGCCGAGGAATGTAGAATTTTGAGCAACATTGTATATATAAGGGACTAAATGGGAACTCTAGATAGAAAGCTGAAACAATAATAGACATTATAATATCAATGGCCCCATATTAAGTGTGTGAGCTGTATTTACACATATTGGAGCTATATAGTGAAGCGTAGATATTATATGCAGTGACAAATGCGACGTGTAAAAAGTGGTAGTGCAAGGTTATTCATTAAAATGCTTGTATACAAATTTAAAACCGTAAAAAGCATATCACACATATAAGATATAATGTTGCTTGGATATCCCATTGATGGTACCCCTTAGAAGTCAACAATATAGATATTCTGAATTTTCCACCATTCCCGTAGAGCTGTTCTCAATTAGTCATGATGACTAAAACACCCGGTGTGAGATAGGCCAATGTATGTGTAATTTCTTACATTTAATAGATGATCACGATGTTAGTCCGAATGGAAGAAGATCTCTCTGACAGATAGGGAGCAACAGCGGACACATTGATCCTGAACAGCCCCTGTCACTCTGAAGGCAAGAACAACGTCCTTAGCAGCCCCATAGGTACCAGCACATATTGCACCATCTCCAAGGTAAATAATCTGGATGTGAATATAACCAAAAAGTGGTTAAATTATATGAAAGAAATAAAGATAGAACGAAACAACTACGTAGTAGTATCCAACCCAGCCCCTTTAAAAAGATGATTGACACATATATAAAGTAACGGAAATGCTGCAAATCCCAAGCTTTCATTGAGGCCTTGTGGACTCATAAATCCCAGATGGTAAATCCATTTACTCTCCAGCTGAGACAGAATTCTACCAAGATCCCCCCTTGTGATCCCAAGATAATGTGTTCAATATCATTGATGGTCAGGCCTCTGGCATTGTATTCATGGTATTGCTTAAAATGCTATGGTAATGTTTTCAGCAATGTCTCATCCTTCATGGCTTTGGCTTTCTCGATATCCCTGATGTGCTCTCTGGTCCTGATCTTAAGTTCCATTGTCGTTAGACCCATGTACACTTTACCACATGGGCATTGAGCATGCTACATAACTCCCTGAGATATACAGTTCAAGTACCTTCTGATATCATATGTATGTGTGCCATCAAAGTTTGTGAAAGTAGAGGACTTTACA